>NC_134484.1:470230148-470548898 GCF_040206685.1 Ascaphus truei
GCGCACACACTGACACCCCCAATCACTGTGACACTTCCCCGCGCACACACTGACACCCCCAATCACTGTGACACTTCCCCGCACACCCTGACACCCCCAATCACTGTGACACTCCCCGCGCACACACTCACACCCCCAATCACTGTGACACTTCCCCGCACACCCTGACACCCCCAATCACTGTGACACTTCCCGCACACACCCTGACACCCCCAATCACTGTGACACTTCCCGCGCACACACTGACACCCCCAATCACTGTGACACTTCCCCGCACACCCTGACACCCCCAATCACTGTGACACTTCCCCACACACACACTGACACCCCCAATCACTGTGACACTTCCCCACACACACACTGACACCCCCAATCACTGTGACACTTCCCCCCACACACACACTGACACCCCCAATCACTGTGACACTTCCCCACACACACACTGACACCCCCAATCACTGTGACACTTCCCCGCGCACCCTGACACCCCCAATCACTGTGACACTTCCCCCCACACACACACTGACACCCCCAATCACTGTGACACTTCCCCCCACACACACACTGACACCCCCAATCACTGTGACACTTCCCCGCGCACCCTGACACCCCCAATCACTGTGACACTTCCCCCCACACACACACTGACACCCCCAATCACTGTGACACTTCCCCCCACACACACACTGACACCCCCAATCACTGTGACACTTCCCCGCACACACACTGACACCCCCAATCACTGTGACACATCCCCGCACACTGACACCCCCAATCACTGTGACACTTCCCCGCACACACACTGACACCCCCAATCACTGTGACACATCCCCGCACACTGACGCCCCCAATCACTGTGATACTTCCCCGCACACTGACACCCCCAATCACTGTGACACTTCCCCACACACACTGACACCCCCAATCACTGTGACACTTCCCCGCACACACTGACACCCCCAATCACTGTGACACTTCCCCGCGCACATCCTGACACCCCCAATCACTGTGACACTTCCCCGCGCACACACTGACACCCCCAATCACTGTGACACTTCCCCGCACACACACTGACACCCCCAATCACTGTGACACTTCCCCGCACACACTGACACCCCCAATCACTGTGACACTTCCCCGCACACTGACTCCCCCAATCACTGTGACACTTCCCCGCACACTGACACCCCCAATCACTGTGACACTTCCCCGCACACTGACACCCCCAATCACTGTGACACTTCCCCGCGCACATCCTGACACCCCCAATCACTGTGACACTTCCCCGCGCACACACTGACACCCCCAATCACTGTGACACTTCCCCGCACACTGACTCCCCCAATCACTGTGACACTTCCCCGCACACTGACTCCCCCAATCACTGTGACACTTCCCCACACACACACTGACACCCCCAATCACTGTGACACTTCCCCGCGCACACACTGACTCCCCCAATCACTGTGACACTTCCCCGCACACCCTGACACCCCCAATCACTGTGACACTTCCCGCACACCCTGACTCCCCCAATCACTGTGACACTTCCCCGCACACCCTGACTCCCCCAATCACTGTGACACTTCCCCGCACACACACTGACTCCCCCAATCACTGTGACACTTCCCCGCGCACACACTGACACCCCCAATCACTGTGACACTTCCCCGCACACACTGACTCCCCCAATCACTGTGACACTTCCCCGCACACACTGAAACCCCCAATCACTGTGACACTTCCCCACACACACCCTGACACCCCCAATCACTGTGACACTTCCCCGCACACCCTGACACCCCCAATCACTGTGACACTTCCCCGCACACACTGACACCCCCAATCACTGTGACACTTCCCCGCACACACTGACACCCCCAATCACTGTGACACTTCCCCGCACACTGACACCCCCAATCACTGTGACACTTCCCGCACACCCTGACACCCCCAATCACTGTGACACTTCCCCGCACACACACTGACACCCCCAATCACTGTGACACTTCCCCGCACACACTGAAACCCCCAATCACTGTGACACTTCCCCACACACACCCTGACACCCCCAATCACTGTGACACTTCCCCGCACACCCTGACACCCCCAATCACTGTGACACTTCCCCGCACACACTGACACCCCCAATCACTGTGACACTTCCCCGCACACCCTGACACCCCCAATCACTGTGACACTTCCCCGCACACACTGACACCCCCAATCACTGTGACACTTCCCCGCACACACTGACACCCCCAATCACTGTGACACTTCCCCGCACACTGACACCCCCAATCACTGTGACACTTCCCGCACACACTGACACCCCCAATCACTGTGACACTTCCCCACACACACACTGACACCCCCAATCACTGTGACACTTCCCCGCGCACACACTGACACCCCCAATCACTGTGACACTTCCCCGCACACACCCTGACACCCCCAATCACTGTGACACTTCCCCGCGCACCCTGACACCCCCAATCACTGTGACACTTCCCGCACACACTGACACCCACAATCACTGTGACACTTCCCCACACACCCTGACATCCCCAATCACTGTGACACTTCCCCGCGCACACACTGACACCCCCAATCACTGTGACACTTCCCCGCGCACACACTGACACCCCCAATCACTGTGACACTTCCCGCACACACTGACACCCACAATCACTGTGACACTTCCCCACACACCCTGACACCCCCAATCACTGTGACACTTCCCTACACACACTGACACCCCCAATCACTGTAACACTTCCCCGCGCACACACTGACTCCCCCAATCACTGTGACACTTCCCCGCGCACACTGACACCCCCAATCACTGTGACACTTCCCACACACACTGACACCCCCAATCACTGTGACACTTCCCCACACCCTGACACCCCCAATCACTGTGACACTTCCCCGCGCACACACTGACTCCCCCAATCACTGTGACACTTCCCCCCACACACACACTGACACCCCCAATCACTGTGACACTTCCCCGCGCACACACTGACACCCCCAATCACTGTGACACTTCCCCGCACACACACTGACACCCCCAATCACTGTGACACTTCCCCACACACACTGACACCCCCAATCACTGTGACACTTCCCCGCACACACTGACACCCCCAATCACTGTGACACTTCCCCGCACACACTGACACCCCCAATCACTGTGACACTTCCCCGCACACACTGACACCCCCAATCACTGTGACACTTCCCGCACACACACTGACACCCCCAATCACTGTGACACTTCCCACACACACACTGACACCCCCAATCACTGTGACACTTCCCCGCGCACACTGACACCCCCAATCACTGTGACACTTCCCACACACACACTGACACCCCCAATCACTGTGACACTTCCCCGCACACACTGACACCCCAATCACTGTGACACTTCCCCGCACACACTGACACCCCCAATCACTGTGACACTTCCCCGCACACACTGACACCCCCAATCACTGTGACACTTCCCCGCACACTGACACCCCCAATCACTGTGACACTTCCCGCACACCCTGACACCCCCAATCACTGTGACACTTCCCCGCGCACACTGACACCCCCAATCACTGTGACACTTCCCCGCGCACACACTGACACCCCCAATCACTGTGACACTTCCCCGCACACACCCTGACACCCCCAATCACTGTGACACTTCCCCGCGCACACTGACACCCCCAATCACTGTGACACTTCCCGCACACTCTGACACCCCCAATCACTGTGACACTTCCCCACACACCCTGACACCCCCAATCACTGTGACACTTCCCCGCGCACACTGACACCCCCAATCACTGTGACACTTCCCCGCGCACACACTGACACCCCCAATCACTGTGACACTTCCCCGCACACACTGACACCCCCAATCACTGTGACACTTCCCCACACACCCTGACATCCCCAATCACTGTGACACTTCCCCGCGCACACACTGACACCCCCAATCACTGTGACACTTCCCCGCGCACACTGACACCCCCAATCACTGTGACACTTCCCACACACACTGACACCCCCAATCACTGTGACACTTCCCCACACCCTGACACCCCCAATCACTGTGACACTTCCCCGCACACCCTGACACCCCCAATCACTGTGACACTTCCCCCCACACACACACTGACACCCCCAATCACTGTGACACTTCCCCCCACACACACACTGACACCCCCAATCACTGTGACACTTCCCCGCGCACACACTGACACCCCCAATCACTGTGACACTTCCCCGCACACACACTGACACCCCCAATCACTGTGACACTTCCCCGCGCACACACTGACACCCCCAATCACTGTGACACTTCCCCACACACACTGACACCCCCAATCACTGTGACACTTCCCCGCACACACTGACACCCCCAATCACTGTGACACTTCCCCGCACACACTGACACCCCCAATCACTGTGACACTTCCCCGCACACACTGACACCCCCAATCACTGTGACACTTCCCACACACACACTGACACCCCCAATCACTGTGACACTTCCACGCACACACCCTGACACCCCCAATCACTGTGACACTTCCCACACACACTGACACCCCCAATCCCTGTGACACTTCCCCGCACACCCTGACACCCCCAATCACTGTGACACTTCCCACACACTGACACCCCCAATCACTGTGACACTTCCCCGCGCACACTGACACCCCCAATCACTGTGACACTTCCCCCCACACACTGACACCCCCAATCACTGTGACACTTCCCCCCACACACTGACACCCCCAATCACTGTGACACTTCCCCACACACACACTGACTCCCCCAATCACTGTGACACTTCCCCACACACACACTGACACCCCCAATCACTGTGACACTTCCCCGCGCACACTGACACCCCCAATCACTGTAACACTTCCCACACACACACTGACACCCCCAATCACTGTGACACTTCCCCGCACACACTGACACCCCAATCACTGTGACACTTCCCCACACACACTGACACCCCCAATCACTGTGACACTTCCCCGCGCACACACTTACACCCCCAATCACTGTGACACTTCCCCGCGCACACCCTGACACCCCCAATCACTGTGACACTTCCCACACACACACTGACACGCCCAATTACTGTGACACTTCCCCGCACACACTGACACCCCCAATCACTGTGACACTTCCCCGCACACACTGACATCCCCAATCACTGTGACACTTCCCCGCGCACACACTGACACCCCCAATCACTGTGACACTTCCCCGCGCACACACTGACACCCCCAATCACTGTGACACTTCCCCACACACACTGACACCCCCAATCACTGTGACACTTCCCCGCACACACTGACACCCCCAATCACTGTGACACTTCCCCGCGCACACACTTACACCCCCAATCACTGTGACACTTCCCCGCACACCCTGACACCCCCAATCACTGTGACACTTCCCACACACACACTGACACGCCCAATTACTGTGACACTTCCCCGCACACACTGACACCCCCAATCACTGTGACACTTCCCCGCACACCCTGACACCCCCAATCACTGTGATACTTCCCCACGCACACTGACACCCCCAATCACTGTGACACTTCCCCGCGCACACACTGACATCCCCAATCACTGTGACACTTCCCCGCGCACACACTGACACCCCCAATCACTGTGACACTTCCCCGCGCACACACTGACACCCCCAATCACTGTGATACTTCCCCACACACACTGACACCCCCAATCACTGTGACACTTCCCCGCACACACACTGACACCCCCAATCACTGTGACACTTCCCCGCACACACTGACACCCCCAATCACTGTGACACTTCCCCGCACACACTGACACCCCCAATCACTGTGACACTTCCCACACACACACTGACACCCCCAATCACTGTGACACTTCCCCGCGCACACTGACACCCCCAATCACTGTAACACTTCCCACACACACACTGACACCCCCAATCACTGTGACACTTCCCCGCACACACTGACCCCCCAATCACTGTGACACTTCCCCGCACACACTGACACCCCCAATCACTGTGACACTTCCCCGCACACACTGACACCCCCAATCACTGTGACACTTCCCCGCACACACTGACATCCCCAATCACTGTGACACTTCCCCGCGCACACACTGACACCCCCAATCACTGTGACACTTCCCCGCACACACCCTGACACCCCCAATCACTGTGACACTTCCCCGCACACACCCTGACACCCCCAATCACTGTGACTCATCCCCGCACACACACTGACACCCCCAATCACTGTGACACTTCCCCGCACACACACACTGACACCCCCAATCACTGTGACACTTCCCCGCACACACTGACTCCCCCAATCACTGTGACACTTCCCCGCACACACTGACACCCCCAATCACTGTGACACTTCCCCGCACACTGACACCCCCAATCACTGTGACACTTCCCCGCGCACCCTGACTCCCCCAATCACTGTGACACTTCCCCGCACACACTGACACCCCAATCACTGTGACACTTCCCCGCACACACTGACACCCCCAATCACTGTGACACTTCCCCACACACACACTGACACCCCCAATCACTGTGACACTTCCCCGCACACACTGACTCCCCCAATCACTGTGACACTTCCCCACACACTGACTCCCCCAATCACTGTGACACTTCCCCGCACACACCCTGACACCCCCAATCACTGTGACACTTCCCCGCACACACTGACTCCCCCAATCACTGTGACACTTCCCCGCACACACTGACACCCCCAATCACTGTGACACTTCCCCGCACACTGACACCCCCAATCACTGTGACACTTCCCCGCGCACCCTGACTCCCCCAATCACTGTGACACTTCCCCGCACACACTGACACCCCAATCACTGTGACACTTCCCCGCACACACTGACATCCCCAATCACTGTGACACTTCCCCGCACACACTGACACCCCCAATCACTGTGACACTTCCCCGCACACACTGACACCCCCAATCACTGTGACACTTCCCCGCACACACTGACACCCCCAATCACTGTGACACTTCCCCGCACACACTGACACCCCCAATCACTGTGACACTTCCCCACACACTGACTCCCCCAATCACTGTGACACTTCCCCGCACACCCTGACATCCCCAATCACTGTGACACTTCCCCGCACACACCCTGACTCCCCCAATCACTGTGACACTTCCCCGCACACTGACTCCCCCAATCACTGTGACACTTCCCCGCACACACACTGACACCCCCAATCACTGTGACACTTCCCCACACACTGACACCCCCAATCACTGTGACACTTCCCCGCACACTGACACCCCCAATCACTGTGACACTTCCCCACACACACACTGACTCCCCCAATCACTGTGACACTTCCTGCACACACTGACATCCCCAATCACTGTGACACTTCCCCGCACACACCCTGACACCCCCAATCACTGTGACACTTCCCCGCACACACACTGACTCCCCCAATCACTGTGACACTTCCCCGCACACACACTGACACCCCCAATCACTGTGACACTTCCCGCACACCCTGACACCCCCAATCACTGTGACACTTCCCGCACACACTGACACCCCCAATCACTGTGACACTTCCCCGCACACACACTGACACCCCCAATCACTGTGACACTTCCCGCACACACTGACACCCCCAATCACTGTGACACTTCCCCACACACACACTGACACCCCCAATCACTGTGACACTTCCCGCACACACACTGATACCCCAAATCACTGTGACACTTCCCGCACACACACTGACACCACCAATCACTGTGACACTTCCCCACACACACTGACACCCCCAATCACTGTGACACTTCCCCGCGCACACACTGACACCCCCAATCACTGTGACACTTCCCCCCACACACTGACACCCCCAATCACTGTGACACTTCCCCGCACACACACTGATACCCCAAATCACTGTGACACTTCCCACACACACACTGACCCCCCCAATCACTGTGACACTTCCCCGCACACACACTGACACCCCAAATCACTGTGACACTTCCCCGCACACACTGACCCCCCCAATCACTGTGACACTTCCCGCACACACTGACCCCCCCAATCACTGTGACACTTCCCCGCACACTGAAACCCCCAATCACTGTGACACTTCCCCGCACACACCCTGACACCCCCAATCACTGTGACACTTCCCCGCACACACCCTGACACCCCCAATCACTATGATACTTCCCCGCACACACCCTGACACCCCCAATCACTATGATACTTCCCCGCACACACACTGACACCCCCAATCACTGTGACACTTCCCCGCACACACTGACTCCCCCAATCACTGTGACACTTCCCCGCACACTGACACCCCCAATCACTGTGACACTTCCCCACACACACTGACACCCCCAATCACTGTGACACTTCCCGCACACACACTGACCCCCCCAATCACTGTGACACTTCCCCGCACACACTGACACCCCCAATCACTGTGACACTTCCCCACACACACTGACACCCCCAATCACTGTGACACTTCCCGCACACACACTGACCCCCCCAATCACTGTGACACTTCCCGCACACACTGACCCCCCCAATCACTGTGACACTTCCCCGCACACTGACACCCCCAATCACTGTGACACTTCCCCGCACACACTGACACCCCCAATCACTGTGACACTTCCCACACACTGACACCCCCAATCACTGTGACACTTCCCCGCACACACTGACACCCCCAATCACTGTGACACTTCCCCGCACACTGACACCCCCAATCACTGTGACACTTCCCCGCACACACTGACACCCCCAATCACTGTGACACTTCCCCGCACACACTGACACCCCCAATCACTGTGACACTTCCCCGCACACACCCTGACACCCCCAATCACTGTGACACTTCCCCGCACACCCTGACACCCCCAATCACTGTGACACTTCCCCGCACACTGACACCCCCAATCACTGTGACACTTCCCCGCGCACCCTGACACCCCCAATCACTGTGACACTTCCCCGCACACCCTGACACCCCCAATCACTGTGACACTTCCCCGCACACCCTGACACCCCCAATCACTGTGACACTTCCCCGCACACACTGACACCCCCAATCACTGTGACACTTCCCACACACTGACACCCCCAATCACTGTGACACTTCCCCGCACACACTGACACCCCCAATCACTGTGACACTTCCCCGCACACTGACACCCCCAATCACTGTGACACTTCCCCGCACACACTGACACCCCCAATCACTGTGACACTTCCCCGCACACACTGACACCCCCAATCACTGTGACACTTCCCCGCACACACCCTGACACCCCCAATCACTGTGACACTTCCCCGCACACCCTGACACCCCCAATCACTGTGACACTTCCCCGCACACACCCTGACACCCCCAATCACTGTGACACTTCCCCGCACACACTGACACCCCCAATCACTGTGACACTTCCCCGCACACACCCTGACTCCCCCAATCACTGTGACACTTCCCCGCACACCCTGACACCCCCAATCACTGTGACACTTCCCCGCACACACTGACACCCCCAATCACTGTGACACTTCCCCCCACACACTCACACCCCCAATCACTGTGACACTTCCCCGCACACCCTGACACCCCCAATCACTGTGACACTTCCCCGCACACACTGACACCCCCAATCACTGTGACACTTCCCCCCACACACTCACACCCCCAATCACTGTGACACTTCCCCGCACACCCTGACACCCCCAATCACTATGATACTTCCCCACACACACACTGACACCCCCAATCACTGTGACACTTCCCCGCACACCCTGACACCCCCAATCACTGTGACACTTCCCCACACACACACTGACACCCCCAATCACTGTGACACTTCCCGCACACACTGACACCCCCAATCACTGTGACACTTCCCGCACACACTGACTCCCCCAATCACTGTGACACTTCCCCACACACACCCTGACACCCCCAATCACTGTGATACTTCCCCGCGCACACACTGACTCCCCCAATCACTGTGACACTTCCCCGCACACCCTGACACCCCCAATCACTGTGACACTTCCCCGCACACACTGACACCCCCAATCACTGTGACACTTCCCGGACACACACTGACACCCCCAATCACTGTGACACTTCCCCACACACCCTGACTCCCCCAATCACTGTGACACTTCCCCGCACACCCTGACACCCCCAATCACTGTGACACTTCCCCGCACACACTGACACCCCCAATCACTGTGACACTTCCCCGCACACCCTGACTCCCCCAATCACTGTGATACTTCCCCGCACACACTGACACCCCCAATCACTGTGACACTTCCCCACACACACCCTGACACCCCCAATCACTGTGACACTTCCCCACACACACCCTGACACCCCCAATCACTGTGACACTTCCCCGCACACACTGACTCCCCCAATCACTGTGATACTTCCCCGCGCACACACTGACACCCCCAATCACTGTGACACTTCCCCGCGCACACCCTGACACCCCCAATTACTGTGACACTTCCCCGCGCACACCCTGACACCCCCAATCACTGTGACACTTCCCCGCGCACACCCTGACACCCCCAATCACTGTGACACTTCCCCGCACACACTGACACCCCCAATCACTGTGACACTTCCCCGCACACACACTGACTCCCCCAATCACTGTGACACTTCCCCGCGCACACACTGACACCCCCAATCACTGTGACACTTCCCCACACCCTGACACCCCCAATCACTGTGACACTTCCCAGCTCACACACTGACTCCCCCAATCACTGTGACACTTCCCCGCACACCCTGACACCCCCAATCACTGTGACACTTCCCCGCGCACACCCTGACACCCCCAATTACTGTGACACTTCCCCGCGCACACCCTGACTCCCCCAATCACTGTGACACTTCCCCGCACACACTGACACCCCCAATCACTGTGACACTTCCCCACACCCTGACACCCCCAATCACTGTGACACTTCCCCGCACACACACTGACACCCCCAATCACTGTGACACTTCCCCGCACACACTGACTCCCCCAATCACTGTGACACTTCCCACACACACACACACTGACACCCCCAATCACTGTGACACTTCCCCACACACACACCCTGACACCCCCAATCACTGTGACACTTCCCCGCACACACTGACACCCCCAATCCTTGTGACACTTCCCCGCACACACTGACACCCACAATCACTGTGACACTTCCCCGCACACACACTGACACCCCCAATCACTGTGACACTTCCCCGCGCACACCCTGACACCCCCAATCACTGTGACACTTCCCCGCACACCCTGACACCCCCAATCACTGTGACACTTCCCCGCACACACCCTGACACCCCCAATCACTGTGACACTTCCCCGCGCACACCCTGACACCCCCAATCACTGTGACACTTCCCCGCACACACTGACTCCCCCAATCACTATGACACTTCCCGCACACACACTGACACCCCCAATCACTGTGACACTTCCCCGCGCACACACTGACACCCCCAATCACTGTGACACTTCCCCGCACACCCTGACACCCCCAATCACTGTGACACTTCCCCGCACACACCCTGACACCCCCAATCACTGTGACACTTCCCCGCGCACACCCTGACACCCCCAATCACTGTGACACTTCCCCGCACACACTGACTCCCCCAATCACTATGACACTTCCCGCACACACACTGACACCCCCAATCACTGTGACACTTCCCCGCACACACTGACACCCCCAATCACTGTGACACTTCCCCGCACACCCTGACACCCCCAATCACTGTGACACTTCCCACACACTGACACCCCCAATCACTGTGACACTTCCCGCACACACTGACACCCCCAATCACTGTGACACTTCCCCGCACACACTGACACCCCAATCACTGTGACACTTCCCCGCACACACACTGACACCCCCAATCACTGTGACACTTCCCCGCACACACTGACACCCCCAATCACTGTGACACTTCCCGCACACACTGACACCCCCAATCACTGTGACACTTCCCCGCGCACACACTGACACCCCCAATCACTGTGACACTTCCCCACACACACACTGACACCCCCAATCACTGTGACACTTCCCCGCGCACATCCTGACACCCCCAATCACTGTGATACTTCCCCGCACACCCTGACACCCCCAATCACTGTGACACTTCCCCGCACACCCTGACACCCCCAATCACTGTGACACTTCCCCGCACACCGACACCCCCAATCACTGTGACACTTCCCCGCACACACACTGACTCCCCCAATCACTGTGACACTTCCCCACACACTGACACCCCCAATCACTGTGACACTTCCCCGCGCACACACTGACACCCCCAATCACTGTGACACTTCCCCGCACACACCCTGACACCCCCAATCACTGTGACACTTCCCCGCACACACTGACACCCCCAATCACTGTGACACTTCCCCGCACACCCTGACACCCCCAATCACTGTGATACTTCCCCGCACACACACTGACACCCCCAATCACTGTGACACTTCCCCGCACACACTGACACCCCCAATCACTGTGACACTTCCCCGCACACACACTGACCCCCCCAATCACTGTGACACTTCCCCGCACACACCCTGACACCCCCAATCACTGTGACACTTCCCCGCACACACCCTGACACCCCCAATCACTGTGACACTTCCCCCCACACACACACTGACTCCCCCAATCACTGTGACACTTCCCCGCACACACACTGACACCCCCAATCACTGTGACACTTCCCGCACACACTGACACCCCCAATCACTATGATACTTCCCCGCACACACTGACACCCCCAATCACTGTGACACTTCCCCGCGCACTGACACCCCCAATCACTGTGATACTTCCCCGCACACACACTGACACCCCCAATCACTGTGACACTTCCCCGCACACACTGACACCCCCAATCACTGTGACACTTCCCCACACACTGACACCCCCAATCACTGTGATACTTCCCCGCACACACACTGACACCCCCAATCACTGTGATACTTCCCCGCACACACACTGACACCCCCAATCACTGTGATACTTCCCCGCACACACACTGACACCCCCAATCACTGTGATACTTCCCCACACACACTGACACCCCCAATCACTGTGATACTTCCCCGCACACACACTGACACCCCCAATCACTGTGATACTTCCCCACACACACTGACACCCCCAATCACTGTGATACTTCCCCGCACACACACTGACACCCCCAATCACTGTGATACTTCCCCACACACACTGACACCCCCAATCACTGTGACACTTCCCGCACACACCCTGACACCCCCAATCACTGTGACACTTCCCCGCACACCCTGACAGCCCCAATCACTGTGACACTTCCCCGCACACACTGACTCCCCCAATTACTGTGACACTTCCCCGCACACACACTGACACCCCCAATCACTGTGACACTTCCCCACACACCCTGACACCCCCAATCACTGTGACACTTCCCCGCACACCCTGACACCCCCAATCACTGTGACACTTCCCCGCACACCCTGACAGCCCAAATCACTGTGACACTTCCCCGCACACACTGACACCCCCAATCACTGTGACACTTCCCCGCACACACTGACACCCCCAATCACTGTGACACTTCCCCGCGCACACACACTGACCCCCCAATCACTGTGACACTTCCCCGCACACACTGACACCCCCAATCACTGTGACACTTCCCCGCGCACACACTGACACCCCCAATCACTGTGACACTTCCCGCACACACACTGACACCCCCAATCACTGTGACACTTCCCCACACACACTGACACCCCCAATCACTGTGACACTTCCCCACACACACTGACACCCCCAATCACTGTGACACTTCCCCGCACACACACTGACACCCCCAATCACTGTGACACTTCCCCGCGCACACACTGACACCCCCAATCACTGTGACACTTCCCCACACACACTGACACCCCCAATCACTGTGACACTTCCCCACACACACTGACACCCCCAATCACTGTGACACTTCCCCACACACTGACACCCCCAATCACTGTGACACTTCCCCACACACTGACACCCCCAATCACTGTGACACTTCCCCGCACACACCCTGACACCCCCAATCACTGTGACACTTCCCCGCACACACTGACCCCCCAATCACTGTGACACTTCCCACACACACACACACTGACACCCCCAATCACTGTGACACTTCCCACACACACACACACTGACACCCCCAATCACTGTGACACTTCCCCGCGCACACTGACACTCCCAATCACTGTGACACTTCCCCGCACACACTGACACCCCCAATCACTGTGACACTTCCCCGCGCACACACTGACACCCCCAATCACTGTGACACTTCCCCGCACACACTGACACCCCCAATCACTGTGACACTTCCCCACACACCCTGACACCCCCAATCACTGTGACACTTCCCCGCGCACACTGACACCCCCAATCACTGTGATACTTCCCCGCGCACATCCTGACACCCCCAATCACTGTGACACTTCCCCGCGCACCCTGACTCCCCCAATCACTGTGACACTTCCCCGCACACACCCTGACACCCCCAATCACTGTGACACTTCCCCGCGCACACTGACACCCCCAATCACTGTGATACTTCCCCGCGCACATCCTGACACCCCCAATCACTGTGACACTTCCCCGCGCACCCTGACTCCCCCAATCACTGTGACACTTCCCCGCACACACCCTGACTCCCCCAATCACTGTGACACTTCCCCGCACACACCCTGACTCCCCCAATCACTGTGACACTTCCCCGCACACACACTGACTCACCCAATCACTGTGACACTTCCCCGCGCACACCCTGACTCCCCCAATCACTGTGACACTTCCCCGCACACACACTGACACCCCCAATCACTGTGACACTTCCCCGCACACCCTGACAGCCCCAATCACTGTGACACTTCCCCGCACACACTGACACCCCCAATCACTGTGACACTTCCCCACACACACTGACACCCCCAATCACTGTGACACTTCCCCGCACACACCCTGACACCCCTAATCACTGTGACACTTCCCCACACACACTGACACCCCCAATCACTGTGACACTTCCCCACACACTGACACCCCCAATCACTGTGACACTTCCCCGCACACACTGACACCCCCAATCACTGTGACACTTCCCCGCACACACTGACACCCCCAATCACTGTGACACTTCCCCGCACACCCTGACACCCCCAATCACTGTGACACTTCCCCGCACACCCTGACACCCCCAATCACTGTGACACTTCCCCGCACACACTGACACCCCCAATCACTGTGACACTTCCCCACACACTGACACCCCAATCACTGTGACACTTCCCCGCACACCCTGACACCCCCAATCAATGTGACACTTCCCCGCGCACACACTGACCCCCCCAATCACTGTGATACTTCCCCGCACACTGACACCCCCAATCACTGTGACACTTCCCCGCACACACTGACACCCCCAATCACTGTGACACTTCCCCACGCACACTGACACCCCCAATCACTGTGACACTTCCCCCCACACACACACTGACACCCCCAATCACTGTGACACTTCCCCCCACACACACACTGACTCCCCCAATCACTGTGACACTTCCCCGCACACACACTGACACCCCCAATCACTGTGACACTTCCCCACACACTGACACCCCCAATCACTGTGACACTTCCCCGCACACACTGACACCCCCAATCCCTGTGACACTTCCCCGCACACACACTGACTCCCCCAATCACTGTGACACTTCCCCGCGCACACCCTGACACCCCCAATCACTGTGACACTTCCCCGCACACACTGACACCCCCAATCACTGTGACACTTCCCCGCGCACACTGACGCCCCCAATCACTGTGACACTTCCCCACACACACTGACACCCCCAATCACTGTGACACTTCCCGCACACACACTGACTCCCCCAATCACTGTGACACTTCCCCGCGCACACTGACACCCCCAATCACTGTGACACTTCCCCACACACACACTGACACCCCCAATCACTGTGACACTTCCCCGCACACACTGACACCCCCAATCACTGTGACACTTCCCCGCGCACACTGACTCCCCCAATCACTGTGACACTTCCCCGCGCACACTGACGCCCCCAATCACTGTGACACTTCCCCACACACACTGACACCCCCAATCACTGTGACACTTCCCGCACACACACTGACTCCCCCAATCACTGTGACACTTCCCCGCGCACACTGACACCCCCAATCACTGTGACACTTCCCCGCGCACACTGACACCCCCAATCACTGTGACACTTCCCCGCACACACTGACATCCCCAATCACTGTGACACTTCCCCGCACACACACTGACACCCCCAATCACTGTGACACTTCCCGCGCACACACTGACACCCCCAATCACTGTGACACTTCCCCGCACACCCTGACACCCCCAATCACTGTGACACTTCCCCACACACACCCTGACACCCCCAATCACTGTGACACTTCCCCACACACACACTGACACCCCCAATCACTGTGACACTTCCCCGCGCACACTGACTCCCCCAATCACTGTGACACTTCCCCACACACACACTGACACCCCCAATCACTGTGACACTTCCCCACACACTGACACCCCCAATCACTGTGACACTTCCCCGCACACCCTGACACCCCCAATCACTGTGACACTTCCCCACACACACCCTGACACCCCCAATCACTGTGACACTTCCCCGCACACACTGACTCCCCCAATCACTGTGACACTTCCCCGCGCACACTGACGCCCCCAATCACTGTGACACTTCCCCACACACCCTGACACCCCCAATCACTGTGACACTTCCCCGCGCACCCTGACTCCCCCAATCACTGTGACACTTCCCCGCACACACCCTGACACCCCCAATCACTGTGACACTTCCCCGCGCACACCCTGACTCCCCCAATCACTGTGACACTTCCCCGCACACACCCTGACACCCCCAAACACTGTGACACTTCCCCGCGCACACACTGACACCCCCAATCACTGTGACACTTCCCCGCACACACACTGAAACCCCCAAACACTGTGACACTTCCCCGCACACACTGACACCCCCAATCACTGTGACACTTCCCCGCACACACTGACACCCCCAATCACTGTGACACTTCCCCGCACACCCTGACACCCCCAATCACTGTGACACTTCTCCACACACACCCTGACACCCCCAATCACTGTGACACTTCCCCGCACACCCTGACACCCCCAATCACTGTGACACTTCCCCGCACACTGACTCCCCCAATCACTGTGACACTTCCCCGCGCACACACTGACTCCCCCAATCACTGTGACACTTCCCCGCACACACACTGAAACCCCCAAACACTGTGACACTTCCCCCCACACACACTGACACCCCCAATCACTGTGACACTTCCCCGCACACACTGACTCCCCCAATCACTGTGACACTTCCCCGCACACACTGACTCCCCCAATCACTGTGACACTTCCCCACACACACTGACACCCCCAATCACTGTGACACTTCCCCGCACACACTGACTCCCCCAATCACTGTGACACTTCCCCGCACACACTGACGCCCCCAATCACTGTGACACTTCCCCGCGCACACACTGACACCCCCAATCACTGTGACACTTCCCCGCGCACACACTGAAACCCCCAAACACTGTGACACTTCCCCGCACACACTGACACCCCCAATCACTGTGACACTTCCCCGCACACACTGACTCCCCCAATCACTGTGACACTTCCCCGCGCACACACTGACATCCCCAATCACTGTGACACTTCCCCGCACACACACACTGACACCCCCAATCACTGTGACACTTCCCCGCGCACACACTGACACCCCCAATCACTGTGACACTTCCCCGCGCACCCTGACACCCCCAATCACTGTGACACTTCCCGCACACCCTGACACCCCCAATCACTGTGACACTTCCCCGCACACACACTGACACCCCCAATCACTGTGACACTTCCCCACACACACTGACACCCCCAATCACTGTGACACTTCCCCGCACACCCTGACACCCCCAATCACTGTGACACTTCCCCGCACACACTGACACCCCCAATCACTGTGACACTTCCCCGCACACACTGACACCCCCAATCACTGTGACACTTCCCCGCACACCCTGACACCCCCAATCACTGTGACACTTCCCACACACTGACACCCCCAATCACTGTGACACTTCCCCGCGCACACACTGACACCCCCAATCACTGTGACACTTCCCCGCACACACCCTGACACCCCCAATCACTGTGATACTTCCCCGCACACCCTGACACCCCCAATCACTGTGACACTTCCCCGCGCACACTGACACCCCCAATCACTGTGACACTTCCCCGCGCACACTGACACCCCCAATCACTGTGACACTTCCCCGCACACCCTGACACCCCCAATCACTGTGACACTTCCCCGCACACCCTGACACCCCCAATCACTGTGATACTTCCCCACACACACACTGACACCCCCAATCACTGTGACACTTCCCCGCGCACACACTGACACCCCCAATCACTGTGACACTTCCCCGCACACACCGACACCCCCAATCACTGTGACACTTCCCCGCACACACCGACACCCCCAATCACTGTGACACTTCCCCGCGCACCCTGACACCCCCAATCACTGTGACACTTCCCCGCGCACACTGACACCCCCAATCACTGTGACACTTCCCCGCGCACACTGAAACCCCCAAACACTGTGACACTTCCCCCCACACACACTGACACCCCCAATCACTGTGACACTTCCCCGCACACCCTGACACCCCCAATCACTGTGACACTTCCCCCCACACACTGAAACCCCAAATCACTGTGACACTTCCCCGCACACACACTGACACCCCCAATCACTGTGACACTTCCCCGCACACACCCTGACACCCCCAATCACTGTGACACTTCCCCGCACACACTGACACCCCCAATCACTGTGACACTTCCCCGCACACACACTGACACCCCAATCACTGTGACACTTCCCCGCACACCCTGACTCCCCCAATCACTGTGACACTTCCCCGCACACACACTGACACCCCCAATCACTGTGACACTTCCCGCACACACACTGACACCCCCAATCACTGTGACACTTCCCCGCACACACCCTGACACCCCCAATCACTGTGACACTTCCCGCGCACACACTGACACCCCCAATCACTGTGACACTTCCCCGCACACCCTGACACCCCCAATCACTGTGACACTTCCCCGCACACACTGACACCCCCAATCACTGTGACACTTCCCCGCACACACACTGACACCCCCAATCACTGTGACACTTCCCCGCACACTGACTCCCCCAATCACTGTGACACTTCCCCGCGCACACCCTGAAACCCCCAATCACTGTGACACTTCCCCCCACACACACTGACACCCCCAATCTCTGTGATACTTCCCCGCACACACACTGACACCCCCAATCACTGTGACACTTCCCCGCACACCCTGACACCCCCAATCACTGTGACACTTCCCCGCACACACCCTGACACCCCCAATCACTGTGACACTTCCCCCCACACACTGAAACCCCAATCACTGTGACACTTCCCCGCACACTGACTCCCCCAATCACTGTGACACTTCCCCGCGCACACACTGACTCCCCCAATCACTGTGACACTTCCCCGCACACACACTGAAACCCCCAAACACTGTGACACTTCCCCCCACACACACTGACACCCCCAATCACTGTGACACTTCCCCCCACACACTGAAACCCCAAATCACTGTGACACTTCCCCGCACACCCTGACACCCCCAATCACTGTGACACTTCCCGCGCACACCCTGACACCCCCAATCACTGTGACACTTCCCGCGCACACACTGACACCCCCAATCACTGTGACACTTCCCCGCACACACTGACTCCCCCAATCACTGTGACACTTCCCCGCACACACACTGACACCCCCAATCACTGTGACACTTCCCCCCGCACACACTGACACCCCCAATCACTGTGACACTTCCCCGCGCACACACTGACACCCCCAATCACTGTGACACTTCCCCGCACACACTGACACCCCCAATCACTGTGACACTTCCCCGCGCACACTGACACCCCCAATCACTGTGACACTTCCCCGCACACACTGACACCCCCAATCACTGTGACACTTCCCCGCACACACTGACACCCCCAATCACTGTGACACTTCCCCGCACACACTGACACCCCCAATCACTGTGACACTTCCCCCCACACTGAAACCCCAAATCACTGTGACACTTCCCCCCACACACTCACACCCCCAATCACTGTGACACTTCCCCCCACACACTGAAACCCCAAATCACTGTGACACTTCCCCCCACACACTGACACCCCCAATCACTGTGACACTTCCCCCCACACACTGAAACCCCCAATCACTGTGACACTTCCCCACACACACACTGACACCCCCAATCACTGTGACACTTCCCCGCACACCCTGACACCCCCAATCACTGTGACACTTCCCCACACACCCTGACTCCCCCAATCACTGTGACACTTCCCCGCACACACTGACACCCCCAATCACTGTGACACTTCCCCACACCCTGACACCCCCAATCACTGTGACACTTTCCCGCACACTGACACCCCCAATCACTGTGACACTTTCCCGCACACTGACACCCCCAATCACGGTGACACATCCCGGACACACCCTGACACCCCCAATCACTGTGACACTTCCCCGCGCACACACTGACACCCCCAATCACTGTGACACTTCCCTGCGCACACCCTGACACCCCCAATCACTGTGACACTTCCCCGCACACACCCTGACACCCCCAATCACTGTGACACTTCCCCGCACACCCTGACACCCCCAATCACTGTGACACTTCCCGCACACACCCTGACACCCCCAATCACTGTGACACTTCCCGCGCACACACTGACACCCCCAATCACTGTGACACTTCCCCGCACACCCTGACACCCCCAATCACTGTGACACTTCCCCACACACACACTGACACCCCCAATCACTGTGACACTTCCCCACACACACACTGACACCCCCAATCACTGTGACACTTCCCCCCACACACACACTGACACCCCCAATCACTGTGACACTTCCCCCCACACACACCCTGACACCCCCAATCACTGTGACACTTCCCCGCACACACACTGACACCCCCAATCACTGTGACACTTCCCCGCACACACTGACACCCCCAATCACTGTGACACTTCCCCGCACACACTGACACCCCCAATCACTGTGACACTTCCCCGCACACTGATACCCCCAATCACTGTGACACTTCCCCGCGCACACACTGACACCCCCAATCACTGTGACACTTCCCACACACACTGACATCCCCAATCACTGTGACACTTCCCCACACACACACTGACACCCCCAATCACTGTGACACTTCCCCGCACACACACTGACCCCCCCAATCACTGTGACACTTCCCCACACACACTGACACCCCCAATCACTGTGACACTTCCCCGCACACACTGACACCCCCAATCACTGTGACACTTCCCCGCACACTGATACCCCCAATCACTGTGACACTTCCCCGCGCACACACTGACACCCCCAATCACTGTGACACTTCCCACACACACACTGACACCCCCAATCACTGTGACACTTCCCCGCACACACACTGACACCCCCAATCACTGTGACACTTCCCACACACACTGACACCCCCAATCACTGTGACACTTCCCCGCACACACACTGACACCCACAATCACTGTGACACTTCCCCGCACACACACTGACACCCCCAATCACTGTGACACTTCCCCGCACACACTGACACCCCCAATCACTGTGACACTTCCCCGCACACACACTGACACCCCAATCACTGTGACACTTCCCCACACACACACTGACACCCCCAATCACTGTGACACTTCCCCACACACACACTGACACCCCCAATCACTGTGACACTTCCCCACACACACACTGACACCCCCAATCACTGTGACACTTCCCCACACACACTGACACCCCCAATCACTGTGACACTTCCCCGCGCACACACTGACTCCCCCAATCACTGTGACACTTCCCCGCACACACTGACACCCCCAATCACTGTGACACTTCCCCGCACACACTGACACCCCCAATCACTGTGACACTTCCCGCACACACCCTGACTCCCCCAATCACTGTGACACTTCCCCGCACACACCCTGACACCCCCAATCACTGTGACACTTCCCCGCACACACACTGACACCCCCAATCACTGTGACACTTCCCCGCGCACACTGACACCCCCAATCACTGTGACACTTCCCCACACACACCCTGACACCCCCAATCACTGTGACACTTCCCCGCGCACACCCTGACACCCCCAATCACTGTGACACTTCCCCGCACACACTGACACCCCCAATCACTGTGACACTTCCCCGCACACACTGACACCCCCAATCACTGTGACACTTCCCCGCACACTGACACCCCCAATCACTGTGACACTTCCCGCACACCCTGACACCCCCAATCACTGTGACACTTCCCCGCGCACACTGAAACCCCCAATCACTGTGACACTTCCCCACACACACCCTGACACCCCCAATCACTGTGACACTTCCCCGCACACACTGACACCCCCAATCACTGTGACACTTCCCCGCACACACTGACACCCCCAATCACTGTGACACTTCCCCGCACACTGACACCCCCAATCACTGTGACACTTCCCGCACACCCTGACACCCCCAATCACTGTGACACTTCCCCGCGCACATCCTGACACCCCCAATCACTGTGACACTTCCCCGCGCACACTGACACCCCCAATCACTGTGACACTTCCCCACACACACTGACACCCCCAATCACTGTGACACTTCCCCGCGCACACACTGACACCCCCAATCACTGTGACACTTCCCCGCGCACACACTGACACCCCCAATCACTGTGACACTTCCCCGCACACACTGACACCCCCAATCACTGTGACACTTCCCCGCACACACTGACACCCCCAATCACTGTGACACTTCCCCGCGCACATCCTGACACCCCCAATCACTGTGACACTTCCCCGCGCACACTGACACCCCCAATCACTGTGACACTTCCCCACACACACTGACACCCCCAATCACTGTGACACTTCCCCGCACACACACTGACACCCCCAATCACTGTGACACTTCCCCGCGCACACACTGACACCCCCAATCACTGTGACACTTCCCCGCACACACCCTGACACCCCCAATCACTGTGACACTTCCCCGCGCACACTGACACCCCCAATCACTGTGACACTTCCCCACACACACTGACACCCCCAATCACTGTGACACTTCCCGCACACACCCTGACTCCCCCAATCACTGTGACACTTCCCCGCGCACACTGACACCCCCAATCACTGTGACACTTCCCCGCACACACTGACACCCCCAATCACTGTGACACTTCCCCGCACACACACTGACACCCCCAATCACTGTGACACTTCCCCGCGCACACACTGACACCCCCAATCACTGTGACACTTCCCCGCACACACTGACACCCCCAATCACTGTGACACTTCCCGCACACACCCTGACTCCCCCAATCACTGTGACACTTCCCCGCACACACTGACTCCCCCAATCACTGTGACACTTCCCCGCACACACTGACACCCCCAATCACTGTGACACTTCCCCGCACACTGACACCCCCAATCACTGTGACACTTCCCGCACACACTGACACCCCCAATCACTGTGACACTTCCCCGCACACACTGACACCCCCAATCACTGTGACACTTCCCGCACACACTGACACCCCCAATCACTGTGACACTTCCCCGCACACTGACACCCCCATTCACTGTGACACTTCCCCACACTGACACCCCCAATCACTGTGACACTTCCCCGCGCACCCTGACTCCCCCAATCACTGTGACACTTCCCCGCACACACTGACACCCCCAATCACTGTGACACTTCCCCGCACACACTGACACCCCCAATCACTGTGACACTTCCCCGCACACACTGACACCCCCAATCACTGTGACACTTCCCCGCACACCCTGACACCCCCAATCACTGTGACACTTCCCCGCACACACACTGACACCCCCAATCACTGTGACACTTCCCCGCACACACTGACACCCCCAATCACTGTGACACTTCCCCCCACACACACTGACACCCCCAATCACTGTGACACTTCCCCGCACACACTGACACCCCCAATCACTGTGACACTTCCCCGCACACACACTGACACCCCCAATCACTGTGACACTTCCCCGCACACACACTGACACCCCCAATCACTGTGACACTTCCCCGCACACACTGACACCCCCAATCACTGTGACACTTCCCCCCACACACACTGACACCCCCAATCACTGTGACACTTCCCCGCACACACTGACACCCCCAATCACTGTGACACTTCCCCCCACACACACTGACACCCCCAATCACTGTGACACTTCCCCGCACACACTGACACCCCCAATCACTGTGACACTTCCCCGCACACACACTGACACCCCCAATCACTGTGACACTTCCCCGCGCACACCCTGACACCCCCAATCACTGTGACACTTCCCCGCGCACCCTGACTCCCCCAATCACTGTGACACTTCCCCGCACACACTGACACCCCCAATCACTGTGACACTTCCCCGCACACCCTGACACCCCCAATCACTGTGACACTTCCCCGCACACACCCTGACTCCCCCAATCACTGTGACACTTCCCCGCACACTGACACCCCCAATCACTGTGACACTTCCCCGCACACACTGACACCCCCAATCACTGTGACACTTCCCCGCACACACTGACACCCCCAATCACTGTGACACTTCCCCACACACACTGACACCCCCAATCACTGTGACACTTCCCCGCACACACTGACACCCCCAATCACTGTGACACTTCCCCGCACACACTGACATCCCCAATCACTGTGACACTTCCCCGCGCACACACTGACACCCCCAATCACTGTGACACTTCCCCACACACTGACACCCCCAATCACTATGATACTTCCCCACACACACTGACACCCCCAATCACTGTGACACTTCCCCGCACACACACACTGACACCCCCAATCACTGTGACACTTCCCCACACACACTGACACCCCCAATCACTGTGACACTTCCCCGCACACACTGACACCTCCAATCACTGTGATACTTCCCCACACACACACTGACACCCCCAATCACTGTGACACTTCCCCGCGCACACCCTGACACCCCCAATCACTGTGACACTTCCCCGCACACCCTGACACCCCCAATCACTGTGACACTTCCCTGCGCACACCCTGACACCCCCAATCACTGTGACACTTCCCCACACACACACTGACACCCCCAATCACTGTGACACTTCCCCACACACACTGACACCCCCAATCACTGTGACACTTCCCCGCACACACACTGACACCCCCAATCACTGTGACACTTCCCCACACACACACTGACCCCCCAATCACTGTGACACTTCCCCGCACACACTGACACCCCCAATCACTGTGACACTTCCCCGCACACACTGACTCCCCCAATCACTGTGACACTTCCCCGCACACACTGACACCCCCAATCACTGTGACACTTCCCCGCGCACACTGACACCCCCAATCACTGTGACACTTCCCCGCACACACTGACACCCCCAATCACTGTGACACTTCCCCGCACACACTGACACCCCCAATCACTGTGACACTTCCCCGCACACACTGACACCCCCAATCACTGTGATACTTCCCCGCACACACTGACGCCCCCAATCACTGTGACACTTCCCCGCACACACACTGACACCCCCAATCACTGTGACACTTCCCCGCACACACTGACACCCCCAATCACTGTGACACTTCCCCGCGCACACTGACTCCCCCAATCACTGTGACACTTCCCCGCACACTGACTCCCCCAATCACTGTGACACTTCCTGCACACACCCTGACACCCCCAATCACTGTGACACTTCCCCGCGCACACACTGACACCCCCAATCACTGTGACACTTCCCCGCACACCCTGACTCCCCCAATCACTGTGACACTTCCCCGCGCACACCCTGACACCCCCAATCACTGTGACACTTCCCTGCGCACACTGACACCCCCAATCACTGTGACACTTCCCCGCACACACACTGACACCCCCAATCACTGTGACACTTCCCCGCACACACTGAAATCTCCAAACACTGTGACACTTCCCCGCACACACTGACACCCCAATCACTGTGACACTTCCCCGCACACACTGACACCCCCAATCACTGTGACACTCCCCCGCACACCCTGACACCCCCAATCACTGTGACACTTCCCGCACACCCTGACACCCCCAATCACTGTGACACTTCCCCGCGCACACACTGACACCCCAATCACTGTGACACTTCCCCGCACACCCTGACACCCCCAATCACTGTGACACTTCCCCGCACACACTGACACCCCCAATCACTGTGACACTTCCCCGCGCACACACTGACACTCCAATCACTGTGACACTTCCCCACGCACACCCTGACACCCCCAATCACTGTGACACTTCCCCGCACACTGACACCCCCAATCACTGTGACACTTCCCCACACACTGACACCCCCAATCACTGTGACACTTCCCGCACACACTGACACCCCCAATCACTGTGACACTTCCCCGCGCACACACTGACACCACCAATCACTGTGACACTTCCCCGCACACACTGACATCCCCAATCACTGTGACACTTCCCCGCACACCCTGACTCCCCCAATCACTGTGACACTTCCCCGCACACACTGACACCCCCAATCACTGTGACACTTCCCCGCACACTGACACCCCCAATCACTGTGACACTTCCCCGCGCACACACTGACACCCCCAATCACTGTGATACTTCCCCACACACACACTGACACCCCCAATCACTGTGACACTTCCCCGCGCACACCCTGACACCCCCAATCACTGTGACACTTCCCCACACACCCTGACACCCCCAATCACTGTGACACTTCCCCGCACACCCTGACACCCCCAATCACTGTGACACTTCCCTGCGCACACACTGACACCCCCAATCACTGTGACACTTCCCCGCGCACACACTGACACCCCCAATCACTGTGACACTTCCCCGCACACACTGACACCCCCAATCACTGTGACACTTCCCCGCACACCCTGACTCCTCCAATCACTGTGACACTTCCCCGCGCACACACTGACACCCCCAATCACTGTGATACTTCCCCGCACACCCTGACACCCCCAATCACTGTGACACTTCCCCGCACACACTGACACCCCCAATCACTGTGACACTTCCCCGCACACACTGACACCCCCAATCACTGTGACACTTCCCCGCACACACTGACACCCCCAATCACTGTGACACTTCCCCGCACACACACTGACACCCCCAATCACTGTGACACTTCCCCGCGCACACACTGACACCCCCAATCACTGTGACACTTCCCCGCACACCCTGACACCCCCAATCACTGTGACACTTCCCCGCACACCCTGACACCCCCAATCACTGTGACACTTCCCCGCACACACTGACACCCCCAATCACTGTGACACTTCCCCGCACACACACTGACCCCCCCAATCACTGTGACACTTCCCCGCACACCCTGAAACCCCCAAACACTGTGACACTTCCACACACACACTGACACCTCCAATCACTGTGACACTTCCCCACACACACTGACACCCCCAATCACTGTGACACTTCCCCGCACACCCTGAAACCCCCAAACACTGTGACACTTCCACACACACTAACACCCCCAATCACTGTGACACTTCCCCACACACACTGACACCCCCAATCACTGTGACACTTCCCCGCACACACACCGACACCCCCAATCACTGTGACACTTCCCCGCACACACTGACACCCCCAATCACTGTGACACTTCCTCGCGCACACACTGACTCCCCCAATCACTGTGACACTTCCCCGCACACTGACTCCCCCAATCACTGTGACACTTCCCCGCACACACTGACACCCCCAATCACTGTGACACTTCCCCGCACACTGACACCCCCAATCACTGTGACACTTCCCCGCGCACACACTGACACCCCCAATCACTGTGATACTTCCCCACACACACACTGACACCCCCAATCACTGTGACACTTCCCCGCGCACACCCTGACACCCCCAATCACTGTGACACTTCCCCACACACCCTGACATCCCCAATCACTGTGACACTTCCCCGCGCACACACTGACACCCCCAATCACTGTGACACTTCCCCGCACACCCTGACACCCCCAATCACTGTGATACTTCCCCGCACACACTGACACCCCCAATCACTGTGACACTTCCCCGCACACACACTGACACCCCCAATCACTGTGACACTTCCCCGCGCACACTGACTCCCCCAATCACTGTGACACTTCCCCGCACACTGACACCCCCAATCACTGTGACACTTCCCCGCGCACACCCTGACACCCCCAATCACTGTGACACTTCCCCGCACACCCTGACACCCCCAATCACTGTGACACTTCCCCGCACACACTGACACCCCCAATCACTGTGACACTTCCTGCACACACCCTGACTCCCCCAATCACTGTGACACTTCCCCGCGCACACACTGAAACCCCCAAACACTGTGACACTTCCCCGCACACACTGACACCCCCAATCACTGTGACACTCCCCCGCACACCCTGACACCCCCAATCACTGTGACACTTCCCGCACACCCTGACACCCCCAATCACTGTGACACTTCCCCGCGCACACACTGACACCCCAATCACTGTGACACTTCCCCACGCACACCCTGACACCCCCAATCACTGTGACACTTCCCCGCACACACTGACACCCCCAATCACTGTGACACTTCCCCGCGCACACACTGACACTCCAATCACTGTGACACTTCCCCGCACACCCTGACACCCCCAATCACTGTGACACTTCCCCGCACACTGACACCCCCAATCACTGTGACACTTCCCCGCACACACCCTGACACCCCCAATCACTGTGACACTTCCCGCACACACCCTGACACCCCCAATCACTGTGACACTTCCCGCGCACACACTGACACCCCCAATCACTGTGACACTTCCCGCGCACACCCTGACACCCCCAATCACTGTGACACTTCCCCGCACACACCCTGACACCCCCAATCACTGTGACACTTCCCGCGCACACACTGACACCCCCAATCACTGTGACACTTCCCCGCACACACTGACACCCCCAATCACTGTGACACTTCCCCGCACACTGACACCCCCAATCACTGTGACACTTCCCCCCACACACTCACACCCCCAATCACTGTGACACTTCCCCCCACACACTGAAACCCCAAATCACTGTGACACTTCCCCCCACACACTCACACCCCCAATCACTGTGACACTTCCCCCCACACACTGACACCCCCAATCACTGTGACACTTCCCCCCACACACTGAAACCCCAATCACTGTGACACTTCCCCGCACACTGACACCCCCAATCACTGTGATACTTCCCCGCGCACACACTGACACCCCCAATCACTGTGATACTTCCCCGCACACCCTGACACCCCCAATCACTGTGACACTTCCCCGCACACACACTGACACCCCCAATCACTGTGACACTTCCCCGCACACACCCTGACACCCCCAATCACTGTGACACTTCCCCGCACACACTGACACCCCCAATCACTGTGACACTTCCCCGCACACCCTGACACCCCCAATCACTGTGACACTTCCCCCCACACACTGACCCCCCAATCACTGTGACACTTCCCCGCACACTGACACCCCCAATCACTGTGACACATCCCCGCACACACTGACACCCACAATCGCTGTGACACTTCCCGCACACACACTGACACCCCCAATCACTGTGACACTTCCCCGCACACCCTGACATCCCCAATCACTGTGACACTTCCCCGCACACCCTGACATCCCCAATCACTGTGACACTTCCCCGCACACACTGACACCCCCAATCACTGTGACACTTCCCCACACACACCCTGACTCCCCCAATCACTGTGACACTTCCCCGCGCACACACTGACACCCCCAATCACTGTGACACTTCCCCGCACACACCCTGACACCCCCAATCACTGTGACACTTCCCCGCGCACCCTGACTCCCCCAATCACTGTGACACTTCCCCGCACACACCCTGACACCCCCAATCACTGTGACACTTCCCCGCACACACTGACACCCCCAATCACTGTGACACTTCCCCGCACACTGACACCCCCAATCACTGTGACACTTCCCCGCGCACACACTGACACCACCAATCACTGTGACACTTCCCCGCGCACACACTGACACCTCCAATCACTGTGACACTTCCCCGCACACACACTGACACCCCCAATCACTGTGACACTTCCCGCGCACACACTGACACCCCCAATCACTGTGACACTTCCCCACACACTGACACCCCCAATCACTGTGACACTTCCCCGCACACACTGACTCCCCCAATCACTGTGATACTTCCCCACACACACACTGACACCCCCAATCACTGTGACACTTCCCCGCACACACTGACACCCCCAATCACTGTGACACTTCCCCACACACCCTGACACCCCCAATCACTGTGACACTTCCCCGCACACCCTGACACCCCCAATCACTGTGATACTTCCCCGCACACACTGACACCCCCAATCACTGTGACACTTCCCCGCACACACACTGACTCCCCCAATCACTGTGACACTTCCCCGCGCACACTGACTCCCCCAATCACTGTGACACTTCCCCGCACACTGACACCCCCAATCACTGTGACACTTCCCCGCGCACACCCTGACTCCCCCAATCACTGTGACACTTCCTGCACACACCCTGACACCCCCAATCACTGTGACACTTCCCCGCGCACCCTGACTCCCCCAATCACTGTGACACTTCCCCGCGCACACACTGAAACCCCCAAACACTGTGACACTTCCCCGCACACACTGACACCCCAATCACTGTGACACTTCCCCACGCACACCCTGACACCCCCAATCACTGTGACACTTCCCCGCACACACTGACACCCCCAATCACTGTGACACTTCCCCGCGCACACACTGACACCCCCATTCACTGTGACACTTCCCCGCACACACTGACACCCCCAATCACTGTGACACTTCCCCGCACACACTGACACCCCCAATCACTGTGACACTACCCCGCGCACACTGACACCCCCAATCACTGTGACACTTCCCCGCACACACTGACACCCCCAATCACTGTGACACTTCCCCGCGCACACCCTGACACCCCCAATCACTGTGACACTTCCCCGCACACACTGACACCCCCAATCACTGTGACACTTCCCCGCGCACACACTGACACCCCCAATCACTGTGACACTTCCCCGCACACACTGACACCCCCAATCACTGTGACACTTCCCCGCGCACACCCTGACACCCCCAATCACTGTGACACTTCCCCACGCACACCCTGACACCCCCAATCACTGTGACACTTCCCCGCGCACACCCTGACACCCCCAATCACTGTGACACTTCCCCACACACACACTGACACCCCCAATCACTGTGACACTTCCCCGCGCACACACTGACACCCCCATTCACTGTGACACTTCCCCGCACACACTGACACCCCCAATCACTGTGACACTTCCCCGCACACACTGACACCCCCAATCACTGTGACACTACCCCGCGCACACTGACACCCCCAATCACTGTGACACTTCCCCGCACACACTGACACCCCCAATTACTGTGACACTTCCCCGCGCACCCTGACACCCCCAATCACTGTGACACTTCCCCGCACACACACTGACACCCCCAATCACTGTGACACTTCCCCGCACACACACTGACACCCCCAATCACTGTGACACTTCCCCGCACACACTGACACCCCAATCACTGTGACACTTCCCCGCGCAAACCCTGACACCCCCAATCACTGTGACACTTCCCCGCGCACACACTGACACCCCCAATCACTGTGACACTTCCCCGCACACCCTGACACCCCCAATCACTGTGACACTTCCCCACGCACACCCTGACACCCCCAATCACTGTGACACTTCCCCGCACACTGACACCCCCAATCACCGTGACACTTCCCCGCACACCCTGACACCCCCAATCACTGTGACACTTCCCGCACACACTGACACCCCCAATCACTGTGACACTTCCCCGCGCACCCTGACATCCCCAATCACTGTGACACTTCCCCGCACACCCTGACTCCCCCAATCACTGTGACACTTCCTCGCACACACACTGACACCCCCAATCACTGTGACACTTCCCCGCGCACACACTGACTCCCCCAATCACTGTGACACTTCCCTGCACACCCTGACACCCCCAATCACTGTGACACTTCCCCGCACACTGACACCCCCAATCACTGTGACACTTCCCCGCGCACACACTGACTCCCCCAATCACTGTGACACTTCCCCGCACACACTGACACCCCCAATCACTGTGACACTTCCCCGCGCACACACTGACTCCCCCAATCACTGTGACACTTCCCCGCACACACTGACACCCCCAATCACTGTGATACTTCCCCACACACACACTGACACCCCCAATCACTGTGACACTTCCCCGCGCACACCCTGACACCCCCAATCACTGTGACACTTCCCCACACACTGACACCCCCAATCACTGTGACACTTCCCCGCGCACACACTGACACCCCCAATCACTGTGATACTTCCCCACACACACACTGACACCCCCAATCACTGTGACACTTCCCCGCGCACACCCTGACACCCCCAATCACTGTGACACTTCCCCGCACACACTGACTCCCCCAATCACTGTGATACTTCCCCGCGCACACCCTGACACCCCCAATCACTGTGACACTTCCCCGCACACCCTGACACCCCCAATCACTGTGACACTTCCCTGCGCACACACTGACACCCCCAATCACTGTGACACTTCCCCGCGCACACACTGACACCCCCAATCACTGTGACACTTCCCCGCACACACTGACACCCCCAATCACTGTGACACTTCCCCGCGCACACACTGACACCCCCAATCACTGTGATACTTCCCCGCACACACTGACACCCCCAATCACTGTGACACTTCCCCACACACACACACACTGACACCCCCAATCACTGTGACACTTCCCCGCGCACACACTGACACCCCCAATCACTGTGACACTTCCCCGCACACACTGACACCCCCAATCACTGTGACACTTCCCCGCACACACTGACACCCCCAATCACTGTGACACTTCCCCGCACACACACTGACACCCCCAATCACTGTGACACTTCCCCGCGCACACTGACTCCCCCAATCACTGTGACACTTCCCCGCACACTGACACCCCCAATCACTGTGACACTTCCCCGCGCACACCCTGACACCCCCAATCACTGTGACACTTCCCCGCGCACACACTGACGCCCCCAATCACTGTGACACTTCCCCACACACACTGACACCCCCAATCACTGTGACACTTCCCCGCACACCCTGACTCCCCCAATCACTGTGACACTTCCCCGCGCACACACTGAAACCCCCAAACACTGTGACACTTCCCCGCACACACTGACACCCCCAATCACTGTGACACTCCCCCGCACACCCTGACACCCCCAATCACTGTGACACTTCCCGCACACCCTGACACCCCCAATCACTGTGACACTTCCCCGCGCACACACTGACACCCCAATCACTGTGACACTTCCCCACGCACACCCTGACACCCCCAATCACTGTGACACTTCCCCGCACACACTGACACCCCCAATCACTGTGACACTTCCCCGCGCACACACTGACACTCCAATCACTGTGACACTTCCCCACGCACACCCTGACACCCCCAATCACTGTGACACTTCCCCGCACACTGACACCCCCAATCACTGTGACACTTCCCGCACACACCCTGACACCCCCAATCACTGTGACACTTCCTGCACACACCCTGACACCCCCAATCACTGTGACACTTCCCCGCGCACACACTGACACCCCCAATCACTTTGACACTTCCCCGCACACCCTGACTCCCCCAATCACTGTGACACTTCCCCGCACACCCTGACTCCCCCAATTACTGTGACACTTCCCCGCGCACACCCTGACACCCCCAATCACTGTGACACTTCCCCGCACACACACTGAAACCCCCAAACACTGTGACACTTCCCCGCACACCCTGACACCCCCAATCACTGTGACACTTCCCGCACACCCTGACACCCCCAATCACTGTGACACTTCCCCGCGCACACACTGACACCCCAATCACTGTGACACTTCCCCACGCACACCCTGACACCCCCAATCACTGTGACACTTCCCCGCACACACTGACACCCCCAATCACTGTGACACTTCCCCGCGCACACACTGACACCCCAATCACTGTGACACTTCCCCACGCACACTGACACCCCCAATCACTGTGACACTTCCCCACACACACACTGACACCCCCAATCACTGTGACACTTCCCCCCCAATCACTGTGACACTTCCCCGCGCACACACTGACACCCCAATCACTGTGACACTTCCCCACGCACACCCTGACACCCCCAATCACTGTGACACTTCCCCACGCACACTGACACCCCCAATCACTGTGACACTTCCCCACACACACACTGACACCCCCAATCACTGTGACACTTCCCCGCGCACACACTGACACCCCAATCACTGTGACACTTCCCCACGCACACCCTGACACCCCCAATCACTGTGACACTTCCCCGCACACACTGACACCCCCAATCACTGTGACACTTCCCCGCACACACTGACACCCCCAATCACTGTGACACATCCCCGCACACTGACACCCCCAATCACTGTGACACTTCCCCACGCACACCCTGACACCCCCAATCACTGTGACACTTCCCCGCACACTGACACCCCCAATCACTGTGACACTTCCCCGCGCACCCTGATTCCCCCAATCACTGTGACACTTCCCCGCGCACCCTGACATCCCCAATCACTGTGACACTTCCCCGCACACCCTGACTCCCCCAATCACTGTGACACTTCCCCGCACACTGACACCCCCAATCACTGTGACACTTCCCCGCACACTGACACCCCCAATCACTGTGACACTTCCCCGCGCACACACTGACACCCCCAATCACTGTGATACTTCCCCACACACACACTGACACCCCCAATCACTGTGACACTTCCCCGCGCACACCCTGACACCCCCAATCACTGTGACACTTCCCCACACACCCTGACACCCCCAATCACTGTGACACTTCCCCGCACACCCTGACTCCCCCAATCACTGTGACACTTCCCCGCGCACACCCTGACACCCCCAATCACTGTGACACTTCCCCACACACCCTGACACCCCCAATCACTGTGACACTTCCCCACACACCCTGACACCCCCAATCACTGTGACACTTCCCTGCGCACACACTGACACCCCCAATCACTGTGACACTTCCCCGCGCACACACTGACACCCCCATTCACTGTGACACTTCCCCGCACACACTGACACCCCCAATCACTGTGACACTTCCCGCACACACTGACACCCCCAATCACTGTGACACTTCCCCGCGCACACACTGACTCCCCCAATCACTGTGACACTTCCCCGCGCACACACTGACACCCCCAATCACTGTGACACTTCCCCGCACACACACTGACACCCCCAATCACTGTGACACTTCCCCGCACACACACTGACACCCCCAATCACTGTGACACTTCCCCGCGCACACACTGACACCCCCAATCACTGTGACACTTCCCCGCACACCCTGACACCCCCAATCACTGTGACACTTCCCCGCACACCCTGACACCCCCAATCACTGTGACACTTCCCCGCACACACTGACACCCCCAATCACTGTGACACTTCCCCGCACACACACTGACACCCCCAATCACTGTGACACTTCCCCACACACACTGACACCCCCAATCACTGTGACACTTCCCCGCACACACTGACGCCCCCAATCACTGTGACACTTCCCCGCACACACACTGACACCCCCAATCACTGTGACACTTCCCCGCACACTGACACCCCCAATCACTGTGACACTTCCCCACACACACTGACACCCCCAATCACTGTGACACTTCCCCGCACACACTGACACCCCCAATCACTGTGACACTTCCCCGCACACACACTGACACCCCCAATCACTGTGACACTTCCCCGCACACTGACACCCCCAATCACTGTGACACTTCCCCACACACACTGACACCCCCAATCACTGTGACACTTCCCCGCACACACTGACGCCCCCAATCACTGTGACACTTCCCCGCACACACACTGACACCCCCAAACACTGTGACACTTCCCCACACACACTGACACCCCCAATCACTGTGACACTTCCCCGCACACACTGACGCCCCCAATCACTGTGACACTTCCCCGCACACACACTGACACCCCCAATCACTGTGACACTTCCCCGCACACTGACACCCCCAATCACTGTGACACTTCCCCGCACACACTGACTCCCCCAATCACTGTGACACTTCCCCACACACACTGACACCCCCAATCACTGTGACACTTCCCCGCACACACACTGACACCCCCAATCACTGTGACACTTCCCCGCACACACCCTGACACCCCAATCACTGTGACACTTCCCCGCACACACTGACACCCCCAATCACTGTGACACTTCCCCGCACACACTGACACCCCCAATCACTGTGACACTTCCCCACACACACCCTGACACCCCCAATCACTGTGACACTTCCCCACACACACTGACACCCCCAATCACTGTGACACTTCCCCGCACACACTGACACCCCCAATCACTGTGACACTTCCCCACACACACCCTGACACCCCCAATCACTGTGACACTTCCCCGCGCACTGACTCCCCCAATCACTGTGACACTTCCCCGCACACTGACACCCCCAATCACTGTGACACTTCCCCGCACACACTGACACCCCCAATCACTGTGACACTTCCCCGCACACACACTGACTCCCCCAATCACTGTGACACTTCCCCGCGCACACACTGACACCCCCAATCACTGTGACACTTCCCCGCGCACACACTGACTCCCCCAATCACTGTGACACTTCCCCGCGCACACACTGACTCCCCCAATCACTGTGACACTTCCCACACACTGACACCCCCAATCACTGTGACACTTCCACACACACACTGACACCCCCAATCACTGTGACACTTCCCCGCGCACACCCTGAAACCCCCAAACACTGTGACACTTCCACACACACACTGACACCCCCAATCACTGTGACACTTCCCCGCACACACACTGACTCCCCCAATCACTGTGACACTTCCCCCCACACACTGAAACCCCAAATCACTGTGACACTTCCCCGCACACCCTGACACCCCCAATCACTGTGACACTTCCCCGCACACACTGACACCCCCAATCACTGTGACACTTCCCCGCACACACTGACACCCCCAATCACTGTGACACTTCCCCGTACACACTGACACCCCCAATCACTGTGACACTTCCCCGCGCACACACTGACACCCCCAATCACTGTGACACTTCCCCCCACACACACTGACACCCCCAATCACTGTGACACTTCCCCGCACACACACTGACACCCCCAATCACTGTGACACTTCCCCGCGCACACACTGACACCCCCAATCACTGTGACACTTCCCCGCACACACTGACACCCCCAATCACTGTGACACTTCCCCGCACACACTGACACCCCCAATCACTGTGACACTTCCCCGCACACACTGACACCCCCAATCACTGTGACACTTCCCCGCACACTGACACCCCCAATCACTGTGACACTTCCCCGCGCACACTGACACCCCCAATCACTGTGACACTTCCCCGCACACCCTGACACCCCCAATCACTGTGACACTTCCCCGCACACACTGAAACCCCAATCACTGTGACACTTCCCCCCACACACTCACACCCCCAATCACTGTGACACTTCCCCACACACACACTGACACCCCCAATCACTGTGACACTTCCCCGCACACACACTTACACCCCCAATTACAGTGACACTTCCCCGCACACACACTGACACCCCCAATCACTGTGACACATCCCCGCACACCCTGACACCCCCAATCACTGTGACACTTCCCCGCACACCCTGACACCCCCAATCACTGTGACACTTCCCCCCACACACTCACACCCCCAATCACTGTGACACTTCCCCCCACACACTGAAACCCCAAATCACTGTGACACTTCCCCCCACACACTCACACCCCCAATCACTGTGACACTTCCCCCCACACACTCACACCCCCAATCACTGTGACACTTCCCACACACTGAAACCCCCAATCACTGTGACACTTCCCCGCACACTGACACCCCCAATCACTGTGACACTTCCCCCCACACACTCACACCCCCAATCACTGTGACACTTCCCCGCACACACTGACACCCCCAATCACTGTGACACTTCCCCCCACACACTCACACCCCCAATCACTGTGACACTTCCCCGCACACACTGACACCCCCAATCACTGTGACACTTCCCCCCACACACTGAAACCCCCAATCACTGTGACACTTCCCCCCACACACTGAAACCCCCAATCACTGTGACACTTCCCCGCACACTGACACCCCCAATCACTGTGACACTTCCCCCCACACACTCACACCCCCAATCACTGTGACACTTCCCCGCACACACTGACACCCCCAATCACTGTGACACTTCCCCCCACACACTCACACCCCCAATCACTGTGACACTTCCCCGCACACACTGACACCCCCAATCACTGTGACACTTCCCCGCACACTGACACCCCCAATCACTGTGACACTTCCCCCCACACACTGACACCCCCAATCACTGTGACACTTCCCCGCACACCCTGACACCCCCAATCACTGTGACACTTCCCCCCACACACTCACACCCCCAATCACTGTGACACTTCCCCCCACACACTGACACCCCAAATCACTGTGACACTTCCCCCCACACACTCACACCCCCAATCACTGTGACACTTCCCCCCACACACTGACACCCCCAATCACTGTGACACTTCCCCCCACACACTGACACCCCAAATCACTGTGACACTTCCCCCCACACACTCACACCCCCAATCACTGTGACACTTCCCCCCACACACTGAAACCCCCAATCACTGTGACACTTCCCCGCACACTGACACCCCCAATCACTGTGACACTTCCCCCCACACACTCACACCCCCAATCACTGTGACACTTCCCCGCACACACACTGACACCCCCAATCACTGTGACACTTCCCCGCACACACTGACACCCCCAATCACTGTGACACTTCCCCGCGCACACACTGACACCCCCAATCACTGTGACACTTCCCCGCGCACACTGACACCCCCAATCACTGTGACACTTCCCCGCACACTGACTCCCCCAATCCCTGTGACACTTCCCGCACACTGACACCCCCAATCACTGTGACACTTCCCCCCACACACTGACACCCCCAATCACTGTCACACTTCCCACACACTGAAACCCCAATCACTGTGACACTTCCCCGCGCACACCCTGACACCCCCAATCACTGTGACACTTCCCGCACACACTGACACCCCCAATCACTGTGACACTTCCCCGCACACACTGAAACCCCCAATCACTGTGACACTTCCCCACACACACTGACTCCCCCAATCACTGTGACACTTCCCCGCACACACACTGACACCCCCAATCACTGTGACACTTCCCGCACACACTGACACCCCCAATCACTGTGACACTTCCCCGCACACACTGAAACCCCCAATCACTGTGACACTTCCCCACACACACTGACACCCCCAATCACTGTGACACTTCCCCGCACACACACTGACACCCCCAATCACTGTGACACTTCCCACACCCTGACACCCCCAATCACTGTGACACATCCCCGCACACACTGACACCCCCAATCACTGTGACACTTCCCCGCACACCCTGACTCCCCCAATCACTGTGACACTTCCCCGCACACACTGACACCCCCAATCACTGTGACACTTCCCCACACACTGACACCCCCAATCACTGTGACACTTCCCCGCGCACACCCTGACACCCCCAATCACTGTGACACTTCCCGCACACACACTGACACCCCCAATCACTGTGACACTTCCCTGCGCACCCCGACACCCCCAATCACTGTGACACTTCCCCGCACACACTGACACCCCCAATCACTGTGACACTTCCCCACACCCTGACACCCCCAATCACTGTGACACTTTCCCGCACACTGACACCCACAATCACGGTGACACATCCCGGACACACCCTGACACCCCCAATCACTGTGACACTTCCCCGCGCACACACTGACACCCCCAATCACTGTGACACTTCCCTGCGCACACACTGATGCCCCCAATCACTGTGACACTTCCCCGCACCCTGACACCCCCAATCACTGTGACACTTCCCCGCGCACACACTGACACCCCCAATCACTGTGACACTTCCCCGCACACCCTGACACCCCCAATCACTGTGACACTTCCCCACACACACTGACACCCCCAATCACTGTAACACTTCCCCACACACTGACACCCCCAATCACTGTGACACTTCCCCGCACACACTGACACCCCCAATCACTGTGATACTTCCCCGCACACCCTGACACCCACAATCACGGTGACACTTCCCCCCACACACTGAAACCCCAATCACTGTGACACTTCCCCGCGCACACCCTGACACCCCCAATCACTGTGACACTTCCCGCACACACTGACACCCCCAATCACTGTGACACTTCCCCACACACACTGAAACCCCCAATCACTGTGACACTTCCCCGCACACACTGACACCCCCAATCACTGTGATACTTCCCCGCGCACACCCTGACACCCCCAATCACTGTGACACTTCCCCGCACACCCTGACACCCCCAATCACTGTGACACTTCCCCACACACACTGACTCCCCCAATCACTGTGACACTTCCCCGCACACACCCTGACACCCACAATCACGGTGACACTTCCCCCCACACACTGAAACCCCAATCACTGTGACACTTCCCCGCGCACACCCTGACACCCCCAATCACTGTGACACTTCCCCGCACACACTGACACCCCCAATCACTGTGACACTTCCCCGCGCACACTGACACCCCCAATCACTGTGACACTTCCCCGCACACCCTGACACCCCCAATCACTGTGACACTTCCCCGCACACCCTGACTCCCCCAATCACTGTGACACTTCCCCACACACACTAACCCCCCCAATCACTGTGACACTTCCCCACACACCCTGACACCCCCAATCACTGTGACACTTCCCCGCACACACTGACACCCCCAATCACTGTGACACTTCCCCGCACACACTGACTCCCCCAATCACTGTGACACTTCCCCGCACACCCTGACACCCCCAATCACTGTGACACTTCCCCGCGCACACACTGACTCCCCCAATCACTGTGACACTTCCCCACACACTGACACCCCCAATCACTGTGACACTTCCCCGCGCACACACTGACACCCCCAATCACTGTGACACTTCCCGCACACACACTGACACCCCCAATCACTGTGACACTTCCCGCACACACTGACACCCCCAATCACTGTGACACTTCCCCACACACACACTGACACCCCCAATCACTGTGACACTTCCCCACACACACACTGACACCCCCAATCACTGTGACACTTCCCCGCGCACACCCTGACACCCCCAATTACTGTGACACTTCCCCACACACACACCCTGACACCCCCAATCACTGTGACACTTCCCCGCGCACACCCTGACACCCCCAATCACTGTGACACTTCCCCGCACACTGACACCCCCAATCACTGTGACACTTCCCCCCACACCCTGACACCCCCAATCACTGTGACACTTCCCCGCACACACACTGACACCCCCAATCACTGTGACACTTCCCGCACACATTGACACCCCCAATCACTGTGACACTTCCCCGCACACACCCTGACTCCCCCAATCACTGTGACACTTCCCCGCACACTGACACCCCCAATCACTGTGACACTTCCCCGCACACACTGACACCCCCAATCACTGTGACACTTTCCCGCACACACTGACTCCCCCAATCACTGTGACACTTCCCCGCACACCCTGACACCCCCAATCACTGTGACACTTCCCGGACACACACTGACACCCCCAATCACTGTGACACTTCCCCGTGCACACCCTGACACCCCCAATCACTGTGACACTTCCCGCACACACTGACACCCCCAATCACTGTGACACTTCCCCACACACTGACACTACCAATCACTGTGACACTTCCCACACACTGACACCCCCAATCACTGTGACACTTCCCCGCACACACACTGACACCCCCAATCACTGTGACACTTCCCCGCACACACTGACACCCCCAATCACTGTGACACTTCCCCGCGCACACTGACACCCCCAATCACTGTGACACTTCCCCACACACTGACACTACCAATCACTGTGACACTTCCCCGCACACACTGACACCCCCAATCACTGTGACACTTCCCACACACTGACACCCACAATCACTGTGACACTTCCCCACACACTGACACTACCAATCACTGTGACACTTCCCACACACTGACACCCCCAATCACTGTGACACTTCCCCGCACACCCTGACACCCCCAATCACTGTGACACTTCCCCGCACACACTGACACCCCCAATCACTGTGACACTTCCCCACACACACACTGACACCCCCAATCACTGTGACACTTCCCACACACTGACACCCCCAATCACTGTGACACTTCCCACACACACACTGACACCCCCAATCACTGTGACACTTCCCCGCACACACACTGACACCCCCAATCACTGTGACACTTCCCCGCACACACACTGACACCCCCAATCACTGTGACACTTCCCCGCACACACACTGACACCCCCAATCACTGTGACACTTCCCACACACACACTTACACCCCCAATCCCTGTGACACTTCCCCACACCCTGACACCCCCAATCCCTGTGACACTTCCCTGCGCACACACTGACACCCCCAATCACTGTGACACTTCCCACACACTGACACCCCCAATCACTGTGACACTTCCCCGTGCACACTGACACCCCCAATCACTGTGACACTTCCCCGCACACACTGACACCCCCAATCACTGTGACACTTCCCCGCACACCCTGACACCCCCAATTACTGTGACACTTCCCGCACACCCTGACACCCCCAATCACTGTGACACTTCCCACACACTGACTCCCCCAATCACTGTGACACTTCCCCACACACACTGACACCCCCAATCACTGTGACACTTCCCCGCGCACACCCTGACACCCCCAATCACTGTGACACTTCCCCGCACACACTGACACCCCCAATCACTGTGACACTTCCCCGCACACACTGACACCCCCAATCACTGTGACACTTCCCCGCACACACACTGACACCCCCAATCACTGTGAAACTTCCCCGCTCACACCCTGACACCCCCAATCACTGTGACACTTCCCCGCGCACACCCTGACACCCCCAATCACTGTGACACTTCCCCACACACACACTGACACCCCCAATCACTGTGACACTTCCCCGCACACACTGACACCCCCAATCACTGTGACACTTCCCACACCCTGACACCCCCAATTACTGTGACACTTCCCCGCACACTGACACCCCCAATCACTGTGACACTTCCCCCCCAATCACTGTGACACTTCCCCGCGCACAACCTGACTCCCCCAATCACTGTGACACTTCCCCACACACACACTGACCCCCCAATCACTGTGATACTTCCCCGCGCACACCCTGACACCCCCAATCACTGTGACACTTCCCCGCGCACACTGACTCCCCCAATCACTGTGACACTTCCCCGCGCACACCCTGACTCCCCCAATCACTGTGACACTTCCCCGCACACCCTGACACCCCCAATCACTGTGACACTTCCCCGCACACACCCTGACACCCCCAATCACTGTGACACTTCCCCACACACCCTGACACCCCCAATCACTGTGACACTTCCCCGCACACACTGACACCCCCAATCACTGTGACACTTCCCCACACACACACTGACACTCCCAATCACTGTGACACTTCCCCGCGCACACCCTGACACCCCCAATCACTGTGACACTTCCCCGCACACCCTGACTCCCCCAATCACTGTGACACTTCCCGCACACCCTGACACCCCCAATCACTGTGACACTTCCCCACACACACACTTCCCCCCCAATCACTGTGATACTTCCCCGCGCACACCCTGACACCCCCAATCACTGTGACACTTCCCCGCACACACCCTGACACCCCCAATCACTGTGACACTTCCCCGCGCACACCCTGACACCCCCAATCACTGTGACACTTCCCCACACACACACTGACACCCCCAATCACTGTGACACTTCCCCGCGCACACTGACACCCCCAATCACTGTGACACTTCCCCGCACACACTGACACCCCCAATCACTGTGACACTTCCCACACCATGACACCCCCAATTACTGTGACATTTCCCCGCACAACCTGACACCCCCAATCACTGTGACACTTCCCCGCACACACTGACTCCCCCAATCACTGTGACACTTCCCCGCACACACTGACTCCCCCAATCACTGTGACACTTCCCCGCGCACACCCTGACACCCCCAATCACTGTGACACTTCCCCGCGCACACCCTGACACCCCCAATCACTGTGACACTTCCCCACACACACCCTGACACCCCCAATCACTGTGATACTTCCCCGCGCACACCCTGACACCCCCAATCACTGTGACACTTCCCACACACACCCTGACACCCCCAATCACTGTGACACTTCCCCGCGCACACTGACACCCCCAATCACTGTGACACTTTCCCGCACACACCGACACCCCCAATCACTGTGACACTTCCCCGCGCACACCCTGACACCCACAATCACTGTGACACTTCCCCGCACACACTGACACCCCCAATCACTGTGACACTTCCCCGCACACACACTGACCCCCCAATCACTGTGACACATCCCCGCACACTGACACCCCCAATCACTGTGACACATCCCCGCACACACTGACACCCCCAATCACTGTGACACATCCCCGCACACTGACACCCCCAATCACTGTGATACGTCCCCGCACACACTGACACCCCCAATCACTGTGACACATCCCCGCACACACTGACACCCCCAATCAATGTGACACATCCCCGCACACTGACACCCCCAATCACTGTGACACATCCCCGCACACACTGACACCCCCAATCACTGTGACACATCCCCGCACACACTGACACCCCCAATCACTGTGACACTTCCCCGCACACACTGACACCCCCAATCCCTGTGACACTTCCCCACACACACTGACACCCCCAATCACTGTGACACTTCCCCACACACACTGACTCCCCCAATTACTGTGACACTTCCCCGCACACACTGACACCCCCAATCACTGTGACACTTCCCCGCGCACACCCTGACACCCCCAATCACTGTGACACTTCCCCACACACACACTGACACCCCCAATCACTGTGACACTTCCCCGCACACACTGACACCCCCAATCACTGTGACACTTCCCAGCTCACACACTGACACCCCCAATCACTGTGACACTTCCCCGCACACCCTGACACCCCCAATCACTGTGACACTTCCCCGCGCACCCTGACACCCCCAATCACTGTGACACTTCCCCGCACACCCTGACACCCCCAATCACTGTGACACTTCCCCGCACACCCTGACTCCCCCAATCACTGTGACACTTCCCCGCACACACTGACACCCCCAATCACTGTGACACTTCCCCGCGCACACTGACTCCCCCAATCACTGTGACACTTCCCCGCACACACACTGACACCCCCAATCACTGTGACACTTCCCCGCGCACACTGACGCCCCCAATCACTGTGACACTTCCCCGCACACCCTGACACCCCCAATCACTGTGACACTTCCCCGCACACCCTGACTCCCCCAATCACTGTGACACTTCCCCGCACACCCTGACACCCCCAATCACTGTGACACTTCCCCGCACACTGACACCCCCTATCACTGTGATACTTCCCCGCGCACACACTGACACCCCCAATCACTGTGACACTTCCCGCACACACCCTGACACCCCCAATCACTGTGACACTTCCCCGCGCACACACTGACACCCCCAATCACTGTGACACTTCCCCGCACACACTGACTCCCCCAATCACTGTGACACTTCCCCGCACACACTGACACCCCCAATCACTGTGACACTTCCCCGCACACTGACACCCCCAATCACTGTGACACTTCCCCGCACACACTGACTCCCCCAATCACTGTGACACTTCCCCGCACACCCTGACACCCCCAATCACTGTGACACTTCCCCGCACACACACTGACCCCCCCAATCACTGTGACACTTCCCCGCACACACTGACACCCCCAATCACTGTGACACTTCCCCGCACACACACTGACACCCCCAATCACTGTGACACTTCCCCGCACACCCTGACACCCCCAATCACTGTGACACTTCCCCGCACACACACTGACCCCCCCAATCACTGTGACACTTCCCCGCACACCCTGACACCCCCAATCACTGTGACACTTCCCCGCGCACACCCTGACACCCCCAATCACTGTGACACTTCCCCGCACACCCTGACACCCCCAATCACTGTGACACTTCCCCGCGCACACACTGACACCCCCAATCACTGTGACACTTCCCCACACCCTGACACCCCCAATCACTGTGACACTTCCCCACACACCCTGACACCCCCAATCACTGTGACACTTCCCGCGCACACACTGACACCCCCAATCACTGTGACAGTTCCCCGCACACACTGACACCCCCAATCACTGTGACACTTCCCCGCACACACCCTGACACCCCCAATCACTGTGACACTTCCCCGCGCACACCCTGACACCCCCAATCACTGTGACACTTCCCAGCTCACACACTGACACCCCCAATTACTGTGACACTTCCCCGCACACCCTGACACCCCCAATCACTGTGACACTTCCCCGCACACACACACTGACACCCCCAATCACTGTGACACTTCCCCACACACTGACACCCCCAATCACTGTGACACTTCCCCGCACACACTGACACCCCCAATCACTGTGACACTTCCCCGCACACACACTGACACCCCCAATCACTGTGACACTTCCCCGCACACACTGACACCCCCAATCACTGTGACACTTCCCCACACACACTGACACCCCCAATCACTGTGATACTTCCCCACACACTGACACCCCCAATCACTGTGACACTTCCCCGCGCACACACTGACACCCCCAATCACTGTGATACTTCCCACACACACTGACACCCCCAATCACTGTGACACTTCCCCACACACACACTGACACCCCCAATCACTGTGACACTTCCCCGCGCACACACTGACACCCCCAATCACTGTGATACTTCCCCACACACACCCTGACACCCCCAATCACTGTGACACTTCCCCGCACACACACTGACACCCCCAATCACTGTGACACTTCCCCGCACACACACTGACACCCCCAATCACTGTGACACTTCCCCGCACACACCCTGACACCCCCAATCACTGTGACACTTCCCCGCACACACTGACACCCCCAATCACTGTGATACTTCCCCGCGCACACTGACACCCCCAATCACTGTGACACTTCCCCGCACACACACTGACACCCCCAATCACTGTGACACTTCCCCGCACACACACTGACACCCCCAATCACTGTGACACTTCCCCGCACACACCCTGACACCCCCAATCACTGTGACACTTCCCCGCACACACTGACACCCCCAATCACTGTGATACTTCCCCGCACACACTGACACCCCCAATCACTGTGACACTTCCCCGCACACACCCTGACACCCCCAATCACTGTGACACTTCCCCGCACACACTGACATCCCCAATCACTGTGACACTTCCCCGCACACACCCTGACTCCCCCAATCACTGTGACACTTCCCCGCACACACTGACACCCCCAATCACTGTGACACTTCCCCGCACACCCTGACACCCCCAATCACTGTGACACTTCCCCGCACACACTGACACCCCCAATCACTGTGACACTTCCCCGCACACACTGACACCCCCAATCACTGTGACACTTCCCCACACACACTGACATCCCCAATCACTGTGACACTTCCCCGCACACCCTGACACCCCCAATCACTGTGACACTTCCCCACACACACTGACACCCCCAATCACTGTGACACTTCCCCGCGCACACACTGACACCCCCAATCACTGTGACACTTCCCCGCACACCCTGACTCCCCCAATCACTGTGACACTTCCCCGCGCACACCCTGACACCCCCAATCACTGTGATACTTCCCCGCGCACACCCTGACACCCCCAATCACTGTGACACTTCCCCGCACACACTGACACCCCCAATCCCTGTGACACTTCCCCGCACACCCTGACACCCCCAATCACTGTGACACTTCCCCGCGCACACACTGACACCCCCAATCACTGTGACACTTCCCCACACACTGACACCCCCAATCACTGTGACACTTCCCCGCACACACTGACACCCCCAATCACTGTGACACTTCCCCGCACACACTGACACCCCCAATCACTGTGACACTTCCCCGCACACCCTGACACCCCCAATCACTGTGACACTTCCCCACACACACTGACACCCCCAATCACTGTGACACTTCCCCGCGCACACACTGACACCCCCAATCACTGTGACACTTCCCCGCACACCCTGACTCCCCCAATCACTGTGACACTTCCCCGCGCACACCCTGACACCCCCAATCACTGTGATACTTCCCCGCGCACACCCTGACACCCCCAATCACTGTGACACTTCCCCGCACACACTGACACCCCCAATCCCTGTGACACTTCCCCGCACACCCTGACACCCCCAATCACTGTGACACTTCCCCGCGCACACACTGACACCCCCAATCACTGTGACACTTCCCCACACACTGACACCCCCAATCACTGTGACACTTCCCCGCACACACTGACACCCCCAATCACTGTGACACTTCCCCGCACACACTGACACCCCCAATCACTGTGACACTTCCCCGCACACCCTGACACCCCCAATCACTGTGACACTTCCCCGCGCACCCTGACACCCCCAATCACTGTGACACTTCCCCGCGCACACTGACACCCCCAATCACTGTGACACTTCCCCGCGCACACACTGACACCCCCAATCACTGTGACACTTCCCCGCACACACTGACACCTCCAATCACTGTGACACTTCCCCGCGCACACACTGACACCCCCAATCACTGTGACACTTCCCCGCACACACTGACACCCCCAATCACTGTGACACTTCCCCGCGCACACACTGACACCCCCAATCACTGTGACACTTCCCCGCACACACACTGACACCCCCAATCACTGTGACACTTCCCCGCACACACACTGACACCCCCAATCACTGTGACACTTCCCACACACACCCTGACACCCCCAATCACTGTGATACTTCCCCGCACACACTGACACCCCCAATCACTGTGACACTTCCCAGCTCACACACTGACACCCCAAATCACTGTGACACTTCCCAGCTCACACACTGACTCCCCCAATCACTGTGACACTTCCCCGCACACACCCTGACACCCCCAATCACTGTGACACTTCCCCGCGCACACACTGACACCCCCAATCACTGTGACACTTCCCCGCACACACACTGACACCCCCAATCACTGTGACACTTCCCCGCACACACACTGACACCCCCAATCACTGTGACACATCCCCGCACACACTGACTCCCCCAATCACTGTGACACTTCCCCGCGCACACCCTGACACCCCCAATCACTGTGACACTTCCCCACACACACACTGACACCCCCAATCACTGTGACACTTCCCCGCGCACCCTGTCACCCCCAATCACTGTGACACTACCCCGCACACACACTGACACCCCCAATCACTGTGACACTTCCCCGCACACACTGACTCCCCCAATCACTGTGACACTTCCCCGCACACCCTGACACCCCCAATCACTGTGACACTTCCCCGCACACACTGACACCCCCAATCACTGTGACACTTCCCCGCACCCTGACTCCCCCAATCACTGTGACACTTCCCCGCGCACACACTGACCCCCCCAATCACTGTGATACTTCCCCGCACACACTGACACCCCCAATCACTGTGACACTTCCCCGCACACCCTGACTCCCCCAATCACTGTGACACTTCCCACACACACTGACACCCCCAATCACTGTGACACTTCCCCGCGCACACCCTGACTCCCCCAATCACTGTGACACTTCCCCGCACACACTGACACCCCCAATCACTGTGATACTTCCCCACACACACACTGACACCCCCAATCACTGTGACACTTCCCCACACACACACTGACACCCCCAATCACTGTGACACTTCCCCGCACACACACTGACACCCCAATCACTGTGACACTTCCCCGCGCACACACTGACACCCCCAATCACTGTGACACTTCCCCGCACACCCTGACACCCCCAATCACTGTGACACTTCCCCGCACACACCCTGATACCCCCAATCACTGTGACACTTCCCCGCACACACACTGACTCCCCCAATCACTGTGACACATCCCCGCACACCCTGACTCCCCCAATCACTGTGACACTTCCCCGCACACACTGACACCCCCAATCACTGTGATACTTCCCCACACACACACTGACACCCCCAATCACTGTGACACTTCCCCGCACACACACTGACTCCCCCAATCACTGTGACACTTCCCCGCACACACCCTGACACCCCCAATCACTGTGACACTTCCCCGCACACCCTGACATCCCCAATCACTGTGACACTTCCCCGCACACACCCTGATACCCCCAATCACTGTGACATTCCCGCACACACACTGACACCCCCAATCACTGTGACACATCCCCGCACACCCTGACTCCCCCAATCACTGTGACACTTCCCCGCACACACTGACACCCCCAATCACTGTGATACTTCCCCACACACACACTGACACCCCCAATCACTGTGACACTTCCCCGCGCACACACTGACACCCCCAATCACTGTGACACTTCCCCGCACACACACTGACTCCCCCAATCACTGTGACACTTCCCCGCGCACCCTGACACCCCCAATCACTGTGATACTTCCCCGCACACACACTGACACCCCCAATCACTGTGACACTTCCCCGCACACCCTGACACCCCCAATCACTGTGACACTTCCCCGCACACACACCCTGACACCCCCAATCACTGTGACACTTCCCCACACACACTGACACCCCCAATCACTATGATACTTCCCCACACACACCCTGACTCCCCCAATCACTGTGACACTTCCCCGCGCACACACTGACACCCCCAATCACTGTGACACTTCCCCGCACACCCTGACACCCCCAATCACTGTGACACTTCCCTGCGCACACTGACTCCCCCAATCACTGTGACACTTCCCCGCACACACTGACACCCCCAATCACTGTGACACTTCCACGCACACCCTGACACCCCCAATCACTGTGACACTTCCCCGCGCACACACTGACTCCCCCAATCACTGTGACACTTCCCCGCACACCCTGACACCCCCAATCACTGTGACACTTCCCCGCACACCCTGACACCCCCAATCACTGTGACACTTCCCCGCGCACACCCTGACACCCCCAATCACTGTGACACTTCCCCGCACACCCTGACACCCCCAATCACTGTGACACTTCCCCGCACACCCTGACACCCCCAATCACTGTGACACTTCCCCGCACACCCTGACTCCCCCAATCACTGTGACACTTCCCCGCACACACTGACACCCCCAATCACTGTGACACTTCCCCGCACACACTGACACCCCCAATCACTGTGACACTTCCCGCACACACTGACACCCCCAATCACTGTGACACTTCCCCGCACACACTGACACCCCCAATCACTGTGACACTTCCCCGCACACACTGACATCCCCAATCACTGTGACACTTCCCCGCACACACTGACACCCCCAATCACTGTGACACTTCCCCGCGCACCCTGACACCCCCAATCACTGTGACACTTCCCCGCACACACTGACTCCCCCAATCACTGTGACACTTCCCCACACACTGACACCCCCAATCACTGTGACACTTCCCCGCGCACACACTGACACCCCCAATCACTGTGACACTTCCTTGCACACACCCTGACACCCCCAATCCCTGTGACACTTCCCCGCGCACACCCTGACACCCCCCCGCGCACACCCTGACACCCCCAATCACTGTGACACTTCCCCGCACACACTGACACCCCCAATCACTGTGACACTTCCCCGCACACTGACACCCCCAATCACTGTGACACTTCCCCGCACACACTGACACCCCCAATCACTGTGACACTTCCCCGCACACTGACACCCCCAATCACTGTGACACTTCCCCGCACACTGACACCCCCAATCACTGTGACACTTCCCCGCACACACCCTGACACCCCCAATCACTGTGACACTTCCCCGCACACACACTGACACCCCCAATCACTGTGACACTTCCCCGCACACACTGACACCCCCAATCACTGTAACACTTCCCCGCACACACTGACACCCCCAATCACTGTGAAACTTCCCCGCACACCCTGACACCCCCAATCACTGTGACACTTCCCCACACACACACTGACACCCCCAATCACTGTGACACTTCCCCGCACACCCTGACACCCCCAATCACTGTGACACTTCCCCGCGCACACACTGACACCCCCAATCACTGTGACACTTCCCCGCGCACACACTGACACCCCCAATCACTGTGACACTTCCCCGCACACCCTGACACCCCCAATCACTGTGACACTTCCCCGCACACACTGACACCCCCAATCACTGTGACACTTCCCCGCACACACTGACACCCCCAATCACTGTGACACTTCCCCGCACACACTGACTCCCCCAATCACTGTGACACTTCCCCGCACACACTGACACCCCCAATCACTGTGACACTTCCCACACCCTGACACCCCCAATCACTGTGGCACTTCCCACACACTGACACCCCCAATCACTGTGACACTTCCCCGTACACCCTGACACCCCCAATCACTGTGATACTTCCCCGCACACCCTGACTCCCCCAATCACTGTGACACTTCCCCGCACACACACTGACACCTCCAATCACTGTGACACTTCCCCGCACACCCTGACTCCCCCAATCACTGTGACACTTCCCCGCGCACACACTGACACCCCCAATCACTGTGACACTTCCCCGCGCACACACTGACACCCCCAATCACTGTGACACTTACCCGCATACACCCTGACACCCCCAATCACTGTGACACTTCCCCACACACACTGACACCCCCAATCACTGTGACACTTCCCTGCACACCCTGACACCCCCAATCACTGTGACACTTCCCCGCGCACACACTGACTCCCCCAATCACTGTGACACTTCCCCGCACACACTGACTCCCCCAATCACTGTGACACTTCCCCGCACACACTGACACCCCCAATCACTGTGACACTTCCCTGCACACCCTGACACCCCCAATCACTGTGACACTTCCCCGCACACACTGACACCCCCAATCACTGTGACACTTCCCCGTGCACACCCTGACACCCCCAATCACGGTGACACTTCCCACACCCTGACACCCCCAATCACTGTGACACTTCCCCGCGCACACACTGACTCCCCCAATCACTGTGACACTTCCCCGCGCACACCCTGACACCCCCAATCACTGTGACACTTCCCCGCACACACTGACACCCCCAATCACTGTGACACTTCCCCGCACACACTGACACCCCCAATCACTGTGACACTTCCCCACACACACACTGACACTCCCAATCACTGTGAAACTTCCCCGCACACCCTGACTCCCCCAATCACTGTGACACTTCCCCGCGCACACCCTGACTACCCCAATCACTGTGACACTTCCCCGCACACACTGACACCCCCAATCACTGTGACACTTCCCCGCACACCCTGACACCCCCAATCACTGTGACACTTCCCCGCACACACTGACTCCCCCAATCACTGTGACACTTCCCCGCGCACACCCTGACTCCCCCAATCACTGTGACACTTCCCCACACACACTGACACCCCCAATCACTGTGACACTTCCCCGCGCACACTGACACCCCCAATCACTGTGACACTTCCCCACACACACTGACACCCCCAATCACTGTGACACTTCCCCGCACGCACACTGACACCCCCAATCACTGTGACACTTCCCCGCACACCCTGACTCCCCCAATCACTGTGACACTTCCCCGCGCACACCCTGACTCCCCCAATCACTGTGACACTTCCCCGCACACACGCACTTCCCCCCCAATCACTGTGACACTTCCCCGCACACACCCTGACACCCCCAATCACTGTGACACTTCCCCGCGCACACCCTGACACCCCCAATCACTGTGACACTTCCCCGCACACCCTGACACCCCCAATCACTGTGATACTTCCCCGCACACACTGACACCCCCAATCACTGTGACACTTCCCCGCGCACACCCTGACACCCCCAATCACTGTGACACTTCCCCGCGCACACACTGACTCCCCCAATCACTGTGACACTTCCCCGCGCACACCCTGACACCCCCAATCACTGTGACACTTCCCCTCACACACACTGACTCCCCCAATCACTGTGACACTTCCCCGCACACACACTGACTCCCCCAATCACTGTGACACTTCCCCGCGCACACACTGACACCCCCAATCACTGTGACACTTCCCCGCACACACACTGACTCCCCCAATCACTGTGACACTTCCCCGCACACCCTGACACCCCCAATCACTGTGACACTTCCCGCACACACTGACTCCCCCAATCACTGTGACACTTCCCCGCGCACACCCTGACACCCCCAATCACTGTGACACTTCCCCGCACACACTGACACCCCCAATCACTGTGACACTTCCCCGCGCACACCCTGACACCCCCAATCACTGTGACACTTCCCCGCGCACCCTGACACCCCCAATCACTGTGACACTTCCCCGCACACCCTGACACCCCCAATCACTGTGACACTTCCCCGCACACCCTGACACCCCCAATCACTGTGACACTTCCCCGCGCACACCCTGACACCCCCAATCACTGTGACACTTCCCCGCACACCCTGACACCCCCAATCACTGTGACACTTCCCCGCACACCCTGACACCCCCAATCACTGTGACACTTCCCCGCACACACACTGACACCCCCAATCACTGTGACACTTCCCCGCCGCACACTGACACCCCCAATCACTGTGACACTTCCCCGCACACCCTGACACCCCCAATCACTGTGACACATCCCCGCACACACTGACACCCCCAATCACTGTGACACTTCCCCGCACACCCTGACTCCCCCAATCACTGTGACACTTCCCCGCACACCCTGACACCCCCAATCACTGTGACACTTCCCCACACACAAACACACTGACACCCCCAATCACTGTTACACTTCCCCACACACACACTGACACCCCCAATCACTGTGACACTTCCCCACACACCTTGACACCCCCAATCACTGTGACACTTCCCGCACACACTTACATCCCCAATCACTGTGACACTTCCCCGCACAAACTGACACCCCCAATCACTGTGACACTTCCCCGCACACTGACTCCCCCAATCACTGTGACACTTCCCCGCACACTGACACCCCCAATCACTGTGACACTTCCCCGCACACTGACACCCCCAATCACTGTGACACTTCCCCGCACACACACTGACTCCCCCAATCACTGTGACACTTTCCCGCACACACTGACATCCCCAATCACTGTGACACTTCCCCGCACACACTGACACCCCCAATCACTGTGACACTTCCCCGCACACACTGACACCCCCAATCACTGTGACACTTCCCACACACTGACTCCCCCAATCACTGTGACACTTCCCACACACACACACTGACTCCCCCAATCACTGTGACACTTCCCCGCACACACTGACACCCCCAATCACTGTGACACTTCCCCGCACACTGACACCCCCAATCACTGTGACACTTCCCACACACTGACACCCCCAATCACTGTGACACTTCCCACACACTGACACCCCCAATCACTGTGACACTTCCCCGCACACACTGACACCCCCAATCACTGTGACACTTCCCCGCACACACACTGACACCCCCAATCACTGTGACACTTCCCCGCACACACTGACACCCCCAATCACTGTGACACTTCCCCGCACACCCTGACACCCCCAATCACTGTGACACTTCTCCACACACTGACATCCCCAATCACTGTGACACTTCCCACACACTGACACCCCCAATCACTGTGACACATCCCCGCACACACACTGACACCCCCAATCACTGTGACACTTCCCCGCGCACACACTGACACCCCCAATCACTGTGACACTTCCCCACACACACACTGACATCCCCAATCACTGTGACACATCCCCGCACACACACTGACATCCCCAATCACTGTGACACTTCCCCGCGCACACACTGACACCCCCAATCACTGTGACACCTCCCCGCACACCCTGACACCCCCAATCACTGTGACACTTCCCCGCACACCCTGACACCCCCAATCACTGTGACACTTCCCCACACACTAACACCCCCAATCACTGTGACACTTCCCGCACACCCTGACACCCCCAATCACTGTGACACTTCCCCGCACACACACTGACACCCCCAATCACTGTGACACTTCCCTGCGCACACCCTGACACCCCCAATCACTGTGACACTTCCCCGCACACTGACACCCCCAATCACTGTGACACTTCCCCGCGCACACTGACTCCCCCAATCACTGTGACACTTCCCCGCGCACACACTGACACCCCCAATCACTGTGACACTTCCCCGCACACACTGACACCCCCAATCACTGTGACACTTCCCCGCACACACTGACTCCCCCAATCACTGTGACACTTCCCCGCGCACACACTGACACCCCCAATCACTGTGACACTTCCCCGCGCACACCCTGACACCCCCAATCACTGTGACACTTCCCCGCACACCCTGACACCCCCAATCACTGTGACACTTTCCCGCACACACTGACACCCCCAATCACTGTGACACTTCCCCGCACACACTGACTCCCCCAATCACTGTGACACTTCCCCGCGCACACACTGACACCCCCAATCACTGTGACACTTCCCCGCGCACACACTGACACCCCCAATCACTGTGACACTTCCCCGCGCACACCCTGACACCCCCAATCACTGTGACACTTCCCCACACACACTGACACCCCCAATCACTGTGACACTTCCCCGCACACCCTGACACCCCCAATCACTGTGACACTTCCCCACACACACTGACACCCCCAATCACTGTGACACTTCCCCACACACACTGACACCCCCAATCACTGTGACACTTCCCCGCACACACCCTGACACCCCCAATCACTGTGACACTTCCCCGCACACCCTGACACCCCCAATCACTGTGACACTTCCCCGCGCACACACTGACACCCCCAATCACTGTGACACTTCCCCGCACACCCTGACACCCCCAATCACTGTGACACTTCCCCGCGCACACACTGACTCCCCCAATCACTGTGACACTTCCCCGCACACACACTAACACCCCCAATCACTGTGACACTTCCCACACACACACTGACACCCCCAATCACTGTGACACTTCCCCACACACACACTGACACCCCCAATCACTGTGACACTTCCCCGCACACACTGACACCCCCAATCACTGTGACACTTCCCCACACACACACTGACACCCCCAATCACTGTGACACTTCCCACACACACTGACACCCCCAATCACTGTGACACTTCCCCACACACACACTGACACCCCCAATCACTGTGACACTTCCCCGCACACACACTAACACCCCCAATCACTGTGACACTTCCCGCACACACTGACACCCCCAATCACTGTGACACTTCCCCGCACACACCCTGACACCCCCAATCACTGTGACACTTCCCCGCACACACCCTGACACCCCCAATCACTGTGACACTTCCCCGCACACACACTGACATCCCCAATCACTGTGACACTTCCCCGCACACACACTGACACCCCCAATCACTGTGACACTTCCCCGCGCACACCCTGACACCCCCAATCACTGTGACACTTCCCCACACACACACTGACACCCCCAATCACTGTGACACTTCCCCACACACCCTGACACCCCCAATCACTGTGACACTTCCCCGCACACACTGACACCCCCAATCACTGTGACACTTCCCGCACACACTGACATCCCCAATCACTGTGACACTTCCCCGCACACACACTGACACCCCCAATCACTGTGACACTTCCCGCACACCCTGACACCCCCAATCACTGTGACACTTCCCCACACACACACTGACACCCCCAATCACTGTGACACTTCCCCGCGCACACACTGACACCCCCAATCACTGTGACACTTCCCCACACACACTGACACCCCCAATCACTGTGACACTTCCCCGCACACACCCTGACACCCCCAATCACTGTGACACTTCCCCACACACACTGACACCCCCAATCACTGTGACACTTCCCGCACACACTGACACCCCCAATCACTGTGACACTTCCCCGCGCACACTGACACCCCCAATCACTGTGACACTTCCCCGCACACACTGACTCCCCCAATCACTGTGACACTTCCCCGCGCACACTGACTCCCCCAATCACTGTGACACTTCCCCACACACTGACACCCCCAATCACTGTGACACTTCCCCGCGCACACTGACTCCCCCAATCACTGTGACACTTCCCCGCGCACACTGACTCCCCCAATCACTGTGACACTTCCCCGCACACACTGACACCCCCAATCACTGTGACACTTCCCCGCACACACTGACACCCCCAATCACTGTGACACTTCCCCGCGCACCCTGACACCCCCAATCACTGTGACACTTCCCACACACACTGACACCCCCAATCACTGTGACGCTTCCCGCACACACTGACACCCCCAATCACTGTGACACTTCCCCACACACACACTGACACCCCCAATCACTGTGACACTTCCCCACACACTGACACCCCCAATCACTGTGATACTTCCCCACACACACACTGACACCCCCAATCACTGTGACACTTCCCTGCACACCCTGACTCCCCCAATCACTGTGACACTTCCCCGCACACACCCTGACTCCCCCAATCACTGTGACACTTCCCCGCGCACACACTGACTCCCCCAATCACTGTGACACTTCCCCGCACACACCCTGACACCCCCAATCACTGTGACACTTCCCGCACACACTGACACCCCCAATCAATGTGACACTTCCCCGCACACACCCTGACACCCCCAATCACTGTGACACTTCCCTGCACACCCTGACTCCCCCAATCACTGTGACACTTCCCCGCACACACCCTGACACCCCCAATCACTGTGACACTTCCCGCACACACTGACACCCCCAATCAATGTGACACTTCCCCGCAAACACTGACACCCCCAATCAATGTGACACTTCCCCGCGCACACACTGACACCCCCAATCAATGTGACACTTCCCCACACACACACTGACACCCCCAATCACTGTGACACTTCCCCGCGCACACCCTGACACCCCCAATCACTGTGACACTTCCCCACGCACACTGACACCCCCAATCACTGTGACACTTCCCCGCGTACCCTGACACCCCCAATTACTGTGACACTTCCCCGCACACTGACACCCCCAATCACTGTGACACTTCCCCCCCAATCACTGTGACACTTCCCCGCACACACACTGACACCCCCAATCACTGTGACACTTCCCCGCACACACACTGACACCCCCAATCACTGTGACACTTCCCCGCACACCCTGACACCCCCAATCACTGTGACACTTCCCCGCGCACCCTGACTCCCCCAATCACGGTGACACTTCCCCCGCGCACACACCGACTCCCCCAATCACTGTGACACTTCCCCACACACACTGACACCCCCAATCACTGTGACACTTCCCCGCACACTGACACCCCCAATCACTGTGACACTTCCCCCCCAATCACTGTGACACTTCCCTGTGCACACACTGACACCCCCAATCACTGTGACACTTCCCCGCACACCCAGACACCCCCAATCACTGTGACACTTCCCTGCACACACACTGACACCCCCAATTACTGTGACACTTCCCCGCACACTGACACCCCCAATCACTGTGACACTTCCCCGCACACACTGACACCCCCAATCACTGTGACACTTCCCCGCACACCCTGACACCCCCAATCACTGTGACACTTCCCCGCACACACTGACACCCCCAATCACTGTGACACTTCCCCGCACACCCTGACACCCCCAATCACTGTGACACTTCCCCGCACACACCCTGACACCCCCAATCACTGTGACACATCCCCGCACACCCTGACACCCCCAATCACTGTGAAACTTCCCCGCGCACACACTGACACCCCCAATCACTGTGACACTTCCCCGCACACCCTGACACCTCCAATCACTGTGACACTTCCCCGCACACCCTGACACCCCCAATCACTGTGACACTTCCCCGCGCACACCCTGACACCCCCAATCACTGTGACACTTCCCGCACACACTGACACCCCCAATCACTGTGACACTTCCCGCACACACACTGACTCCCTCAATCACTGTGACACTTCCCGCGCACCCTGACACCCCCAATCACTGTGACACTTCCCCGCACACCCTGACTCCCCCAATCACTGTGACACTTCCCACACACTGACACCCCCAATCACTGTGACACTTCCCCACACACTGACACCCCCAATCACTGTGACACTTCCCCACACACTGACACCCCCAATCACTGTGACACTTCCCCGCACACCCTGACACCCCCAATCACTGTGATACTTCCCCGCGCACACACTGACACCCCCAATCACTGTGACACTTCCCCACACACACACTGACACCCCCAATCACTGTGACACTTCCCCACACACTGACCCCCCCAATCACTGTGACACTTCCCCGCACACTGACACCCCCAATCACTGTGATACTTCCCCGCGCACTCCCTGACTCCCCCAATCACTGTGACACTTCCCCGCACACTGACACCCCCAAACACTGTGACACTTCCCCGCACACACTGACACCCCCAATCACCGTGACACTTCCCCGCACACACTGACACCCCCAATCACTGTGACACTTCCCTGCACACACACTGACACCCCCAATCACTGTGACACTTCCCCGCACACACTGACACCCCCAATCACCGTGACACTTCCCCGCACACACTGACACCCCCAATCACTGTGACACTTCCCTGCACACACACTGACACCCCCAATTACTGTGACACTTCCCCGCACACTGACACCCCCAATCACTGTGACACTTCCCCGCACACCCTGACACCCCCAATCACTGTGAAACTTCCCCGCGCACACACTGACACCCCCAATCACTGTGACACTTCCCCGCACACCCTGACACCTCCAATCACTGTGACACTTCCCCGCACACCCTGACACCCCCAATCACTGTGACACTTCCCCGCGCACACCCTGACACCCCCAATCACTGTGACACTTCCCGCACACACTGACACCCCCAATCACTGTGACACTTCCCGCACACACACTGACTCCCTCAATCACTGTGACACTTCCCGCGCACCCTGACACCCCCAATCACTGTGACACTTCCCCGCACACACTGACACCCCCAATCACTGTGACACTTCCCCGCACACACTGACACCCCCAATCACTGTGACACTTCCCTACACACACACTGACACCCCCAATCACTGTGATACTTCCCACACACACACTGACACCCCCAATCACTGTGACACTTCCCCGCACACACCCTGACACCCCCAATCACTGTGACACTTCCCCGCACACCCTGACTCCCCCAATCACTGTGACACTTCCCACACACTGACACCCCCAATCACTGTGACACTTCCCCACACACTGACACCCCCAATCACTGTGACACTTCCCCACACACTGACACCCCCAATCACTGTGACACTTCCCCGCACACCCTGACACCCCCAATCACTGTGATACTTCCCCGCGCACACACTGACACCCCCAATCACTGTGACACTTCCCCACACACTGACACCCCCAATCACTGTGATACTTCCCCGCGCACTCCCTGACTCCCCCAATCACTGTGACACTTCCCCGCACACACACTGACACCCCCAATCACTGTGACACTTCCCCGCACACACTGACACCCCCAATCACCGTGACACTTCCCCGCACACACTGACACCCCCAATCACCGTGACACTTCCCCGCACACACTGACACCCCCAATCACTGTGACACTTCCCCGCACACACTGACACCCCCAATCACTGTGACACTTCCCTACACACACACTGACACCCCCAATCACTGTGATACTTCCCACACACACACTGACACCCCCAATCACTGTGACACTTCCCCGCACACACCCTGACACCCCCAATCACTGTGACACTTCCCACACACACACTGACTCCCCCAATCACTGTGACACTTCCCCACACACACCCTGACACCCCCAATCACTGTGACACTTCCCCGCACACACTGACTCCCCCAATCACTGTGACACTTCCCCGCACACCCTGACTCCCCCAATCACTGTGACACTTCCCACACACTGACACCCCCAATCACTGTGACACTTCCCCACACACTGACACCCCCAATCACTGTGACACTTCCCCACACACTGACACCCCCAATCACTGTGACACTTCCCCGCACACCCTGACACCCCCAATCACTGTGATACTTCCCCGCGCACACACTGACACCCCCAATCACTGTGACACTTCCCCACACACTGACACCCCCAATCACTGTGATACTTCCCCGCGCACTCCCTGACTCCCCCAATCACTGTGACACTTCCCCGCACACACACTGACACCCCCAATCACTGTGACACTTCCCCGCACACACTGACACCCCCAATCACCGTGACACTTCCCCGCACACACTGACACCCCCAATCACCGTGACACTTCCCCGCACACACTGACACCCCCAATCACTGTGACACTTCCCCGCACACACTGACACCCCCAATCACTGTGACACTTCCCCGCACACCCTGACACCTCCAATCACTGTGACACTTCCCCGCACACCCTGACACCCCCAATCACTGTGACACTTCCCCGCGCACACCCTGACACCCCCAATCACTGTGACACTTCCCGCACACACTGACACCCCCAATCACTGTGACACTTCCCGCACACACACTGACTCCCTCAATCACTGTGACACTTCCCGCGCACCCTGACACCCCCAATCACTGTGACACTTCCCCGCACACCCTGACTCCCCCAATCACTGTGACACTTCCCACACACTGACACCCCCAATCACTGTGACACTTCCCCACACACTGACACCCCCAATCACTGTGACACTTCCCCACACACTGACACCCCCAATCACTGTGACACTTCCCCGCACACCCTGACACCCCCAATCACTGTGATACTTCCCCGCGCACACACTGACACCCCCAATCACTGTGACACTTCCCCACACCCTGACACCCCCAATCACTGTGACACTTCCCCGCACACACACTGACACCCCCAATCACTGTGACACTTCCCCGCGCACACCCTGACACCCCCAATCACTGTGACACTTCCCCGTGCACACCCTGACACCCCCAATCACTGTGACACTTCCCACACACTGACACCCCCAATCACTGTGACACTTCCCCGCACACCCTGACACCCCCAATCACTGTGATACATCCCCGCACACCCTGACACCCCCAATCACTGTAACACTTCCCCGCGCACCCTGACACCCCCAATCACTGTGACACTTCCCCGCGCACACCCTGACACCCCCAATCACTGTGACACTTCCCCGCACACACTGACACCCCCAATCACTGTGACACTTCCCCACACACTGACACCCCCAATCACTGTGACACTTCCCCACACACACTGACACCCCCAATCACTGTGACACTTCCCCGCACACCCTGACACCCCCAATCACTGTGATACGTCCCCGCACACACTGACACCCCCAATCACTGTGACACTTCCCCGCGCACACACTGACTCCCCCAATCACTGTGACACTTCCCCGCGCACACACTGACACCCCCAATCACTGTGACACTTCCCCGCACACCCTGACACCCCCAATCACTGTGACACTTCCCCGCGCACACCCTGACACCCCCAATCACTGTGACACTTCCCCGCACACCCTGACACCCCCAATCACTGTGACACTTCCCCGCGCACACCCTGACACCCCCAATCACTGTGACACTTCCCCGCGCACACCCTGACTCCCCCAATCACTGTGACACTTCCCCGCGCACACACTGACACCCCCAATCACTGTGACACTTCCCCGCGCACACACTGACACCCCCAATCACTGTGACACTTCCCCACACACCCTGACACCCCCAATCACTGTGATACGTCCCCGCACACACTGACACCCCCAATCACTGTGACACTTCCCCGCGCACACACTGACACCCCCAATCACTGTGACACTTCCCCACACACCCTGACACCCCCAATCACTGTGATACGTCCCCGCACACACTGACTCCCCCAATCACTGTGACACTTCCCCACACACACACTGACACCCCCAATCACTGTGACACTTCCCCGCACACACTGACACCCCCAATCACTGTGACACTTCCCCACACACTGACACCCCCAATCCCTGTGACACTTCCCCGCGCACACCCTGACACCCCCAATCACTGTGACACTTCCCCGCACACTGACACCCCCAATCACTGTGACACTTCCCCGCGCACCCTGACACCCCCAATCACTGTGACACTTCCCCGCACACACCCTGACACCCCCAATCACTGTGACACTTCCCCACACACACTGACACCCCCAATCACTGTGACACTTCCCCACACACCCTGACACCCCCAATCACTGTGATACGTCCCCGCACACACTGACACCCCCAATCACTGTGACACTTCCCCGCGCACACTGACACCCCAATCACTGTGACACTTCCCCGCACACACTGACACCCCCAATCACTGTGACACTTCCCCGCACACACTGACACCCCCAATCACTGTGACACTTCCCCACACACACACTGACACCCCCAATCACTGTGACACTTCCCCACACACCCTGACACCCCCAATCACTGTGATACGTCCCCGCACACACTGACACCCCCAATCACTGTGACACTTCCCCGCACACACTGACACCCCAATCACTGTGACACTTCCCCGCACACACTGACACCCCCAATCACTGTGACACTTCCCCGCACACACTGACACCCCCAATCACTGTGACACTTCCCCACACACACACTGACACCCCCAATCACTGTGACACTTCCCCGCACACACACACTGACACCCCCAATCACTGTGACACTTCCCCGCACACACACACTGACACCCCCAATCACTGTGACACTTCCCCGCACACACTGACACCCCAATCACTGTGACACTTCCCCGCACACACTGACTCCCCCAATCACTGTGACACTTCTCCGCACACCCTGACACCCCCAATCACTGTGACACTTCCCCGCGCACACACTGACACCCCCAATCACTGTGACACTTCCCCGCACACACACTGACACCCCCAATCACTGTGACACTTCCCCGCACACACTGACACCCCCAATCACTGTGACACTTCCCCGCACACACACTGACACCCCCAATCACTGTGACACTTCCCCGCACACCCTGACTCCCCCAATCACTGTGACACTTCCCCGCGCACACACTGACACCCCCAATCACTGTGACACTTCCCCACACACACTGACACCCCCAATCACTGTGACACTTCCCCGCACACACACTGACACCCCCAATCACTGTGACACTTCCCCGCACACACTGACACCCCCAATCACTGTGACACTTCCCCGCGCACACACTGACACCCCCAATCACTGTGACACTTCCCCGCGCACACTGACACCCCCAATCACTGTGATACTTCCCCGCACACACTGACTCCCCCAATCACTGTGACACTTCCCCGCACACACTGACACCCCCAATCACTGTGACACTTCCCCGCACACACTGACTCCCCCACTCACTGTGACACTTCCCCGCACACACTGACACCCCCAATCACTGTGACACTTCCCCCCCAATCACTGTGACACTTCCCCGCACACCCTGACACCCCCAATCACTGTGACACTTTCCCGCACACACTGACACCCCCAATCACTGTGACACTTCCCCACACACCCTGACACCCCCAATCACTGTGACACTTCCCCGCGCACACACTGACACCCCCAATCACTGTGACACTTCCCCACACACACTGACACCCCCAATCACTGTGACACTTCCCCCCCAATCACTGTGACACTTCCCCGCACACCCTGACACCCCCAATCACTGTGACACTTTCCCGCACACACTGACACCCCCAATCACTGTGACACTTCCCCACACACCCTGACACCCCCAATCACTGTGACACTTCCCCACACACCCTGACACCCCCAATCACTGTGACACTTTCCCGCACACACTGACACCCCCAATCACTGTGACACTTCCCCACACACCCTGACACCCCCAATCACTGTGACACTTCCCCACACACCCTGACACCCCCAATCACTGTGACACTTTCCCGCACACACTGACACCCCCAATCAATGTGACACTTCCCCGCACACCCTGACACCCCCAATCACTGTGACACTTCCCCGCACACACTGACACCCCCAATCACTGTGACACTTTCCCGCACACACTGACACCCCCAATCACTGTGATACTTCCCCGCACACACTGACACCCCCAATCACTGTGACACTTCCCCGCACACACTGACACCCCCAATCAATGTGACACTTCCCCGCACACCCTGACACCCCCAATCACTGTGACACTTCCCCACACACTAACACCCCCAATCACTGTGACACTTCCCGCACACCCTGACACCCCCAATCACTGTGACACTTCCCCGCACACACACTGACACCCCCAATCACTGTGACACTTCCCCGCGCACACTGACACCCCCAATCACTGTGACACTTCCCCGCGCACACCCTGACACCCCCAATCACTGTGACACTTCCCCGCACACCCTGACACCCCCAATAACTGTGACACTTCCCCGCGCACACCCTGACTCCCCCAATCACTGTGACACTTCCCCGCACACCCTGACACCCCCAATCACTGTGACACTTCCCCGCGCACCCCCAATCACTGTGACACTTCCCCGCACACCCTGACACCCCCAATCACTGTGACACTTTCCCGCACACACTGACACCCCCAATCACTGTGACACTTCCCCGCGCACACCCTGACACCCCCAATCACTGTGACACTTCCCCGCACACACCCTGACACCCCCAATCACTGTGACACTTCCCCGCGCACACACTGACACCCCCAATCACTGTGACACTTCCCCGCGCACACACTGACACCCCCAATCAATGTGACACTTCCCCGCGCACACCCTGACACCCCCAATCACTGTGACACTTCCCCGCGCACACCCTGACACCCCCAATCACTGTGATACTTCCCCGCGCACACCCTGACACCCCCAATCACTGTGACACTTCCCCGCACACCCTGACACCCCCAATCACTGTGACACTTCCCCACACACTAACACCCCCAATCACTGTGACACTTCCCGCACACCCTGACACCCCCAATCACTGTGACACTTCCCCGCACAGACCCTGACACCCCCAATCACTGTGACACTTCCCCGCACACACTGACACCCCAATCACTGTGACACTTCCCCGCACACACACTGACATCCCCAATCACTGTGACACTTCCCCGCACACACACTGACACCCCCAATCACTGTGACACTTCCCCGCGCACACCCTGACACCCCCAATCACTGTGACACTTCCCCACACACACACTGACACCCCCAATCACTGTGACACTTCCCCGCACACCCTGACACCCCCAATCACTGTGACACTTCCCACACACACTGACACCCCCAATCACTGTGACACTTCCCGCACACACTGACACCCCCAATCACTGTGACACTTCCCCACACACACACTGACACCCCCAATCACTGTGACACTTCCCCACACACACACTGACACCCCCAATCACTGTGACACTTCCCCACACACACACTGACACCCCCAATCACTGTGACACTTCCCCGCGCACACCGACACCCCCAATCACTGTGACACTTCCCCACACACACTAACCCCCCCAATCACTGTGACACTTCCCCGCACACACCCTGACACCCCCAATCACTGTGACACTTCCCCGCACACCCTGACACCCCCCAATCACTGTGACACTTCCCACACACACACTGACACCCCCAATCACTGTGACACTTCCCCGCACACACTGACACCCCCAATCCCTGTGACACTTCCCGCACACACTGACACCCCCAATCACTGTGACACTTCCCCGCACACACTGACACCCCCAATCACTGTGACACTTCCCGCACACACTGACACCCCCAATCACTGTGACACTTCCCGCACACACTGACTCCCCCAATCACTGTGACACTTCCCCACACACACACTGACACCCCCAATCACTGTGACACTTCCCGCACACACTGACACCCCCAATCACTGTGACACTTCCCCACACACACACTGACACCCCCAATCACTGTGACACTTCCCGCACACACTGACACCCCCAATCACTGTGACACTTCCCGCACACACTGACACCCCAATCACTGTGACACATCCCCACACACACACTGACTCCCCCAATCACTGTGACACTTCCCCACACACACACTGACTCCCCCAATCACTGTGACACTTCCCCGCACACACTGACACCCCCAATCACTGTGACACTTCCCCGCACACACTGACACCCCCAATCACTATGATACTTCCCCGCACACACTGACTCCCCCAATCACTGTGACACTTCCCCACACACACTGACACCCCCAATCACTGTGACACTTCCCCACACACACACTGACACCCCCAATCACTGTGACACTTCCCCGCACACCCTGACACCCCCAATCACTGTGACACTTCCCCGCACACACACACTGACCCCCCAATCACTGTGACACTTCCCACACACACTGACACCCCCAATCACTGTGACACTTCCCGCACACCCTGACACCCCCAATCACTGTGACACTTCCCCGCACACACACCCTGACACCCCCAATCACTGTGACACTTCCCACACACACTGACACCCCCAATCACTGTGACACTTCCCGCACACACTGACACCCCCAATCACTGTGACACTTCCCCACACACACACTGACACCCCCAATCACTGTGACACTTCCCCACACACACACTGACACCCCCAATCACTGTGACACTTCCCCGCGCACACTGACACCCCCAATCACTGTGACACTTCCCCGCGCACACCCTGACACCCCCAATCACTGTGACACTTCCCCGCACACACTGACACCCCCAATCACTGTGATACTTCCCCGCGCACACACTGACACCCCCAATCACTGTGACACTTCCCCGCACACACTAACCCCCCCAATCACTGTGACACTTCCCCGCACACACACTGACTCCCCCAATCACTGTGACACTTCCCCGCACACACCCTGACACCCCCAATCACTGTGACACTTCCCCACACACACTGACACCCCCAATCACTGTGACACTTCCCCGCACACCCTGACACCCCCAATCACTGTGACACTTCCCCACACACACTGACACCCCCAATCACTGTGACACTTCCCCGCACACACTGACACCCCCAATCACTGTGACACTTCCCCGCGCACACACTGACACCCCCAATCACTGTGACACTTCCCACACACACTGACACCCCCAATCACTGTGACACTTCCCCGCACACCCTGACACCCCCAATCACTGTGACACTTCCCCACACACACTGACACCCCCAATCACTGTGACACTTCCCCGCACACACTGACACCCCCAATCACTGTGATACTTCCCCGCGCACACACTGACACCCCCAATCACTGTGACACTTCCCGCACACACTGACACCCCCAATCAATGTGACACTTCCCCGCACACACTGACACCCCCAATCAATGTGACACTTCCCCGCGCACACACTGACACCCCCAATCAATGTGACACTTCCCCACACACACACTGACACCCCCAATCACTGTGACACTTCCCCACACACCCTGACACCCCCAATCACTGTGACACTTCCCCGCACCCTGACACCCCCAATCACTGTGACACTTCCCCGCACACACTGACACCCCCAATCACTGTGACACTTCCCCGCGCACACCCTGACACCCCCAATCACTGTGACACTTCCCGCACACACTGACACCCCCAATCAATGTGACACTTCCCCACACACACACTGACACCCCCAATCACTGTGACACTTCCCCGCGCACACCCTGACACCCCCAATTACTGTGACACTTCCCCGCACACACTGACACCCCCAATCACTGTGACACTTCCCCCCCAATCACTGTGACACTTCCCTGTGCACACACTGACACCCCCAATCACTGTGACACTTCCCTGCACACACACTGACACCCCCAATTACTGTGACACTTCCCCGCACACTGACACCCCCAATCACTGTGACACTTCCCCGCACACCCTGACACCCCCAATCACTGTGAAACTTCCCCGCGCACACACTGACACCCCCAATCACTGTAACACTTCCCTGCACACACTGACTCCCCCAATCACTGTGACACTTCCCCGCACACCCTGACTCCCCCAATCACTGTGACACTTCCCCGCGCACACCCTGACACCCCCAATCACTGTGACACTTCCCCGCGCACACCCTGACACCCCCAATCACTGTGACACTTCCCCGCACACCCTGACACCCCCAATCACTGTGACACTTCCCCACACACACACTGACACCCCCAATCACTGTGACACTTCCCGCACACACACTGACACCCCCAATCACTGTGACACTTCCCCGCACACACTGACTCCCTCAATCACTGTGACACTTCCCCGCATACCCTGACACCCCCAATCACTGTGACACTTCCCCGCACACACTGACACCCCCAATCACTGTGACACTTCCCCGCACACACCCTGACACCCCCAATCACTGTGACACTTCCCCGCACACACCCTGACACCCCCAATCACTGTGACACTTCCCCACACACACTGACACCCCCAATCACTGTGACACTTCCCCGCACACACTGACACCCCCAATCACTGTGACACTTCCCCGCGCACACACTTACACCCCCAATCACTGTGACACTTCCCCGCACACACACTGACACCCCCAATCACTGTGACACTTCCCCGCACACACTGACACCCCCAATCACTGTGACACTTCCCCGCACACACACTGACTCCCCCAATCACTGTGACACTTCCCCGCGCACACCCTGACACCCCCAATCCCTGTGACACTTCCCCGCGCACACACTGACACCCCCAATCACTGTGACACTTCCCCGCACACACTGACCCCCCCAATTACTGTGACACTTCCCCGCACACTGACATCCCCAATCAATGTGACACTTCCCGCACACACTGACCCCCCCAATCACTGTGACACTTCCCGCACACATCCTGACACCCCCAATCACTGTGACACTTCCCCGCACACACACTGACACCCCCAATCACTGTGACACTTCCCGCACACACACTGACACCCCCAATCACTGTGACACTTCCCACACACACACTGACACCCCCAATCACTGTGACACTTCCCCGCACACCCTGACACCCCCAATCACTGTGACACTTCCCCGCGCACACACTGACTCCCCCAATCACTGTGACACTTCCCCGCACACCCTGACACCCCCAATCACTGTGACACTTCCCCGCACACACACACTGACCCCCCAATCACTGTGACACTTCCCCGCACACCCTGACACCCCCAATCACTGTGACACTTCCCCGCACACACACACTGACCCCCCAATCACTGTGACACTTCCCCCCACACACACTGACACCCCCAATCACTGTGACACTTCCCCACACACACACCCTGACTCCCCCAATCACTGTGACACTTCCCCGCACACACTGACACGCCCAATCACTGTGACACTTCCCGCACACACCCTGACACCCCCAATCACTGTGACACTTCCCCGCACACACACTGACACCCCCAATCACTGTGACACTTCCCGCACACACACTGACACCCCCAATCACTGTGACACTTCCCACACACACACTGACACCCCCAATCACTGTGACACTTCCCCGCACACACACTGACACCCCCAATCACTGTGACACTTCCCGCACACACACTGACACCCCCAATCACTGTGACACTTCCCACACACACACTGACACCCCCAATCACTGTGACACTTCCCACACACACACTGACACCCCCAATCACTGTGACACTTCCCGCACACACACTGACACCCCCAATCACTGTGACACTTCCCTGCGCACACACTGACACCCCCAATCACTGTGACACTTCCCCGCGCACACTGACTCCCCCAATCACTGTGACACTTCCCCGCACACACTGACACCCCCAATCACTGTGATACTTTCCCGCACACACACTGACACCCCCAATCACTGTGACACTTCCCCGCACACACTGACACCCCCAATCACTGTGACACTTCCCCGCACACACACTGACTCCCCCAATCACTGTGACACTTCCCCCCACACACACTGACACCCCCAATCACTGTGACACTTCCCCACACACACTGACACCCCCAATCACTGTGACACTTCCCCGCACACACTGACACCCCCAATCACTGTGACACTTCCCCGCACACCCTGACACCCCCAATCACTGTGACACTTCCCCGCACACACACTGACACCCCCAATCACTGTGACACTTCCCCGCACACCCTGACACCCCCAATCACTGTGACACTTCCCCGCACACACACTGACCCCCCCAATCACTGTGACACTTCCCCACACACTGACACCCCCAATCACTGTGACACTTCCCCACACACTAACCCCCCCAATCACTGTGACACTTCACCACACACAAACACTGACACCCCCAACCACTGTGAAACTTCCCCGCACACTGACACCCCCAATAACTGTCACACTTCCCCGCACACATTAACTCCCCCAATCACTGTGACACTTCCCCGCACACACTGACTCCCCCAATCACTGTGACACTTCCCCGCACACACTGACACCCCCAATCACTGTGACACTTCCCCGCGCACACTGACACCCCCAATCACTGTGACACTTAACACACACTGACACCCCCAATCACTGTGACACATCCCCGCACACACACACTGACACCCCCAATCACTGTGACACTTCCCCGCACACACTGACTCCCCCAATCACTGTGACACTTCCCACACACTGACACCCCCAATCACTGTGACACATCCCCGCACACACACACTGACACCCCCAATCACTGTGACACTTCCCCGCACACCCTGACACCCCCAATCACTGTGACACTTCTCCACACACACACTGACACCCCCAATCACTGTGACACTTCCCACACACACACTGACACCCCCAATCACTGTGACACTTCCCCGCACACACACTTACACCCCCAATTACTGTGACACTTCCCCGCACACACCCTGACACCCCCAATTACTGTGACACTTCCCGCACACACACTGACACCCCCAATCCCTGTGACACTTCCCTGCACACACACTGACACTACCAATCACTGTGACACTTCCCACACACTGACACCCCCAATCACTGTGACACTTCCCCGCGCACACACTGACACCCCCAATCCCTGTGACACTTCCCACACACACTGACACCCCCAATCACTGTGACACTTCCCCACACACACACTGACACCCCCAATCACTGTGACACTTCCCACACACTGACACCCCCAATCACTGTGACACTTCCCCGCACACCCTGACACCCCCAATCACTGTGACACTTCCCCGCACACACACACTGACACCCCCAATCACTGTGACACTTCCCCGCACACCCTGACACCCCCAATCACTGTGACACTTCCCCGCACACACACTGATACCCCAAATCACTGTGACACTTCCCCGCGCACACCCTGACACCCCCAATCACTGTGACACTTCCCCGCGCACAACCTGACTCCCCCAATCACTGTGACACTTCCCCGCGCACACCCTGACACCCCCAATCACTGTGATACTTCCCCGCACACCCTGACACCCCCAATCACTGTGACACTTCCCGCACACACACTGACACCCCCAATCACTGTGACACTTCCCCGCGCACACCCTGACACCCCCAATCACTGTGACACTTCCCCGCGCACACCCTGACACCCCCAATTACTGTGACACTTCCCCGCACACTGACACCCCCAATCACTGTGACACTTCCCCCCCAATCACTGTGACACTTCCCGCACACACACTGAAACCCCAAATCACTGTGACACTTCCCTGTGCACACCCTGACACCCCCAATCACTGTGACACTTCCCCGCACACACACTGACACCCCCAATCACTATGACACTTCCCCGCACACTGACACCCCCAATCACTGTGACACATCCCCGCAAACACTGACACCCCCAATCACTGTGACACTTCCCCGCACACCCTGACACCCCCAATCACTGTGACACTTCTCCACACACACACTGACACCCCCAATCACTGTGACACTTCCCCGCGCACACTGACACCCCCAATCACTGTGACACTTCCCCGCGCACCCTGACACCCCCAATCACTGTGACACTTCCCACACACACACTGACATCGCCCAATCACTGTGACACTTCCCCGCACACCCTGACACCCCCAATCACTGTGACACTTCTCCACACACACACTGACTCCCCCAATCACTGTGACACTTCCCACACACACACTGACACCCCCAATCACTGTGACACTTCCCCGCACACACACTTACACCCCCAATTACTGTGACACTTCCCGCACACACACTGACACCCCCAATCCCTGTGACACTTCCCTGCACACACACTGACACTACCAATCACTGTGACACTTCCCACACACTGACACCCCCAATCACTGTGACACTTCCCCGCACACACTGACACCCCCAATCACTGTGACACTTCCCCACACACACACTGACACCCCCAATCACTGTGACACTTCCCCGCACACACTGACACCCCCAATCCCTGTGACACTTCCCCGCACACCCTGACAGCCCCAATCACTGTGACACTTCCCCACACACACACTGACTCCCCCAATCACTGTGACACTTCCCCGCACACTGACACCCCCAATCACTGTGACACATCCCCGCAAACACTGACACCCCCAATCACTGTGACACTTCCCCGCACACTGACACCCCCAATCACTGTGACACTTCCCGCACACACACTGAAACCCCAAATCACTGTGACACTTCCCTGTGCACACCCTGACACCCCCAATCACTGTGACACTTCCCCGCACACACACTGACACCCCCAATCACTATGACACTTCCCCGCACACTGACACCCCCAATCACTGTGACACATCCCCGCAAACACTGACACCCCCAATCACTGTGACACTTCCCCGCACACCCTGACACCCCCAATCACTGTGACACTTCTCCACACACACACTGACACCCCCAATCACTGTGACACTTCCCACACACACACTGACATCGCCCAATCACTGTGACACTTCCCCGCACACCCTGACACCCCCAATCACTGTGACACTTCCCCGCACACACACTTACACCCCCAATCACTGTGACACTTCCCACACACACACTGACACCCCCAATCACTGTGACACTTCCCCGCACACACACTTACACCCCCAATTACTGTGACACTTCCCGCACACACACTGACACCCCCAATCCCTGTGACACTTCCCTGCACACACACTGACACTACCAATCACTGTGACACTTCCCACACACTGACACCCCCAATCACTGTGACACTTCCCGCACACACTGACACCCCCAATCACTGTGACACTTCCCACACACTGACACCCCCAATCACTGTGACACTTCCCACACACTGACACCCCCAATCACTGTGACACTTCCCCGCACACTGACACCCCCAATCACTGTGACACTTCCCCGCACACCCTGACATCCCCAATCACTGTGACACTTCCCCGCACACACACACTGACACCCCCAATCACTGTGACACTTCCCCGCACACTGACACCCCCAATAACTGTGACACTTCCCCGCGCACACACTGACACCCCCAATCACTGTGACACTTCCCCACACACACACTTACACCCCCAATCACTGTGACACTTCCCACACACACACTGACACCCCCAATCACTGTGACACTTCCCCGCACACACTGACACCCCCAATCACTGTGACACTTCCCCGCACACACACTTACACCCCCAATTACTGTGACACTTCCCGCACACACACTGACACCCCCAATCCCTGTGACACTTCCCTGCACACACACTGACACTACCAATCACTGTGACACTTCCCACACACTGACACCCCCAATCACTGTGACACTTCCCGCACACACTGACACCCCCAATCACTGTGACACTTCCCACACACTGACACCCCCAATCACTGTGACACTTCCCCGCACACTGACACCCCCAATCACTGTGACACTTCCCCGCACACCCTGACACCCCCCAATCACTGTGACACTTCCCCGCACACTGACACCCCCAATAACTGTGACACTTCCCCGCGCACACACTGACACCCCCAATCACTGTGACACTTCCCAGCACACTGACACCCCCAATCACTGTGACACTTCCCCGCGCACCCTGACACCCCCAATCACTGTGACACTTCCCCGCACACCCTGACACCCCCAATCACTGTGACACTTCCCCGCACACACTGACACCCCCAATCACTGTGATACTTCCCCGCGCACACACTGACACCCCCAATCACTGTGACACTTCCCGCACACACTGACCCCCCCAATCACTGTGACACTTCCCCGCACACCCTGACACCCCCAATCACTGTGACACGTCCCCGCGCACACACTGACCCCCCAATCACTGTGACACTTCCCCGCGCACACAGTGACTCCCCCAATCACTGTGACACTTCCCCACACACACTGACACCCCCAATCACTGTGACACTTCCCCGCGCACACCCTGACACCCCCAATCACTGTGACACTTCCCCACACACTGACACCCCCAATCACTGTGACACTTCCCCGCACACCCTGACACCCCCAATTACTGTGACACTTCCCACACACTGACACCCCCAATCACTGTGACACTTCCCACACACTGACACCCCCAATCACTGTGACACTTCCCCGCGCACACACTGACTCCCCCAATCACTGTGACACTTCCCCGCGCACACCCTGACACCCCCAATCACTGTGACACTTCCCCGCGCACCCTGACTCCCCCAATCACTGTGACACTTCCCCGCACACACTGACACCCCCAATCACTGTGACACTTTCCCGCACACCCTGACACCCCCAATCACTGTGACACTTCCCCGCACACACTGAAACCCCCAATCACTGTGACACTTCCCCGCACACCCTGACACCCCCAATCACTGTGACACTTCCCCACACACACACTGACACCCCCAATCACTGTGACACTTCCCTGCGCACACCCTGACTCCCCCAATCACTGTGACACTTCCCCGCACACTGACACCCCCAATCACTGTGACACTTCCCCCCCAATCACTGTGACACTTCCCGCACACCCTGACACCCCCAATCACTGTGACACTTCCCTGTGCACACACTGACACCCCAAATCACTGTGACACTTCCCCGCACACACACTGACACCCCCAATTACTGTGACACTTCCCCGCACACTGACACCCCCAATCACTGTGACACTTCCCCGCACACCCTGACACCCCCAATCACTGTGACACTTCCCCGCGCACACCCTGACACCCCCAATCACTGTGACACTTCCCCACACACACACTGACACCCCCAATCACTGTGACACTTCCCGCACACACACTGACACCCCCAATCACTGTGACACTTCCCTGCGCACACACTGACACCCCCAATCACTGTGACACTTTCCCGCACACATTGAAAACACCAATCACTGTGACACTTCCCCGCACACACACTGACACCCACAATCACTGTGACACTTCCCCGCACACCCTGACACCCCCAATCACTGTGACACATCCCCGCACACACACTGACGCCCCCAAACACTGTGACACTTCCCCACACACTAACCCCCCCAACCACTGTGAAACTTCCCCGCACACTGACACCCCCAATAACTGTCACACTTCCCCACACACACACTGACACCCCAATCACTGTGACACTTTCCCGCACACACTAACTCCCCCAATCACTGTGACACTTCCCCGCACACACTGACTCCCCCAATCACTGTGACACTTCCCCGCACACACTGACACCCCCAATCACTGAGACACATCCCCGCACACACACACTGACACCCCCAATCACTGTGACACATCCCCGCACACCCTGACACCCCCAATCACTGTGACACTTCCCCGCACACCCTGACACCCCCAATCACTGTGACACTTCCCCGCGCACACACTGACTCCCCCAATCACTGTGACACTTCCCACACACTGACACCCCCAATCACTGTGACACATCCCCGCACACACACACTGACACCCCCAATCACTGTGACACTTCCCCGCAAACACTGACACCCCCAATCACTGTGACACTTCCCCGCACACCCTGACACCCCCAATCACTGTGACACTTCTCCACACACACACTGACACCCCCAATCACTGTGACACTTCCCCGCGCACATCCTGACACCCCCAATCACTGTGACACTTCCCGCACACACACTGACACCCCCAATCACTGTGACACTTCCCACACACACACTGACACCCCCAATCACTGTGACACTTCCCCGCACACACACTTACACCCCCAATAACTGTGACACTTCCCCGCACACACACTTACACCCCCAATCACTGTGACACTTCCCGCACACACACTGACACCCCCAATCCCTGTGACACTTCCCTGCGCACACACACTGACACCCCCAATCACTGTGACACTTCCCACACACACACTGACACCCCCAATCACTGTGACACTTCCCCGCACACACACTGACACCCCCAATCCCTGTGACACTTCCCTGCACACACACTGACACTACCAATCACTGTGACACTTCCCACACACTGACACCCCCAATCACTGTGACACTTCCCCGCACACACTGACACATCCAATCACTGTGACACTTCCCCACACACTGACACCCCCAATCACTGTGACACTTCCCCGCACACACTGACACATCCAATCACTGTGACACTTCCCCGCACACACACACTGACCCCTCCAATCACTGTGACACTTCCCCGCGCACACCCTGACACCCCCAATTACTGTGACACTTCCCCGCACACTGACACCCCCAATCACTGTGACACTTCCCCCCCAATCACTGTGACACTTCCCCGCGCACAACCTGACTCCCCCAATCACTGTGACACTTCCCCGCGCACACCCTGACACCCCCAATCACTGTGATACTTCCCCGCACACCCTGACACCCCCAATCACTGTGATACTTCCCCGCACACACTGACACCCCCAATCACTGTGACACTTCCCCGCGCACACACTGACACCCCCAATCACTGTGACACTTCCCGCACACACCCTGACACCCCCAATCAATGTGACACTTCCCCACACACACACTGACACCCCCAATCACTGTGACACTTCCCCGCGCACACACTGACACCCCCAATCACTGTGACACTTCCCCGCACACACCCTGACTCCCCCAATCACTGTGACACTTCCCGCACACACACTGACACCCCCAATCACTGTGACACTTCCCCGCGCACACCCTGACACCCCCAATCAATGTGACACTTCCCCACACACACACTGACACCCCCAATCACTGTGACACTTCCCCGCGCACACCCTGACACCCCCAATCAATGTGACACTTCCCGCACACACCCTGACACCCCCAATCAATGTGACACTTCCCCACACACACACTGACACCCCCAATCACTGTGACACTTCCCCGCGCACACCCTGACACCCCCAATCAATGTGACACTTCCCGCACACACACTGACACCCCCAATCACTGTGACACTTCCCCGCGCACACCCTGACACCCCCAATCAATGTGACACTTCCCCACACACACACTGACACCCCCAATCACTGTGACACTTCCCCGCGCACACCCTGACACCCCCAATTACTGTGACACTTCCCGCACACACACTGACACCCCCAATCACTGTGACACTTCCCCGCGCACACCCTGACACCCCCAATCACTGTGACACTTCCCCGCACACACACTGACACCCCCAATCACTATGACACTTCCCCGCACACTGACACCTCCAATCACTGTGACACTTCCCCACACACACACTGACACCCCCAATCAATGTGACACTTCCCCACACACACACTGACACCCCCAATCACTGTGACACTTCCCCGCACACCCTGACACCCCCAATCACTGTGACACTTCCCCGCACGCACTGACACCCCCAATCACTGTGACACTTTCCCGCACACACTGACACCCCCAATCACTGTGACACTTCCCCGCACACACTGACTCCCCCAATCACTGTGACACTTCCCCGCGCACCCTGACACCCCCATTCACTGTGACACTTCCCCGCGCACACTGACACCCCCAATCACTGTGACACTTCCCCACACACCCACTGACACCCCCAAACACTGTGACACTTCCCCGCACACCCTGACTCCCCCAATCACTGTGACACTTCCCCGCACACCCTGACACCCCCAATCACTGTGACACTTCCCCGCGCACACACCGACACCCCCAATCACTGTGACACTTCCCCGCACACCCTGACACCCCCAATCACTGTGACACTTCCCCGCACACCCTGACACCCCCAATCACTGTGACACTTCCCCGCACACACACTGACCCCTCCAATCACTGTGACACTTCCCCACACACCCACTGACACCCCCAAACACTGTGACACTTCCCCACACACTAACTCCCCCAATCACTGTGACACTTCCCCGCACACACTGACTCCCCCAATCACTGTGACACTTCCCCGCACACCCTGACACCCCCAATCACTGTGACACTTCTCCACACACCCTGACACCCCCAATCACTGTGACACTTCTCCACACACACACTGACACCCCCAATCACTGTGACACTTCCCACACACACACTGACACCCCCAATCACTGTGACACTTCCCCGCACACACACTTACACCCCCAATTACTGTGACACTTCCCGCACACACACTGACACCCCCACTCCCTGTGACACTTCCCTGCACACACACTGACACTACCAATCACTGTGACACTTCCCACACACTGACACCCCCAATCACTGTGACACTTCCCCGCACACACTGACACCCCCAATCACTGTGACACTTCCCCGCGCACACCCTGACACCCCCAATTACTGTGACACTTCCCCGCACACTGACACCCCCAATCACTGTGACACTTCCCCCCCAATCACTGTGACACTTCCCCGCGCACAACCTGACTCCCCCAATCACTGTGACACTTCCCCGCGCACACCCTGACACCCCCAATCACTGTGATACTTCCCCGCACACTCTGACACCCCCAATCACTGTGATACTTCCCCGCACACACTGACACCCCCAATCACTGTGACACTTCCCGCACACACCCTGACACCCCCAATCAATGTGACACTTCCCCACACACACACTGACACCCCCAATCACTGTGACACTTCCCCGCGCACACACTGACACCCCCAATCACTGTGACACTTCCCCGCACACACCCTGACACCCCCAATCACTGTGACACTTCCCCGCGCACACCCTGACACCCCCAATCAATGTGACACTTCCCGCACACACACTGACACCCCCAATCACTGTGACACTTCCCCGCGCACACCCTGACACCCCCAATCAATGTGACACTTCCCCACACACACACTGACACCCCCAATCACTGTGACACTTCCCCGCGCACACCCTGACACCCCCAATTACTGTGACACTTCCCGCACACACACTGACACCCCCAATCACTGTGACACTTCCCCGCGCACACCCTGACACCCCCAATCACTGTGACACTTCCCCGCACACACACTGACACCCCCAATCACTATGACACTTCCCCGCACACTGACACCTCCAATCACTGTGACACTTCCCCACACACACACTGACACCCCCAATCAATGTGACACTTCCCCACACACACACTGACACCCCCAATCACTGTGACACTTCCCCACACACACCCTGACACCCCCAATCACTGTAACACTTCCCCGCACGCACTGACACCCCCAATCACTGTGACACTTTCCCGCACACACTGACACCCCCAATCACTGTGACACTTCCCCGCACACACTGACTCCCCCAATCACTGTGACACTTCCCCGTGCACCCTGACACCCCCAATCACTGTGACACTTCCCCGCGCACACTGACACCCCCAATCACTGTGACACTTCCCCGCACACACACTGACCCCTCCAATCACTGTGACACTTCCCCACACACCCACTGACACCCCCAAACACTGTGACACTTCCCCGCACACCCTGACTCCCCCAATCACTGTGACACTTCCCCGCACACCCTGACACCCCCAATCACTGTGACACTTCCCCGCGCACACACCGACACCCCCAATCACTGTGACACTTCCCCGCACACCCTGACATCCCCAATCACTGTGACACTTCCCCGCACACACCCTGACACCCCCAATCACTGTGACACTTCCCCGCACACCCTGACATCCCCAATCACTGTGACACTTCCCCGCACACACACTGACACCCCCAATCACTGTGACACTTCCCCGCACACCCTGACACCCCCAATCACTGTGACACTTCCCCGCACACACACTGACCCCTCCAATCACTGTGACACTTCCCCACACACCCACTGACTCCCCCAATCACTGTGACACTTCCCCGCGCACACCCTGACACCCCCAAACACTGTGACACTTCCCCACACACTAACTCCCCCAATCACTGTGACACTTCCCCGCACACACTGACTCCCCCAATCACTGTGACACTTCCCCGCACACCCTGACACCCCCAATCACTGTGACACATCCCCGCACACCCTGACACCCCCAATCACTGTGACACTTCTCCACACACCCTGACACCCCCAATCACTGTGACACTTCTCCACACACACACTGACACCCCCAATCACTGTGACACTTCCCACACACACACTGACACCCCCAATCACTGTGACACTTCCCCGCACACACACTTACACCCCCAATTACTGTGACACTTCCCGCACACACACTGACACCCCCAATCCCTGTGACACTTCCCTGCACACACACTGACACTACCAATCACTGTGACACTTCCCACACACTGACACCCCCAATCACTGTGACACTTCCCCGCACACTGACACCCCCAATCACTGTGACACTTCCCCGCACACCCTGACACCCCCAATCACTGTGACACTTCCCCGCACACACACACTGACCCCTCCAATCACTGTGACACTTCCCCGCGCACACCCTGACACCCCCAATCACTGTGACACTTCCCCGCGCACACCCTGACACCCCCAATTACTGTGACACTTCCCCGCACACTGACACCCCCAATCACTGTGACACTTCCCCCCCAATCACTGTGACACTTCCCCGCGCACACCCTGACACCCCCAATCACTGTGATACTTCCCCGCACACCCTGACACCCCCAATCACTGTGACACTTCCCGCACACACCCTGACACCCCCAATCACTGTGACACTTCCCCGCACACACACACTGACCCCTCCAATCACTGTGACACTTCCCCGCGCACACCCTGACACCCCCAATTACTGTGACACTTCCCCGCACACTGACACCCCCAATCACTGTGACACTTCCCCCCCAATCACTGTGACACTTCCCCGCGCACAACCTGACTCCCCCAATCACTGTGACACTTCCCCGCGCACACCCTGACACCCCCAATCACTGTGATACTTCCCCGCACACCCTGACACCCCCAATCACTGTGACACTTCCCGCACACACACTGACACCCCCAATCACTGTGACACTTCCCCGCGCACACACTGACACCCCCAATCACTGTGACACTTCCCCGCGCACACACTGACACCCCCAATTACTGTGACACTTCCCCCCCAATCACTGTGACACTTCCCGCACACACACTGAAACCCCAAATCACTGTGACACTTCCCTGTGCACACCCTGACACCCCCAATCACTGTGACACTTCCCCGCACACACACTGACACCCCCAATCACTATGACACTTCCCCGCACACTGACACCCCCAACCACTGTGACACTTCCCCGCACACCCTGACACCCCCAATCACTGTGAAACTTCCCCGCGCACACCCTGACACCCCCAATCACTGTGACACTTCCCTGCGCACACCCTGACACCCCCAATCACTGTGACACTTCCCCACACACACACTGACACCCCCAATCACTGTGACACTACCCGCACACACACTGACACCCCCAATCACTGTGACACTTCCCACACACACACTGACACCCCCAATCACTGTGACACTTCCCCGCACACACACTTACACCCCCAATCACTGTGACACTTCCCGCACACACACTGACACCCCCAATCCCTGTGACACTTCCCACACACTGACACCCCCAATCACTGTGACACTTCCCCGCACACACTGACACCCCCAATCACTGTGACATTTCCCACACACTGACACCCCCAATCACTGTGACACTTCCCCGCACACACACACACTGACCCCCCAATCACTGTGACACTTCCCTACACACACTGACACCCCCAATCACTGTCACACTTCCCGCACACACGCTGAACCCCCCAATCACTGTGACACTTCCCGCACACACACTGACACCCCCAATCACTGTGACACTTCCCCGCGCACACCCTGACACCCCCAATCACTGTGACACTTCCCACACACACTGACACCCCCAATCACTGTGACACTTCCCCACAGACACACTGACACCCCCAATCACTGTGACACTTCCCCGCACACCCTGACACCCCCAATCACTGTGACACTTCCCCACACACACACTGACACCCCCAATCACTGTGACACTTCCCGCACACACACTGACACCCCCAATCACTGTGACACTTCCCACACACACACTGACATCCCCAATCACTGTGACACTTCCCCGCACACACACTTACACCCCCAATAACTGTGACACTTCCCCGCACACACACTTACACCCCCAATCACTGTGACACTTCCCGCACACACACTGACACCCCCAATCCCTGTGACACTTCCCCGCACACACTGACACCCCCAATCACTGTGACACTTCCCCGCACACACTGACACCCCCAATCACTGTGACACTTCCCACACACTGACACCCCCAATCACTGTGACACTTCCCCGCACACACACACTGACCCCCCAATCACTGTGACACTTCCCTACACACACTGACACCCCCAATCACTGTCACACTTCCCGCACACACACTGACACCCCCAATCACTGTGACACTTCCCGCACACACACTGACACCCCCAATCACTGTGACACTTCCCACACACACACTGGCACCCCCAATCCCTGTGACACTTCCCTGCACACACTGACACCCCCAATCACTGTGACACTTCCCCGCACACACACACTGACCCCCCAATCACTGTGACACTTCCCCGCACACACTGACACCCCCAATCACCGTGACACATCACCGTGCACACACTCACACTCCCAATCACGGTGACACATCCCCGCACACACACTGAAACCCCCAATCACTGTAACACTTCCCCGCACACACACTGACATCCCCCAATCACTGTGACACTTCCCGCACACACAGACACCCCCAATCATTGTGACACTTCCCCGCGCACACACTGACTCCCCCAATCACTGTGACACTTCCCACACACTGACACCCCCAATCACTGTGACACTTCCCCGCACACACTGACACCCCCAATCACTGTGACACATCCCCGCACACACACTGACACCCCCAATCACTGTGACACATCCCCGCACACCCTGACACCCCCAATCACTGTGACACTTCCCCGCACACACACTGACACCCCCAATCACTGTGACACTTTCCCGCACACATTGAAAACACCAATCACTGTGACACATCCCCGCACACCCTGACACCCCCAATCACTGTGACACTTCCCTGCGCACACACTGACACCCCCAATCACTGTGACACTTTCCCGCACACATTGAAAACACCAATCACTGTGACACTTCCCGCACACACACTGACACCCCCAATCACTGTGACACTTCCCACACACACACTGACACCCACAATCACTGTGACACTTCCACGTGCACACAATGACACCCCCAAACACTGGGACACTTCCCCCACACACACTGACACCCCCAATCACTGTGACACTTCCCCACACACCCACTGACACCCCCAATCACTGTGACACTTCCCCGCACACACACTGACCCCTCCAATCACTGTGACACTTCACCACACACAAACACTGACTCCCCCAACCACTGTGAAACTTCCCCGCACACACTCACACCCCCAATAACTGTCACACTTCCCCGCACACACTAACTCCCCCAATCACTGTCACACTTCCCCGCACACACTGACTCCCCCAATCACTGTGACACTTCCCCGTACACAATGACCTCCCAATCACTGTGACACTTCCCCACACACTGACACCCCCAATCACTGCGGCACATCCCCGCGCACACACTGACACCCCCAATCACTGTGACACATCCCCGCGCACACACTGACTCCCCCAATCAATGTGACACTTCCCCACACACTGACACCCCCAATCACTGTGATACTGTCACATTAATACCAGGATTCTGGATTGAGCACAAGGCGGGCAAAATAAATTGTAATTTATTTCCTTTTAAGACGAACACACAATTCTTCACAATTACACTTAATAAACACTTACTGGGATGGGGAAACAAAATAAAATGTCCACGGAACGAATTACTTGAAAACAAAGTCTCTGGGCATCCCTGCACGTATGCAAGTGGGTGCGCGATTTGAGCCGTGCGGCAATCCTTGGCTAGGGGCACAAGTTGCCACCACTGTATCTCCGCCGAAAGGAATCTTTTCGTTGGGCCCTTACAGGATTCGTTCGGGAATCCTTAGCTTAAACGAATTCTGGAAGAGGGGAACGATCCTTGGTTACGATGTTGTTAACCCCTCACACTCCGGAACCGCTGACGCTGTAACTTGGACGAGTCTTAGATGGAACTCAGATGAATTTAACTAGGACTGGTCTGCATGCATTTTTATAGGGTTAAGGGTCCTATCTCTAACATATCCAGCCAATCCTCCCGTGGGAACAAATTTTCCCACCAATCCCAGACTTGCCAGTAGCTCACAAAAAGGGCAGAAGTTGCTTCCCGGTTTGCTCAGAGCATGTGCTAACTTGACACCTAAGATGCTTAGCATACCGGGCCCAAACCCTTACCTGGCGACAGTAAGTCTGGGGTTTGGCTACCAAATGTTGATAGCCCATACTTCGCACCGATATCTGGTACTTTGCAATAATCCGGCCGCCCTGACAACTAGGGTCTCTGAGGCTTTTCAACTCCGGATTTATCTAGACACTAGGGCACCAACTCAGCAGGGTGCCCATTGAAGTATGGAGATGAACAATTCTTCAGCTCATCCACCCTTAACATATTGACATGCTAATAGATTAATTGCCGGACTGGCAGGAAAGGGTTCCTGCCTTTACATTTTAAAACATACCTGTAACACATTTTATTTTTATATGTACGTTCTGTATGTGTGGGGGACATAAAAATAACATGTATGCAAATGTTACATTCTCAGCTATCTGTATTCCAAAAATTAGAGTGCTAGCTCCTTCCTAACAAAAGTTAGCTACTAAATTGAATAGGCTCTGTGATGTGGTTTACGGTTTGAGCTATGGCATACAATGTATCACTGCTTGCCGGCATCGTTAACCTCAGAAGCACTCCACCACTTGACCTTAATTGATTAACGAGACCGCAGGATACATTGTTGCATTCTGCCACTTCAACTAGACCGCAAACCACTTAACCACTTGAGTTTGTGGTTAAGACTTCCCCGGAGGGTTCTGCGGTTTAGGAAGTGATACAGAGCTTCAATGGAGCCGCTTACCACAGACGCACTTATTCAATTAACGCTTAGTACAGCGCTAGAAGCTCCCCCTTGTGTTGCGAATACAGTTTGCATATTCAACATACATTCATAGGACTGCAGCTAGTTTCTGAGCTGCAAAACAGGGACATTACTGGGGATGTAGCTGCTGCTTCGAGACCGGGACACTTCTCCCCTGGCATTCTACCCTCCTTCTCCCCCACATATGATGGCGCAAAGGATGACAAAAGCGCCAAGGAGCTAAGTAGTACTATTCACCAGTGTGCGAGACATTTTTGTCTAGGGTAATAGGAGTAGACGGCACTATATGTTTTGCCTCCTTCCCCACACAGCTACCAGTGTGATAGTTTTACTACTATGCAGGATACTTATTCTACTGCCATATAACAGGGGGGTGTAGTCTGGGGTAGTACCCACTTACCGTGAACAGCACTAGCTGTACATGCACTGTACATATTTCCTACATGGAGACACAGTATGACTAATGAGTCAGTGTGCTTTATGCCCCTAAACCAACCAGGTATAAATACTGACTGGGTCTGACTAGTGTTGTTCACCGGTTTCAAGCTTGATTATTATTTATGTGACCACTGCACCTTACAAACGGTAGTACACAGAGGCTATAACTGGATACGGTCCTTGAACCGTGCCTCAGGGCGTCCACGAGAGCACATTTTGTGCTTGCCCTTTACAGAGCTCTCATATTATTTCCACTGCACCATACAAACGGTAGTATACAGAGGCTATAACTGGATACGGTCCTTGAACCGTGCCTCAGGGCGTCCACGAGAGCACATTTTGTGCTTGCCCTTTGCAGAGCTCTCACATTATTCAGCTACGCAAGCCTGATCATTATATATGTGACCACTGCACCATACAAACGGTAGTATACAGAGGCTATAACTGGATACGGTCCTTGAACCGTGCCTCAGGGCGTCCACGAGAGCACACTTTGTGCTTGCCCTTTGCAGAGCCCTCACATTATTCAGCTACGTATCTCTATGTGTACATCCATACATTATTTGTTTGTGTGGTTTAGTATTCATTTTTATCCTCACATTATTCAGCTACGTATCTCTATGTGTACATCCATACATTATTTTTTTGTGTGGTTTAGTATTCATTTTTATCACTATTTTCTTTTTTGCGTCGTTGTTGTTTTCACCCTGTTCTGGTATTTATTTTGCACACCGTATTAGTGGTCTAGGGACATCACACAGATGTATACTATCTGACCATTCGGCTTTGAGTTAATCACCCCTCCAGATTTAGCTTCAATGACCTACATCAAGTTAGGTTCATTGAATTATTGATATTAGGATTTCCAGAGGTGATATGGGCCTCCCATTCTGGAGCTACACACAGGGGATTATCTGAGCGAAGTAGTCCACATTAAGGTTGTGTTATATCAATATCTCCTTACTATTGAGGAAGATTTTGTTGGTTTGCCTTGAAGGGGCTGGTCCTGGACTGCATATACCATGCCCCTCTTTACAAATATGTTTTAACCTTCTCTTGCGAATAAAAGGTTTTTAGAAATATACTCACATTACATATCACTGGCTTTTCTGAGTGCATTCAGGGAGGAATCTTTTTTCTGTCTGTTCGCCTATACCCTATCCTCTTTTGCACCAGTATTTGGCACGACTTACTAGCTACTACTGCTTTCATCCTCGCTGATGCGGGAGCATCCCCCATCCCCTCCCTTCCCCTTTTCCCTCTCCTGGACTTATTGATGTATAGGGGAAACATGGCATTGTGGTGACCATTTAACCCCTTCATCCCCAACAACTTTTAGGGGTAACCAGCCGGGTATAAGACCTTTATTATTGGCCTGGTTAACCCCTTCACCTCTACAGACACTTCTCCACACACTGACTCCCCCAATCACTGTGACACTTCCCCGCGCACACACTGACACCCCCAATCACTGTGTGTAACCCACGTTAAGAAACGTGCCTCTAATCCAGCATTGTGCTGGTTAATTGCATACCAGCAATTAACCAACTCCACCTGGCTGATTAGAGCTCTCTCAGAAATGGCCTCTTCTGAGACAGGAAGGGAGGATTCCTGAGTCTCACAATTGGGGGCTGAACCAAGGAAGGACAGCCAGATTTTTCCTTAGTCCACACTGGACTGACCAGAGGAACAGATGTCTTAAGATGCAGAAGGACTGGACTGTATACTGATAGCAAGACACGGGGACCAGAACTGTATACCTGGACAGACATTGCCTTAGCACACAAAGGTGCTGACCCAGGAGAGCAGAGAAGCTTCCCCTACAGCTACAAGAGACAGATAAGACTTTCTTATGGGACTGTTATATATCTGTATATATGTGTTTATATTTGGGGCTGAACTACATATGTAGATATTCTCCAAAACGGAGTAGGTTTTTGTTTGGCTTATTTTCATATGTTTTGCTGTGTTAAAGGGACAGGGGCAATAAAGCCTAATTTTAGTTTCACTTGAAACGGTCTCCATTGCGTACCTCTGCACACGTCTCTTACACTGTGACACTTCCCCATGCCACTGACACCCCCAATCACTGTGACACGTCCCCGCACACAAACACTGACTCCCCCAATCACTGTGACACTTTCCCGCTCACACTGACACCCCCAATCACTGTGACACTTCCCCGCACACAAACACTGACTCCCCAATCATGGTGACACTTCCCTGTGCACACACTGAGACCCCCAATCACTGTGACACTTTCCCGCACACACTGAAAACACCAATCACTGTGACACTTCCCGCACACACACTGACACCCCCAATCACTGTGACACTTCCCACACACACACTGACACCCCCAATCACTGTGACACTTCCACGCGCACACACTGACACCCCCAAACACTGGGACACTTCCCGCACACACACTGACACCCCCAATCACTGTGACACTTCCCCGCACACCCTGACACCCCCAATCACTGTGACACTTCCCCGCACACACACACTGACCCCTCCAATCACTGTGACACTTCCCGCGCACACACCGACACTACCAATCACTGTGACACTTCCCCACACACCCACTGACACCCCCAAACATGGTGACACTTCCCCGCACACTAACCCCCCCCAATCACTGTGACACTTCACCACACACAAACACTGACTCCCCCAACCACTGTGAAACTTCCCCGCACACTGACACCCCCAATAACTGTCACACTTCCCCGCACACACTAACTCCCCCAATCACTGTGACACTTCCCCGCACACACTGACTCCCCCAATCACTGTGACACTTCCCCGCACACACTGACACCCCCAATCACTGTGACACTTCCCTGCGCACACCCTGACACCCCCAAACACTGTGACACTTCCCTCGCACACACTGACACCCCCAATCACTGTGACACTTCCCCGCACACTGACACCCCCTATAACTGTCACACTTCCCCGCACACACTAACTCCCCCTATCACTGTGACACTTCCCCGCACACACTGACTCCCCCAATCACTGTGACACTTCCCCGTACACAATGACCCCCCAATCACTGTGACACTTCCCCACACACTGACACCCCCAATCACTGCGACACATCCCCGCGCACACACTGACACCCCCAATCACTGTGACACCTCCCCGCACACACTGACACCCCCAATCACTGTGACACTTCCCTGCGCACACCCTGACACCCCCAAACACTGTGACACTTCCCTCGCACACACTGACACCCCCAATCACTGTGACACTTCCCCGCACACTGACACCCCCTATAACTGTCACACTTCCCTGCACACACTAACTCCCCCTATCACTGTGACACTTCCCCGCACACACTGACTCCCCCAATCACTGTGACACTTCCCCGTACACAATGACCCCCCAATCACTGTGACACTTCCCCACACACTGACACCCCCAATCACTGTGATACTGTCACATTAATACCAGGATTCTGGATTGAGCACAAGGCGGGCAAAATAAATTGTAATTTATTTCCTTTTAAGACGAACACACAATTCTTCACAATTACACTTAATAAACACTTACTGGGATGGGGAAACAAAATAAAATGTCCACGGAACGAATTACTTGAAAACAAAGTCTCTGGGCATCCCTGCACGTATGCAAGTGGGTGCGCGATTTGAGCCGTGCGACAATCCTTGGCTAGGGGCACAAGTTGCCACCCCTGTATCTCCGCCGAAAGGAATCTTTTCGTTGGGCCCTTACAGGATTCGTTCGGGAATCCTTAGCTTAAACGAATTCTGGAAGAGGGGAACGATCCTTGGTTACGATGTTGTTAACCCCTCACACTCCGGAACCGCTGACGCTGTAACTTGGACGAGTCTTAGATGGAACTCAGATGAATTTAACTAGGACTGGTCTGCATGCATTTTTATAGGGTTATGGGTCCTATCTCTAACATATCCAGCCAATCCTCCCGTGGGAACAAATTTTCCCACCAATCCCAGACTTGCCAGTAGCTCACAAAAAGGGCAGAAGTTGCTTCCCGGTTTGCTCAGAGCATGTGCTAACTTGACACCTAAGATGCTTAGCATACCGGGCCCAAACCCTTACCTGGCGACAGTAAGTCTGGGGTTTGGCTACCAAATGTTGATAGCCCATACTTCGCACCGATATCTGGTACTTTGCAATAATCCGGCCGCCCTGACAACTAGGGTCTCTGAGGCTTTTCAACTCCGGATTTATCTAGACACTAGGGCACCAACTCAGCAGGGTGCCCATTGAAGTATGGAGATGAACAATTCTTCAGCTCATCCACCCTTAACATATTGACATGCTAATAGATTAATTGCCGGACTGGCAGGAAAGGGTTCCTGCCTTTACATTTTAAAACATACCTGTAACACATTTTATTTTTATATGTACGTTCTGTATGTGTGGGGGACATAAAAATAACATGTATGCAAATGTTACATTCTCAGCTATCTGTATTCCAAAAATTAGAGTGCTAGCTCCTTCCTAACAAAAGTTAGCTACTAAATTGAATAGGCTCTGTGATGTGGTTTACGGTTTGAGCTATGGCATACAATGTATCACTGCTTGCCGGCATCGTTAACCTCAGAAGCACTCCACCACTTGACCTTAATTGATTAACGAGACCGCAGGATACATTGTTGCATTCTGCCACTTCAACTAGACCGCAAACCACTTAACCACTTGAGTTTGTGGTTAAGACTTCCCCGGAGGGTTCTGCGGTTTAGGAAGTGATACAGAGCTTCAATGGAGCCGCTTACCACAGACGCACTTATTCAATTAACGCTTAGTACAGCGCTAGAAGCTCCCCCTTGTGTTGCGAATACAGTTTGCATATTCAACATACATTCATAGGACTGCAGCTAGTTTCTGAGCTGCAAAACAGGGACATTACTGGGGATGTAGCTGCTGCTTCGAGACCGGGACACTTCTCCCCTGGCATTCTACCCTCCTTCTCCCCCACATATGATGGCGCAAAGGATGACAAAAGCGCCAAGGAGCTAAGTAGTACTATTCACCAGTGTGCGAGACATTTTTGTCTAGGGTAATAGGAGTAGACGGCACTATATGTTTTGCCTCCTTCCCCACACAGCTACCAGTGTGATAGTTTTACTACTATGCAGGATACTTATTCTACTGCCATATAACAGGGGGGTGTAGTCTGGGGTAGTACCCACTTACCGTGAACAGCACTAGCTGTACATGCACTGTACATATTTCCTACATGGAGACACAGTATGACTAATGAGTCAGTGTGCTTTATGCCCCTAAACCAACCAGGTATAAATACTGACTGGGTCTGACTAGTGTTGTTCACCGGTTTCAAGCTTGATTATTATTTATGTGACCACTGCACCATACAAACGGTAGTACACAGAGGCTATAACTGGATATGGTCCTTGAACCGTGCCTCAGGGCGTCCACGAGAGCACATTTTGTGCTTGCCCTTTACAGAGCTCTCATATTATTTCCACTGCACCATACAAACGGTAGTATACAGAGGCTATAACTGGATACGGTCCTTGAACCGTGCCTCAGGGCGTCCACGAGAGCACATTTTGTGCTTGCCCTTTGCAGAGCTCTCACATTATTCAGCTACGCAAGCCTGATCATTATATATGTGACCACTGCACCATACAAACGGTAGTATACAGAGGCTATAACTGGATACGGTCCTTGAACCGTGCCTCAGGGCGTCCACGAGAGCACACTTTGTGCTTGCCCTTTGCAGAGCCCTCACATTATTCAGCTACGTATCTCTATGTGTACATCCATACATTATTTGTTTGTGTGGTTTAGTATTCATTTTTATCCTCACATTATTCAGCTACGTATCTCTATGTGTACATCCATACATTATTTTTTTGTGTGGTTTAGTATTCATTTTTATCACTATTTTCTTTTTTGCGTCGTTGTTGTTTTCACCCTGTTCTGGTATTTATTTTGCACACCGTATTAGTGGTCTAGGGACATCACACAGATGTATACTATCTGACCATTCGGCTTTGAGTTAATCACCCCTCCAGATTTAGCTTCAATGACCTACATCAAGTTAGGTTCATTGAATTATTGATATTAGGATTTCCAGAGGTGATATGGGCCTCCCATTCTGGAGCTACACACAGGGGATTATCTGAGCGAAGTAGTCCACATTAAGGTTGTGTTATATCAATATCTCCTTACTATTGAGGAAGATTTTGTTGGTTTGCCTTGAAGGGGCTGGTCCTGGACTGCATATACCATGCCCCTCTTTACAAATATGTTTTAACCTTCTCTTGCGAATAAAAGGTTTTTAGAAATATACTCACATTACATATCACTGGCTTTTCTGAGTGCATTCAGGGAGGAATCTTTTTTCTGTCTGTTCGCCTATACCCTATCCTCTTTTGCACCAGTATTTGGCACGACTTACTAGCTACTACTGCTTTCATCCTCGCTGATGCGGGAGCATCCCCCATCCCCTCCCTTCCCCTTTTCCCTCTCCTGTACTTATTGATGTATAGGGGAAACATGGCATTGTGGTGACCATTTAACCCCTTCATCCCCAACAACTTTTAGGGGTAACCAGCCGGGTATAAGACCTTTATTATTGGCCTGGTTAACCCCTTCACCTCTACAGACACTTCTCCACACACTGACTCCCCCAATCACTGTGACACTTCCCCGCGCACACACTGACACCCCCAATCACTGTGTGTAACCCACGTTAAGAAACGTGCCTCTAATCCAGCATTGTGCTGGTTAATTGCATACCAGCAATTAACCAACTCCACCTGGCTGATTAGAGCTCTCTCAGAAATGGCCTCTTCTGAGACAGGAAGGGAGGATTCCTGAGTCTCACAATTGGGGGCTGAACCAAGGAAGGACAGCCAGATTTTTCCTTAGTCCACACTGGACTGACCAGAGGAACAGATGTCTTAAGATGCAGAAGGACTGGACTGTATACTGATAGCAAGACACGGGGACCAGAACTCTATACCTGGACAGACATTGCCTTAGCACACAAAGGTGCTGACCCAGGAGAGCAGAGAAGCTTCCCCTACAGCTACAAGAGACAGATAAGACTTTCTTATGGGACTGTTATATATCTGTATATATGTGTTTATATTTGGGGCTGAACTACATATGTAGATATTCTCCAAAACGGAGTAGGTTTTTGTTTGGCTTATTTTCATATGTTTTGCTGTGTTAAAGGGACAGGGGCAATAAAGCCTAATTTTAGTTTCACTTGAAACGGTCTCCATTGCATACCTCTGCACACGTCTCTTACACTGTGACACTTCCCCATGCCACTGACACCCCCAATCACTGTGACACGTCCCCGCACGCAAACACTGACTCCCCCAATCACTGTGACACTTTCCCGCTCACACTGACACCCCCAATCACTGTGACACTTCCCCGCACACAAACACTGACTCCCCAATCATGGTGACACTTCCCTGTGCACACACTGAGACCCCCAATCACTGTGACACTTTCCCGCACACACTGAAAACACCAATCACTGTGACACTTCCCGCACACACACTGACACCCCCAATCACTGTGACACTTCCCACACACACACTGACACCCCCAATCACTGTGACACTTCCACGCGCACACACTGACACCCCCAAACACTGGGACACTTCCCGCACACACACTGACACCCCCAATCACTGTGACACTTCCCCGCACACCCTGACACCCCCAATCACTGTGACACTTCCCCGCACACACACACTGACCCCTCCAATCACTGTGACACTTCCCGCGCACACACCGACACTACCAATCACTGTGACACTTCCCCACACACCCACTGACACCCCCAAACATGGTGACAATTCCCCGCACACTAACCCCCACCCAATCACTGTGACACTTCACCACACACAAACACTGACTCCCCCAACCACTGTGAAACTTCCCCGCACACTGACACCCCCAATAACTGTCACACTTCCCCGCACACACTAACTCCCCCAATCACTGTGACACTTCCCCGCACACACTGACTCCCCCAATCACTGTGACACTTCCCCGCACACACTGACACCCCCAATCACTGTGACACTTCCCTGCGCACACCCTGACACCCCCAAACACTGTGACACTTCCCTCGCACACACTGACACCCCCAATCACTGTGACACTTCCCCGCACACTGACACCCCCTATAACTGTCACACTTCCCCGCACACACTAACTCCCCCTATCACTGTGACACTTCCCCGCACACACTGACTCCCCCAATCACTGTGACACTTCCCCGTACACAATGACCCCCCAATCACTGTGACACTTCCCCACACACTGACACCCCCAATCACTGCGACACATCCCAGCGCACACACTGACACCCCCAATCACTGTGACACTTCCCCGCACACACTGACACCCCCAATCACTGTGACACTTCCCCGCACACTGACACCCCCTATAACTGTCACACTTCCCCGCACACACTAACTCCCCCTATCACTGTGACACTTCCCCGCACACACTGACTCCCCCAATCACTGTGACACTTCCCCGTACACAATAACCCCCCAATCACTGTGACACTTCCCCACACACTGACACCCCCAATCACTGCGACACATCCCCGCGCACACACTGACACCCCCAATCACTGTGACACCTCCCCGCACACACTGACACCCCCAATCACTGTGACACTTCCCTGCGCACACCCTGACACCCCCAAACACTGTGACACTTCCCTCGCACACACTGACACCCCCAATCACTGTGACACTTCCCCGCACACTGACACCCCCTATAACTGTCACACTTCCCTGCACACACTAACTCCCCCTATCACTGTGACACTTCCCCGCACACACTGACTCCCCCAATCACTGTGACACTTCCCCGTACACAATGACCCCCCAATCACTGTGACACTTCCCCACACACTGACACCCCCAATCACTGTGATACTGTCACATTAATACCAGGATTCTGGATTGAGCACAAGGCGGGCAAAATAAATTGTAATTTATTTCCTTTTAAGACGAACACACAATTCTTCACAATTACACTTAATAAACACTTACTGGGATGGGGAAACAAAATAAAATGTCCACGGAACGAATTACTTGAAAACAAAGTCTCTGGGCATCCCTGCACGTATGCAAGTGGGTGCGCGATTTGAGCCGTGCGACAATCCTTGGCTAGGGGCACAAGTTGCCACCCCTGTATCTCCGCCGAAAGGAATATTTTCGTTGGGCCCTTACAGGATTCGTTCGGGAATCCTTAGCTTAAACGAATTCTGGAAGAGGGGAACGATCCTTGGTTACGATGTTGTTAACCCCTCACACTCCGGAACCGCTGACGCTGTAACTTGGACGAGTCTTAGATGGAACTCAGATGAATTTAACTAGGACTGGTCTGCAGGCATTTTTATAGGGTTAAGGGTCCTATCTCTAACATATCCAGCCAATCCTCCCGTGGGAACAAATTTTCCCACCTATCCCAGACTTGCCAGTAGCTCACAAAAAGGGCAGAAGTTGCTTCCCGGTTTGCTCAGAGCATGTGCTAACTTGACACCTAAGCTGCTTAGCATACCGGGCCCAACCCCTTACCTGGCGACAGTAAGTCTGGGGTTTGGCTACCAAATGTTGATAGCCCATACTTCGCACCGATATCTGGTACTTTGCAATAATCCGGCCGCCCTGACAACTAGGGTCTCTGAGGCTTTACAACTCCGGATTTATCTAGACACTGGGGCACCAACTCAGCAGGGTGCCCATTGAAGTATGGAGATGAACAATTCTTCAGCTCATCCACCCTTAACATATTGACATGCTAATAGATTAATTGCCGGACTGGCAGGAAAGGGTTCCTGCCTTTACATTTTAAAACATACCTGTAACACATTTTATTTTTATATGTACGTTCTGTATGTGTGGGGGACATAAAAATAACATGTATGCGAATGTTACATTCTCAGCTATCTGTATTCCAAAAATTAGAGTGCTAGCTCCTTCCTAACAAAAGTTAGCTACTAAATTGAATAGGCTCTGTGATGTGGTTTACGGTTTGAGCTATGGCATACAATGTATCACTGCTTGCCGGATTCGTGAACCGCAGAAGCACTCCACCACTTGACCTTAATTGATTAACGAGACCGCAGGATACATTGTTGCATTCTGCCACTTCAACTAGACCGCAAACCACTTAACCACTTGAGTTTTTGGTTAAGACTTCCCCGGAGGGTTCTGCGGTTTAGGAAGTGATACAGAGCTTCAATGGAGCCGCTTACCACAGACGCACTTATTCAATTAACGCTTAGTACAGCGCTAGAAGCTCCCCCTTGTGTTGCGAATACAGTTTGCATATTCAACATACATTCATAGGACTGCAGCTAGTTTCTGAGCTGCAAAACAGGGACATTACTGGGGATGTATAGGGGAAACATGGCATTGTGGTGACCATTTAACCCCTTCAACCCCAACAACTTTTAGGGGTAACCAGCCAGGTATAAGACCTTTATTATTGGCCTGGTTAACCCCTTCACCGCTACAGACACTTCTCCACACACTGACTCCCCCAATCACTGTGGCACTTCCCCGCGCACACACTGACACCCCCAATCACTGTGTGTAACCCCCGTTAAGAAACGTGCCTCTAATCCAGAATTGTGCTGGTTAATTGCATACCAGCAATTAACCAACTCCACCTGGCTGATTAGAGCTCTCTCAGAAATGGCCTCTTCTGAGACAGGAAGGGAGGATTCCTGAGTCTCACAATTGGGGGCTGAACCAAGGAAGGACAGCCAGATTTTTCCTTAGTCCACACTGGACTGACCAGAGGAACAGATGTCTTAAGATGCAGAAGGACTGGACTGTATACTGATAGCAAGACACGAGGACCAGAACTCTATACCTGGACAGACATTGGCTTAGCACACAAAGGTGCTGACCCAGGAGAGCAGAGTAGCTTCCCCTACAGCTACAAGATAAGACTTTCTTATGGGACTGTTATATATCTGTATATATGTGTTTATATTTGGGGCTGAACTACATATGTAGATATTCTCCAAAACGGAGTAGGTTTTTGTTTGGCTTATTTTCATATGTTTTGCTGTGTTAAAGGGACAGGCGCAATAAAGCCTAATTTTAGTTTCACTTGAAACGGTCTCCATTGCATACCTCTGCACACGTCTCTTACACTGTGACACTTCCCCATGCCACTGACACCCCCAATCACTGTGACACGTCCCCGCACACAAACACTGACTCCCCCAATCACTGTGACACTTTCCCGCTCACACTGACACCCCCAATCACTGTGACACTTCCCCGCACACAAACACTGACTCCCACAATCATGGTGACACTTCCCCGCGTACACACTGACACCCCCAATCACTGTGACACGTCCCCGCACACAAACACTGACTCCCCCAATCACTGTGACACTTTCCCGCACACAAACACTGACTCCCCCAATCACTGTGACACTTTCCTGCTCACACTGACACCCCCAATCACTGTGACACTTCCCCATGCCACTGACACCCCCAATCACTGTGACACTTCCCCGCACACAAACACTGACTCCCCCAATCATGGTGACACTTCCCCACGTACACACTGACACCCCCAATCACTGTGACATGTCCCCGCACACAAACACTGACTCCCCCAATCACTGTGACACTTCCCCGCGCACACACTGACACCCCCAATCACTGTGACACTTTCCCGCTCACACTGACACCCCCAATCACTGTGACACTTCCCCTGCACACTGACTCCCCCAATCACTGTGACGCTTCCCCTGCACACTGACTCCCCCAATCACTGTGACACTTCCCCTGCACACACTGACACCCCCAATCACTGTGACACTTCCCCTGCACACACTGACTCCCCCAATCACTGTGACACTTCCCCTGCACACACTGACACCCCCAATCACTGTGACACTTCCCCTGCACACACTGACTCCCCCAATCACTGTGACACTTCCCCTGCACACACTGACTCCCCCAATCACTGTGACACTTCCCCTGCACACTGACACCCAGTCACGGGAGACCAAGCTTTTTAACACCTTTTACCATCTGGATTCTTTGATTGAATAAAAGCATGAAATAAAATAACTTGGGTTTATTCACATAAAGAACACATGGAGAGAACATTAGGGTGTGCTGCTTCCCCAATTAACCAGTGCGGCAGAGCTAATTTCCACCTGAATAATAAACATATGTTGCTTTATCTGGAAGAACAACTGTATACAGGAGCATATAAGTAAATAAACCCCTAGTTGGAATGTGGTTCTGGCGGTGACTATGAAGGGATGTCTGGGAGAGGTCCTGAAACCCACCCAGACCCCATACAAGTCCCGCTGCTATATGACCCACAATACCTGGGGATGCTCCAAAGGTAATAAATGAATTAACTCACACGTGTCTTCACAGTTCATCCGGCTTTATCTTGGTTCTTGCATGCACCAGGCTGTATGAAAGTACAAACAGGGAATCCTCACCGGGGAGGAAAAAACAGCGGGCACGGCCGCGCAACAAATAGCAGAGGCTGGGCATAGAAAATTCTTTATTGCATCATGGAAGTTTAAAAAAGAGAGAGGGGAAGGCACCCTCCTGCAACTCTTACGCGTTCCACCCTGAGGGCTTTTTCAAAAGAACACACACACAGCTTAAATTACCAAAATATCACAAATCAACACATATTCCAATGAAATAACAGGTTTCTGGACTTAAAGTTCAGGCAACTGGAGGCGTTAAAGCAGCAGTTCAAGCAATATCCTACGTGTTTTTTTTTAAATAAATCAGTTCAGTACTATGAGAAAATACTTGCCTGCCTGGGTGGGTGACTGACTGCCTGGAAGGGTGACTGACTACCTCGGAGGGTGGTGGGTGGGTGGGTGACCGACTCCCTGGATGACTGTCTGCCTTGGTGGGTAACTGCCTGGGTGGGTGACTGAGTGACTTGACTGAGTGACTGGGTGGGTGACTGAATGACTGCAGGGTGGGTGAGTTGGAGGCGTGACTACCTGAGTGGGTGGGTCGGTGGGCGACTGACCTTGACTGGATGCTGCTTCCTTGCCCGCCAGATGCTTCCCCCTCTGCCCCCCCGATATCCCTGCAGCTGCTGCCCGGGGCAGGAGGTAGGCTCGGGGGGCCACGTGGGGGTGGGCGGCTGTTGGGCGGGGGGGGTGAGACTGGCGGCTAATTTGCGAGTGCTGCCCGGGGCAGGAGGTGGGTGCAGGGGAAGCTGGGTTGGCAGGTGTGCGGGGGAAGCTGGGTTGGCGCGCGCGGGCTCGCAATGGGGCTTCCCCTCCGTTTCACGTTGGGAGCGGGAGGGGAGGGGGAGGAGGCAGCAGGCTGGACACCATACTTGCCCTGCGCATGCGCGCCGGGACCTCGGCTCTGCCCATGCGAACCGGGAATCGCCACCATTTTTTATAATATAACGGGCCCGGTCACGCAGGGGGCCCGGGTGGCTGGGCCCCCTGACTCACGGGGCCCGCGACGCCAACCCCGGCAGACCTCCACTGTTGGCGGCCCTGACAGTATATACAGAAGTTATTTTCACCTGGTATAAATTGTACATGGCTGGTTTGTAGCCCGAAAGCAGGTTGAAACTGAAGTGTTATCTGCTGTCTGGGAAAGCACTTTGATCTGTCTGACAAGGAAAAAGTGAACACAGGAAAATAAAGTAATTCTTTTAATATATTCTGCAGTTAGAATGCTAGACTTCATTTATTTTTTAAACTTTTTTGAGGATGCGATTTGGAGACAAGGTTCGAGGCAGCCTACTTTCCAGTAAATACAGTAATGTACAAATTCCAGGAGTAAGAGCTAAATATACTTGCTTAATCAATACAGAAATGGCTGGTTGTGAATAATTTAAATGCCAGAGTTGGAACAGTTTGGAAGCTAAAAGCAAACAGGGAAGAGGTGGTGAAAAAAATTAAAAAGACAAGATAATTCTTAATATTCTTTAATGTCGATTTTGTCCATTAGCAATAAAGAATTGGATAGAATAGAAAAAAAAATCCAACCACAGCCGACCTCATTCACGCGGCGCTGCTTCCGGGTGAGTCACGTGTTGTCAGAGGAGCTGGGTCGCGTAGAGTTGCATGGTGGTGCTGGGGGAATTAAGAAAGGTAGATGTTCTAAAACGGGAGCCACGCTCAGACCGCGTTATAAGCGGATCCGCGTTGTAGCGGATCGCGCTTTATTGGGGTTGAGCTGTACATGCTAAGAATAGTAATAATAAATGTTTGTTCTCGCGCTGCTAGTTTTACATAGCGCTTCACAGAGACATTTTGCAGACACGGTCCCTGCCCTGTAGAGCTTACAATCTATGTTTTTTGGTGCCTGAGGCACAGGGAGATAAGGTGACTTGCCCAAGGTTTACAAGGAGCCGACACTGGGTATTGAACCAGGTTTCCCTGCTTCAAAATCAGTGCCAGAGCCACTCCTTCTCCCTAATGTTCTGTTCCCTGATTTGTTGTATGTTTTCATAAACAAAATGACAGGAGGGTCTGTAATTCATTATTAGAGAGCTCATACAATTAAAATTCAGAAAGAATAATATAATTTAGGTATAATCAAAATTAATAAAATGATAATAGCATATTTGAATTCAAACATTATTATTTGGTATATAGACTGTTGTATAACTCGTGTCCTATATCAATTTTAAAAAGGAAATTAAAAGGCAAATACAAGTTAACTTTTAAATGTACTGAAAATGCTGCAAAACAATATATTACATTTGAAGTGAAAGGAAGTAGCAATTCTTTAAGATTAAGCCAGAGAAGAACACAGATGTCACCTCCAGAATTACAAGAAAAAAAAGTTATGGAAGGAAAAGTTTAAGAGTAAAGTATAATTATAAAATTATTAAAATATATCAAACCGGCCGTTCCAAGGGGACTGTAGGAAAGTATGAAGGACCCATACAAGGGGTTGCAAACTCCATAAAAAAGGGGCTGTCATGTTTCAATAATAAGAAGTAAAAGTATAATTAACTGCTAAAAACTAACATTCCACCTTAATCTATTCCAGGTGTCCAGCGATTGATCAATTGAGACTATAAAAGGAAACAATATATAATGACATGAGACAATTGCCAAATTCAGCAACATTTTTATTTTTGCTTTCTTTATCTTTGGGTTTCAGTATATGGTCATGGTCTTATAGGGAATGGTGTTAACACTCACTTGGAAGAGGCCATATAAGTTTCATAGAGTCTCCCGTAGGTTATTATTATCTGGGAAGATAATAGAATAAAAAGGGGAGGATATATTAATTAATATTAATTAATATAATCAGTCACTGGAGTATTAGTAGATATAAATGAGAATAAATTGAAAAGTGTTAGGCGTTGAAAGATCACATTTTTTAAATGTTTGAGAAAATGTTTTGTTGGTTTTATTGTGTATATGAGTACAGAGGGAGATGTCTTTCAATGCAAAGAGGGGGTTATGTAGTTTGGAGGAATGGAAATGGCTCATACCATTTATCTCTGCAGCAAGACCAAGAATCCCAGAGTTATCCATATGGCAGTCTTCATTTTTAGGCCAGTACAGTATAGACAAATGTAAGGCATACTCTCTTATACCTTAGGCTTAGATTGAAAAAGCAGGGCCGCTGAAAGGAGGGGACAGTCAGGAATCCTGTCCTGGGTCTGTTGAGTCAAGGAACCTGGGACCTGTGCCGGCAACCCTAACATGTAGTGCCAGATCTGCAGAAGTGCCTGTCAGAGCAGAAAGGGCCTGCTGGAGGGTGTTGTAACAGGGGGTCTGCTGGAGGCAGTCTGCAGATGTTCCTGTTAGAGGCAGCCTGCTGTAAGCAGGTGGAAGGTACACCTCAATCCTCCAAGGCAGCAGGTAGGCATACTTGATGCCCCACCCACTTGTTTTGCCCTCCCTACCCCATGACCCTTACCTATAACCCAAGCACATACTTCCTTGTACTACCCTTCCCCAGGCCCATAACTACCCCCCAGGTCCATACTTCATTATCCCCCTTCCCCTAGATCCATAACTATCACCCCATGTCCATAACTACCCCCTCCCAAGGTCATAAATTATCTCCCTCTGGGTCCATAACTATTCCCTCCTTCCATAACTATCTCCCCCTTTAATAACGGCTTTATCCTCCCAGGGTCATAACTACCCTCCAGGTCCACAACTGCCCCCACACCCTACTCTGAACATGCAAATAGTTTATCATCTGCATGAATTCTCTTGTGTCTGAGGAGGTGGCTTCTATTAGAAAATGTTGTCCCACACTCTGTACATGTGAAAGGTTTCTCCCCTGTGTGAATCCTCTTGTGTGTTAGCAGATTGCTCTTCCATGAAAAGCTTTTCCCACACTCTGTACATGTGAAAGGTTTCTCCCCTGTGTGAATCCTCTCATGTCCGAGGAGGTTGCTCTTCCCTGAAAAGCTTTTCCCACACTCTGTACATGTGAAAGGTTTTTCCCCTGTGTGAATCCGCTCGTGTGAGAGGAGTTCATTCTTTCGAGAAAAGCTTTTCCCACATTCTGCACAAGTGAAAGGTTTTTCACCTGTGTGAATCCTGTGGTGTACGAGGAGGTCACTATTCGAAGAAAAGATTTTCCCACACTCTGTACATGTGAAAGATTTCTCCCCTGTGTGAATCCTACGGTGTTCGAGGAAACTGCTCTTCCATGAAAAACTTTTTCCACACTCGGTACATGTGAAAGGCTTGTCGCCTGTGTGAATACTTTGGTGTTTGAGGAAGCTGCTCTTCTGTGAAAAGCTTTTTCCACACTCTGTACATGTGAAAGGTTTCTCCCCTGTGTGAATCCTCTCATGTGTGAGGAGGTTGGTCTTCCATGAAAAACTTTTCCCACACTCTGTACATGTGAAAGGTTTATCCCCTGTGTGAATTCTCTTATGTGAGAGCAGGTCATTCTTCTGAGAAAAGCTTTTCCCACAAACTGCACATGTGAAAGGTTTCTCCCCTGTGTGAATCCTCTGGTGATTTAAGAGGTGGCTCTTATAAGAAAAGCTTTTCCCACACTCTGCACATGTGAAAGGTTTCTCCCCTGTATGAATTATCTGATGATTGAGGAGCCTACTCTTAGTACTTAACTGTTCCCCACACTCTGTACAATTAAAAGAATTCTCTGCTGTGTGAATTATCTGGTGTTGAAGGAGTTTCCCCTTCAGTGAAAATCTTTTCTCACTGTTTGTACACGTAAAGGGTTGCTCTCTCGTATGAGCACAGAGGTGTGTGGCAAGGTCCGTATCCAAGGAGAAGCTTTTACCACACTCACAACAGACAGAAAGCTGGGCACCATTGTTTCTTCTTGCATCTCTTTCACGTATTTTGCTTGACACGTACGTAGAGTCAATCTGTTCTGCGTTCTGTACAAGGCCTGTAAATTCACCATCACGTGGCACTGGGTCCTTGTACATGTCCAATATGTGGCAGGACTCAATCGTTTTTGGCACTTCTGGGCTGCAGGGAGCCAGCCAGCTCATGGACATATCAGAGCTCCAGTTCTGTTCCTCGTGCAGGCAGTTCTCTAACAAAAGTAAACAAAAAATACAGAACTCAAATGTTATCAGTCTGTAAATTAAATTACTGAAAGCAAATTACGAATAAAAAATACTTTGCAGAATTTACTTTATCACTATATAATTAACACAATGTTTTCTTTACTCCATACCCATGGCTTTAAAATTGTGGCTGCTGGATATCCAGTGGCCTCCAATGACTTTGGTGGTGGTCCCCAATGAATCGAAATTTGGCTCTGACAATTCACACAGTGAATTCATTTTAATACACATATAATTTGTATTTATTACTTTGTTGATGGTCTAAATGTACACGTACATCCTCCAAATTGTCCATGAGAAGTAAAGTTAAGGAACCTCTGGTCTATCATATTAGTGACTTAATGATATCAAACCAGTCAGACCAAAATCTGAAGTGCAAAAATCGATGCCCATGTACAGGCAGTCTTCAGTCACAGGACCCACTGAGACAAGGCTAAATTGCTCCATTTTGTGTCACATTTATGTCACAGTCAATGAAAATACTATTCATTCAAATTCCAAAGCGCGCTGCCTTGGAGTAATATTTGACTCCTCCCTTGCCTTCTCCTCTAACATTTTGACTGTTGCTAAATCTTGCAGATTTTCGCTCTGCAACATTTCCAAAATCTACCCTTTCCTAAAACACTCGTGCATATCCTCATCCCCCTACTACTTTCTTCTCTCTGGCCTTCCTCTGTCCCAAATCAATACAGTACAATCTGTTAAAAATGCCGCTACTAGAGATCTCACTCTCTTTTTGGTCTGTCCCTGCCCCTCTTCTCCTGAGATAATTTCCATGTCTCCTAATCAAACTGTGTATTACTTATAAGGTTCTCCTCCTCTCATTTAAGGCTCTAAATACTTCTATCTCCTTACATCCCCGCTCTAACTCTTGCTACATCCCTTCTAGCTCTGCTGAGGGCTATCTCCTCTCTGCTCCATTTTGTCTTGTCTGTACGGTCACATCTAAAAACTCGTGGCTAGTCCTTGCACTTCTAATTCACTTTCTTGCTCCCTCAAAATATTTTATATTGCACTTGCTCCTATTGTATTCGGCAAGTCTCCCATTATGCCATTTAGATGGTAAACTCAGTAGGGCAGGGATTCTAGTCCCCATTGCTTAACTTTCTATTTAATGCACTTGTGAAACTGTGTTTATTATCTCCCTGTACTCTCTTGCTAATTCAAACCAAACTACACACTGATAAAAATATATATAATATATTCCACAAACTAGTAACACTGTGAAAATATATAAAACTGAATAGGGTAAGGCTCCACTCCCAGATGCTGCTAATACAAATTGTCTCCAAACCCGTTCCAAGATGACAGGATGTATGTGAAAAGTATTACGCGCAAACTGGATAGGAGGTATAATAAATAAACTCATACAGTGACAATACAAGTGCGGAAAACAGGTCAAATACCCAATCAGAATTATCTCACAGAACAAATTCTTCCAAGGAGATTCCCAATGGGTCTGTAGTGTTCTTCACTCTGCACCCTTTCTCATGAGAAGAAAGCAAATCTCGGGTATTGTCACTGTTTGAGTTTATTTATTATACTTCTATGCCCTTAATACTTTCAGATAATTATGGAAAGTGCTACATACATTGGTGATGCTGTATAAATAAAAATATGCATACATACCCCTAGCATTGGAAGACACCATACAGCACACCGACATTGATAAGCCCTCAAAGCCTATTCGCCGCATTAAACTCCCTTCTCCGCCCAACTACACTTGCACATCCTTCTACTCTCATGGCTCAAGACCACACCACCTACTTCAGACAAGATTAAGTCAAGTAGACATGATATCTCTTCATGTCAAGCTTCACAGGCAACACCTACCTCCCCTTGCATGCCTACATCCACTCTCAGCTCATTTTTCCCCTGTGACTGAGTACGAGGTCTACGATTACCTGTCCCCTTTATCCTATTCCATCACATCTCCTCTGCACCCTCTCTGGCAGACCCATCCTAACTCACCTTTTTAACCTCAATCTCGCCTCTGGCACATTCCCATCTTCTTTCGAACATGCATTTGTTACATCCATGCAAAGAAACCCTCACTTGACCCAATCTTCTTCTCTAACTATGCCCTATTTATCTTCTCCCTTTGCCTCCAAGCTACCTGAGCTATTTGCATACAACTGCTTGACTCACTTTCCTCCAACTCCTTGCAATCTTATTTCCATCCTCTACACTCCACTGTGACAGCACTAACAGAAATGGCCAATTATCTACTCACCGCTAAATCACTTCTTCCTATTAATTCTCCTCGATCTCTCTGCTGTCTTCGACCCTGTTAATCACCCCCTTCTGAACATTCTCCACTTCACTGGCTTCCGTGACATAGCCTTCTCCTGGTTCACATTCTACCTTTCCAACCGTTCCTTCAGTGTTTCCTTCTCTGGTGTCTCCTCATCTTCAGCCCCTTGTTCTGTTGGGGTGCCACAAGGCTCTGTCCTTGGCCATCTGCTCTTCTCACTGTACACCTCTTCTCTTGCTGAACTAATAGAATCTTTTGGCTTTCAGTATCATCTATATGCCAATGACACATACATTTCTCTCTCCTCCCCTGACCTCTCCCCTTCTCTCCTGTGCTGTCTCCAACAGTCTCTTTGCAATCTTCTCCTGAATGTCTCACCATTTCCTGAAGTTTAACATGTCTAAAAAAGAACAACTACGCTTTCCCCATTCCACTGCAACAGCTACATCCCCACTCTCCCTCACTATCAATAAAACCATAAACTCATCGACACCTTAAGCCCACTGTCTAGGGGTCATTTTTAACTATAATCTCTCCTTCATTCCTCACATTCACTTGCTCACGAAGTCCTGCCATCTCCACCTTCGAAATATCGCCCAGATACAGTATTTTCTAATTCATGATGCAACTAAAATCCTAATTCACTCGCTCATTTCTTCCCGTCTTGATAACGGCAACCTTCTCTTAGTTGGGATTCCCCTTGTCCACCTATCCCAAATCTAATCCATCCAAAATGCTGCTGCCAGGTTCATCTTTCTCACTCACTGGTCCACTTCTGCTGCTTCACTATGCAAATCCTTACACTGGCTTCCTATATCCCCTAGAATAAATTGTAAAACCCTAGCTCAGACTTACATCTCAACCCTCACCCCCCAATATATTCGGTACCTCAAAGCCCCCTTTATTCGGCCACGACATCCGCCTCTCCTCCTACCTCATTACCTCCTCTCACTCCCGCCTACAAGACTTCTTGTGCTTCCCCCTTTCTCTGGAATTCCCTACGACATACCATCAGACTCTTCCCAGTTTACAAATGTTTAAAAACTCCCTGAAAACTCATCTTTCAAGGAAAAGCCGATCTGTCATACCTCTAGCATCCAACTCCCCCCCTCCCCAACGGGACCTGCTGTACGGCTGGACCAATCTATACTCGATGTAACATTCCCCTCCCAAACCTTAATGTAATCAGCTCTCAGGCTGTGCCATATTTCAACCCAAGATATACTCCATCCTACAATAAGCAGCCACTTTACCGTCTTGTTTCAAGATTGTCGGTCATTCCCCTAGATTGTATGCGCACACGAGCAGGTCCCCCTTTTGCTCTTTGTATCATTTTGGGCACGTCTGTCCCCATTTGTATGTAACGGTTTATGAAATATACATAATTCTATACCTCTTCTTTCCTGCCTCTCACCGGACTCCCCTACAATCTATTCTAAATGCTGCTGCTTGAATCACTCTATTATTTCTGAAATCTGTCCCAGCGTCTCCCCTCCTGAACTCCCTCTCCTGGCTTCCTATTGAAACCCGGATCTCACACTCAATTCTCCACCTCACTTACACTCTTCTGGCCATCCCTACATCTCAGCCCTAATTTCTCGGTATACACCATCCCGACTCTTGCGTTCTGCTCAAGGATGTCTTCTCTCTACCCCTTTTTGTATCTAAAGCCCTCTCCCGCCTTAAACCCTTCTCACTGATTGCCCCAACACCTCTGGAATGCCCTTCACCTCAATATCTGACTAGCACCCTCTCTATCCAGAATTTAAGACCCACCTCAAAACACACCTGCATATGCGTAGCTCCAAGGCTGACAATTAACACCTCATACATAAACCTTGGCCCTGTCAGGAATCAGGGCACACGCCGCCCTCGGCGCGTCCCTTCCTTACCTGTACCGCAGGCTGCGGTCTCCTCCGCCCCCCCTCACGCACGCCGCCGACACTGGACACGCGCCCGCTCCTCTCAACTTAATTTATGCACTGCACCGGCCGTGTAGCTCCGCCCCCCGGCCATCTCAGCTCTCAGGCTCACGTCCTCCCACCATTCACCTGCAGCAAACCAGGCCATTAACCCCTGCCCTATCACAAAGGGTTCCTGGGCGAGCCTCTGCTCTGCCCCTTCCACCCATTGGCTCTTCTCACTTTATTACCCCTGTGATTCCTCTCCAACCTCGCTCTGCATTGTTCGTCTGCCTAGTGCTGTTGGATACGGTGCCTAGCTCTATCCCTGTTTCAGCTTTGTTACCGAACCGGCTTGTCTTCCTACCCTCTCTGGCTCTACGACCTCGGCTTCCTCTCGACCATGCTTACCTCTCGGACCCCCTCGAACTCGGCACTTGGACCTCTACTACCCGGAACTCTGTTACCCTCGACCTCTGGCTTCGGACCCTACTACGGCACCATCCCTACGCCCGGAACTGGCAAGTACACTACCTACCCTGGTACCCCTGGCCTTGACCACACTACCAAATCCACACTCCGGGCACGCTCTCACTACTGCGGGTGCGTGGTTACTCACTCTCCACCTCAGTATTGGGGGTTAGTCTGGTCTGCGGGCAGAACAGCGTGACATTATGCAGAGCCCAACCGACGCAGACCCCCCCTGGACATGAACCAAATACTGACGGCTCTGGCACAACACTGTCAGACTCTTGGAGACCAAGTAGCCACTCTCACGCAGCAACTCTCTAACCTTACACTCTAGGAGATTGCCCCCAGAGTACCACGCACCCCGCGCCTAACCCCGCCCAGTCATGAAGGGGCTACCGCCTCGGAACCAAAGATTCCCGCACCTAAACCATACTCAGGAGACCCCCAGGCTTGTCGAGGGTTCCTGACCCAGTTTGAGTTCCAATTTGAACTGACTCCTAGTCACTTCACCCCTGATCGCTCCAAGGTGGGCTACATTTTTTTCTCTTTTGACAGGAAGCGCCCTGGCCTGGGCCTCTCCCATCTGGGACGTACGGCCTGAGTTTACCACGGATTACCCCCGCTTCAAGAGGGAATTCCAACAGGTGTCTCGCTCGGATACTGCAGCCTCTGCTCTGATGTACCTGGCCCAGGGTCATAGGTCCGTAGCGAAATACGCTTTAGAATTTCGGACCATCGCGGCGGAGATTCGGTGGAACGAGGAGGCTCTGACTGCTGTATTCTGGCAGGGGTTGTCCGAGCCTGTGAAGGATGAACTTGCGACTCAACCTCAGCCAGAGTCCCTGGAGGACTTGATTTCCCTTTGTATTCGGGTGGACCAGCGCCTGCAACAGAGACGACACGAACGCCAGCGTCCCCGGTTTGTCACTCCTGTATCCTTTCCGGATCCTTCCATGTCTTTCAGGAGTCCTCCGGCTATCCTACCACCTCTAGATACTTCCGAACCCATGCAGAAAGCAGGCAGCAACTTCGGGGTGCGGAGAGGACTCGTCGTAGGAATAAGGGTCTCTGCTTTTACTGTGGATCCTCAGAACATCAGGTACGCGCTTGTCCGCTGAGGCCGGGAAACCCAGTGAGTAATGTGGGGCTCTCCCTGGGTACGATCACTTCTCGCCCCCTTTCCAAGGAAGAATTCCCAAAGAGGATTATGTTACCGATTACCCTGGAAGGTACAGATTTCCAGGTTTCCACCTCGGCCTTCCTCGACTCGGGATCAGGAGGGAATTTCATAGACCAGAAGTTCGCTACCTTGAACAATATTCCCATGATCGAGAAGAGGTCACCCATAGGCTTAGAGGCCATTGACGGACGCCCTCTACAGCCGGCCTTCATCTCGCTGGAGACCCCTCTATTTACCTTGTCCACGAAGGACGGTCATTGCGAACGCCTCACGTTTGATGTCTTCCACTCCCCCATGGTCCAAGTTATCCTCGGCCTGCCCTGGCTACAGAGGCACAACCCGCGCATTGACTGGACGGATCGGGTACCCATCCAGTGGCAATCCCCCTTGGAACAAGGCAGTTCCGCTATCCTTCTTGCCGGCTTGGAGTTACTTCCCACTCTTCCCTCTTCTCTTCCGGAGGCATACGCGGTCTTCCGGGACGTCTCCGACCTCTTACCTCCGCATCGCCCGTACGACTGCCTCATCGTTCTGGTTCCAGGGGCGATCTTGCCCAAATCCAAAACTTACCCTCTGTCTGTCCCTGAGACCACCGCCATGGCGGATTAGATTCAGGAGAATCTCCAGAAAGGTTTTATACGACACTCTACCTCCCCTGCCGGTGCGGGGTTCTTCTTCGTGAAAAAGAAAGATGGTACGCTCAGACCTTGTATTGATTACAAAGGTCTTAACCGCATTACAGTCAAAAATCGCTACCCGCCCCCTCTCATCTTGTTGTTTTACAGACTACAAGGGTCCACCATTTTTTCTAAGCTTGATCTTAGGGGGGCTTACAACCTCATCCGCATTCGTGAGGGGGAAGAGTGGAAGACCACATTTAACACCCGCAGCGGGCACTATGAGTACCTGGTTATGCCCTTTGGCCTTTGGAATGCCCCAGCTGTTTTCCAGGACTTTATGAATGAGGTCTTCCGGGACGTACTTAACGTTTTCGTGATCATCTACTTAGATGACATACTTATATTTTCCAAGACCCTTCAAGAACATGTATTACACACTAGGCTCGTGCTTGCCCATCTTCGCCTCAATCATCTCTATGCCAAACTTGAGAAATGTCTTTTCCACCAGAGGTCCACAGCCTTCCTAGGTTACATTATCTCCGACAAGGGCTTCAGCATGGATCCGGAGAAACTGAAGGCCATACTGAAATGGCCCCAGCCCAGTACGCTAAAGGCTATTCAGCGCTTTCTCGGATTCTCCAATTATTACAGGTAGTTCATTCAGGATTTCTCCTCCATAGTGGCCCCCATTACTGATCTCACCAAAAAAGGAGCCGACCCCTCCATTTGGTCGCCCAAGGTTTCCACTGCTTTCGAGACCCTCAAACGTACCTTCGTCTCCGCACCTATCCTTTGTCATCCGGACACCTCTCTCCCTTTCATACTCGAGGTGGACGCTTAGGAGTCTGGAGCCGGTGCAGTACTCTCCCAAAGAACGGGACCTCAAGATAAATTACACCCATGCGGGTTTTTTTCAAAGAAATTTTCTCCGGCCGAGAAAAACTATGATGTCGGTAACAGAGAGCTATTGGCCATCAAGATGGCCCTTCTAGAATGGAGACACCTTTTCGAGGGCACTCGGGTACCCATTTCCATCCTTACGGATCATAAAAACTTGTTATATATTGAAGGAGCCCGCCGGTTGGGGTCGCGTCAGGCCCGGTGGGCACTATTCTTCTCAAGGTTCAATTACGTTCTATCCTATATACCCACCCAAGAATGTTAAGGCCGATGCCCTGTCCCTGCAATTCTCCCCACAGGAGAGGTCAGAAGAGATCCCTGAAACCATTCTACCGTCCAAATTTATCATTTCTGCAAACTCATTTGACATCCTGGACAAGATCATCAAAGCTCAATCTCAGATTCCCAGAGGCGTAGAGGTTCCGGAGGGTACTTTGTACGCACCGCCACAATTCCGGCAGAAGATTCTGGAGTGGGGCCATTCTTCAAGGACTGCGGGCCACCCCGGTTTTAAGAAAACCCTGGATCTCATCGGAAGAACCTTCTGGTGGCCCAAAATGGGTAGAGAGGTTCAGGAGTTCAGTGCCTGCTCAATTTGCGCTCAAAATAAGACCCCTCGTCACAAGCCTCCGGGTCTTCTACTTCCGTTACCCATCCCCGAACGTCCATGGACACACATCTCCATGGATTTCATAGTTGAACTCCCACCCTCCAAGGGAATGACCACCATACTCGTCGTTGTGGATCGGTTCACGAAACAGGCGCACTTCATCCCGCTCAAGGCTCTTCCTTCTTCTCCGGTTCTAGCGGACATTTTCTCCAAAGATGTCTCTAGACTCCACGGTATTCCCATGTCCATTGTGTCCGACAGGGGTTCTCAATTTATTTCCAAATTCTGGCGGGCCTTCTCCAAGTCACTCGGTATCGCCCTCTCCTTCTCCTCCGGTTACCACCCGCAAACCAACGGGCAGACAGAGGATGAACCAAAATCTAGAACAATACTTGAGATGTTTTGTATCTGAGGCCCTCGACGATTGGACCGATTTACTACCCTGGGCAGAGTTCACGATCAATTCACACAAAAATGAATCTACCCAAGAATCTCCATTTTTTGCAAATTATGGTTTTCACCCCGCTCGTCTTCCCATCTCCAGTAGTTCTTCAGGGGTACCAGCAGCCGATACGCGAGTATCCGTCCTTCAACACTCCTGGAGGAGAATTCAATCTGCACTCACTGGCGCTTCCCAAAGGTACAAACTTCAAGCTGATCGGCATCGTCAGGATGCACCTGAATACAAGCCAGGGAGTAAGGTGTGGCTCTCTGCCAAAAACATCCACCTGAAAACTCCTACCCCGAAATTGGCTCCGAAATTCCTGGGACCCTTCGAGATTCTCGAGCGCATTAACCCAGTCACTTACCGTTTATGACTTCCTCCGACCATGAGGATACCCACGGCTTTCCATGTTTCTTTGCTCAAACCCTACACCCAGAGCACCCGCTTCCCGTCCAAAGACCCAAGGCCTAAACCCATCTCCATACAGGGACAACCTGAGTTTGAGGTCCAGGCCGTCCTGGATTCCCATTTTTCCAGAGGTCGTTTACAGTTCCTGATTCATTGGAAGGGGTATGGTCCGGAAGAACGAACCTGGGTTCCTTTGGATCAGATTCATGCTCCAGTGTTGCTCAGACGCTTTCATCTCAAGTTTCCCCACAAACCTTGGATAGATCGTCCTGAGGCCGATCCTCGAGGGGGGGCGGTACTGTCAGGAATCAGGGCACACAACACCCTCGGCGCTGCCCTTCCTTACCTGTACCGCTGGCTGCGTACTCCTCTGCCCCTGCGTGGCATCACAGGCCATTCCTCCACCCCCCCTGCGGCTCTCACGCACGCCGCCGAAGCTAGACACGCGCCCGCTCCTCTTACAGGGCGCGCGCCTCTCAACTTAATTTATGCACTGCACTGGCCGTGTAGCTCCGCCCCCCGGCCATCTCAGCTCTCAGGCTCACGTCCTCCCACCATTCACCTGCAGCAAACCAGGCCATTAACCCCTGCCCTATCACAAAGGGTTCCTGGGCGCGCCTCTGCTCTGCCCCTTCCTCCCATTGGCCCTCCTCACTTTATTACCCCTGTGATTCCTCTCCAACCTCGCTCTGCATAGTTCGTCTGCCTAGTGCTGTTGGATACTGTGAAAAGGAAACTTATCAAATAGTGGCGCTCTAAATAAATAAATCAAATCTTGCTAAAAATAGTGATATTAGTGATACTTATATAAACACTTCTAATAAGAAAAAATATAATGTAAAACAGTGATAAGATAATCAAAAGGTGATACTTATACAGACACATATACTGATGCTGCTATAACCCGGTGAGGATTTCTCTGTCTGTCCTCTTGGTAGATACTGGCGATGATTCTCCAGGAAGCGCAAGGATATGTGAAGGTAAAAGAATATATTGATAGTGCAATATTGTATGTGATACTTATGAATAAGGCTGTTCTAATATAAATGTACTCACAAGCGTGAGAGGATTAAGGGCACATAAAGGTATCTTTGGGTAATCTAGATGTCACACAGCGGTCAGGAGTTCAGTTTCAGCCCCCATGTAGACTCCAAAAGACCTTAAATAAGAAGACTGGACATAGTGCAGACTGTATACAAAAGGATTTTAAAAGGTAAGTGGAAAATGTTACACTCACATGGTTTCAAAAGGTTAAAAGCATTTAGACCACACGTAGTGGATCTCAGCAGCCGGATAGGTAGTAGCGATGGTTCCCCTCCTCTGTGGCGTGCGTGTCACGGGTAGCGTTCCACCGGCACCGGAAGTGATGTCGTCTGCTTCCAGGGGTTCCGGCCAATGCTGAAGGTACCTCTCGCAGTGGATTTCAGCAGCCGGATAGGTGATGGCTCTGATTCTCCCCCTCTGTGGCGTGCGTGTCGCGAGTTGCGTTCCGACTGCACCGGAAGTGATGTCATCTACTTCTAGGGGTTCCGGTCGATGTTGAAAGCGTCACTCTACGCGTTTCACCTATTCGGTTTCTTCAGGCTCCTGAAGAAACCGAATAGGTGAAACGCGTAGAGTGACGCTGTCAACATCGACCGGAACCCCTGGAAGTAGATGACATCACTTCCGGTGCAGTCGGAACGCAACTCGCGACACGCACGCCACAGAGGGGGAGAATCAGAGCCATCACCTATCCGGCTGCTGAAATCCACTGCGAGAGGTACCTTCAGCATTGGCCGGAACCCCTGGAAGCAGACGACATCACTTCCGGTGCCGGTGGAACGCTACCCGTGACACGCACGCCACAGAGGAGGGGAACCATCGCTACTACCTATCCGGCTGCTGAGATCCACTACGTGTGGTCTAAATGCTTTTAACCTTTTGAAACCATGTGAGTGTAACATTTTCCACTTACCTTTTAAAATCCTTTTGTATACAGTCTGCACTATGTCCAGTCTTCTTATTTAAGGTCTTTTGGAGTCTACATGGGGGCTGAAACTGAACTCCTGACCGCTGTGTGACATCTAGATTACCCAAAGATACCTTTATGTGCCCTTAATCCTCTCACGCTTGTGAGTACATTTATATTAGAACAGCCTTATTCATAAGTATCACATACAATATTGCACTATCAATATATTCTTTTACCTTCACATATCCTTGCGCTTCCTGGAGAATCATCGCCTGTTGGATACTGTGCCTAACTCTCTCTGTTTCAGCTTTGTTACCGAACCAGCTTGTCTTCCTACCCTCTCTGGCTCTACGACCTCGGCTTCCTCTCGACCACGCTTACCTCTCAGACCCACTCGAACTCGGCACTTGGACCTCTACTACCCGGAACTCTGTTACCCTCGACCTCTGGCTTCGGACCCCACTACGGCACCTTCTCTACGCCCGGATCTGGCAAGTACACTACCTACCCTGGTACCCCTGGCCTTGACCACGCTACCAAATCCACACTCCGGGCACGCTGTCACTACTGCGGGTGCGTGGTTACTCGCTCTCCACCTCAGTATTGGGGTTTAGTCTGGTCTGCGTGACAGGCCCCTTACAGACACACTTACCAGAATGCCCTCCTACTGTCTCTGTGCATTCTTCCTACCAACCAATTAGATTGTAAGCTCTTCGGAGCAGGGACTCCTTTTCCTAAATGTTACTATTCTATGTACATTAATGGCGCTATATAAATAAAAACATACATACTGTACATACCCCGATTGTGCCGCACTGCGGAATATGTTGGAGTTTTACGAATAAAAGATAATAATAAAATAATAAGTTAAAAGACACAGCTAAAACATTCTTACAAAAGTGTGGTTGTACTGGTAATACTATGCTATACTCCGTAGTACCGTTGGTGTATATTATTTCTAAAACAAATCTATATGTGACCACCCTCTCACCCAACAATACATTATTTATCATTTCAATGTCTCAGTTTAGTATTTGGTACAATATTAGTACGACGTAATAGAGGAACTTGAAACATTCAGTTTCTGGATTTTCATAAAATCACACTCCCTGGAAAGAATATTAGTCCTGCAAGTAGCTATCTCTATCGCTTCAAACCTATTATTTTTTTAAATAAAAAACTGGGGATATTTTAAGCCACCATTAGGGATCGTCCTTTTTGGGACTGATCGGTGGAAATCTCTGGGCCAAAGGAACCGGCCGATCCGAGGTGGATCCAAATCCGCCAAAATATTTCACCCATCTTTAATGATGAACTCATCAAGTGGATAGTCCAATCCGGACGTTTGAACGCCCCCCCACCCCCCTTTCCCGCACCCCCTCATAACCATTGCGGCAGACACTGTTCCCTAGAGCCGCAGCGATTTGCTTTGTTGGCCACAGCGCTGGGGACAGCGACTCTTGCTACAAAAAAAATAAGAGCCGCTTCTGAATTATCTTCGCATTTATGGTCTAGGAGCACAGGCAGAATTGTATTGTTTTTTCCAGAATGCGCTCCATCCCATCCATTGATAGTTAGAGACCCATAACGCTACATTTCCAACTGTTATACTCGTTTTGACAGAGAGCCATAATGCTCCACTACCTGCTGCATGTGGCTTGTTCCAGAACACCCAACAGGCCTGGGGACTTCCTACGAGAGGCAATTAACCCGGAAATATTCCATAAAGGTGACCATACTACTTGTAACGAGATAACCTCTCTCTACGCAAAAGGATGTTATGCTAATCACCATCGACGGCAAAGTTAACTATTTCTCTCTATTGTAGTCAGATGTTCCTCAGTGTTTGAATCCTCTTTCTCTGACTTAAATAACTTCTCCGGTACAAGCACTTGGAAAAACTGCCAACACGAAAAGGAAAACCCATCACGTAAAGCAGAGCGGAGAAGCTGTTCTTGTGATACAGTCTGACTGTACAGAAATACTTTATACTGACTCCTAATGGGAGAGGAGAAGTCATTGATTGTACTTGATTATTAACCCTTTGAGTGCTGGGGGTGTTTTTTAAGTGCTGAAAACATTTTGTCGTTTTTGGTGCTAGCAAACAACAACATTCTCAATATAAATGTACACAAATCATGTCTGCTCGTTTTCATTAGAACATGTAGCTTATAATTATATCAGTGCTTTAATGTTATTTTCTCTAATATTGCAGAAACGTCATGACATTTTGTTTAAAAAAAATTGAATAAATATAAAGTGAGGATGTACTGTATGGGTACTTACCCCCAACAGGAAATGAATCTATTTCACTCTTTATTGGGGTCAGATTATCCTCAGTGTCGGCCTCTTCTCTCTCTGACTTAATCTCTAACCTCTCCTCCGGCACAACCACTGGGAAACCTGGCAATGAGGAAAGGAAAATCCATCATGTAACGCTGGGAGTGGGTTGTCACCTCCTGATATTGGTATAATGTAATATATTTGAACAGGAAAAAAAGCATACAATCAGCACTACAAACTTAACAGGACCCTCTTCATTAAACTGTGATAATGATAAGGAAAGTCAGGTATAGTGATGTGGTGTCTCAAGGTGGAAACAGGTGGTTGCAGCCTAAAAAAACAAGGGTTTTCTCTAAATTGTCAGTGTGTGTCGATGGTTCTCTTGGGCACAATGGGTCAGTCCAAGGAATATGTGGGTGGGATGAAAAAAACACAAATAGTGTAATACAATCAAACATCGGAAACTTTTCTTGTAGTTCTACAGAGTTCATACTCACTTCTCTTCGCTTGAGTTTTATGCTCCTCTCACTGATCTTGTGTAATTTCTGCTGTAAAAATCAGGGAAATCCTTTTCTTCTCCAATACCAAAAAGTTACTCGAAAGGGAAAAGAAAGGAGAACATATCGCACAGCCTGCCTGGTCCACAGCTTAGTAGTATAATCAGTAGGGCCATACACTCACGTCTTTTATAAAGGCGTCTGTGAAATAATGACCGTCCCTCTGGATGAAATGTTCCTCAGGTTGAAGCACGATGGAAGAGTATTATAAAAGGTGAATTGTATTGACTCCTAACGTGAAAAACAAAAACAGAATACATATGCAGGTCACCGGACCTGATAGAAAGGGCTTTGGGCTTCTGATATGGTGAATATACCGATCAGGGTCTCTCCACTGCAAGGTTGAATCAATAGAGGCAGGAGTGAGGTCGGACTCACCTGACGGTTGCGGCTACGTCATCTCCCGGAGACCGACTAGAGACGCTGACATAAGAACTCCGCAGTTCAGCCCTTCAGGAGCCAGGATCTGTTTTCCTGCCTTGATATAAAGTATTATATTCACCATATCAAGAGCCCAAAAGCCTTTTCTGTCAGGTCCAGTGACCTGCATATGTATTCTGTTCTTGTTTCTGCTTTTGTTTGTGTCTTTAAACGTCGGGAGTCAATAAAATTCCCCTTTCATAATACTCTTCCATCGTGCTTCAACCTGAGGAACATTTCACCCGGAGGGACATCCATTCTTTCACTGAAACCTTTATCAAAGACATACCAAATGTGAGTATATGTCTGTAATAATTATACTAGTGTAGCCCCGGTCTTGATTTGCACTCACTGACCCCCCTCCGCGAGTGCCGAGTGGTCGCGGGTGCCGTCGGAGGCAGCGACGGACCCGCCGGCACTTCGCGAGGGTGGGGGCCAGTGCAGGGAGCGCTCGGCATCCCTTGAGCTCCGGCGGCGCACCCGGCTAGCGTGGGCCGCCATGACACATTGCGCGAGCGTGCGCAGGATCGCGCATGCGCAGAAGGTACACTAGAGCCAGGGAGAAGTCGCGCGAGGGTAGGGAAGCAGGGGAAAAGGTTGCGGCGGCCATTAGGTGTTCGCGCATGTGCAGGGCAAGGGCGCACGCGGCCCCAATGCACAGACAGGTCCCACGGGACTACAACTCCCAGGAGGCCTAGGGAGGCAGGCACCAGGTGCCTGATAGGAGCCAATAGGGCTGGAGGATTCCCAGACAGCCAGAATAAGATACATTTCGCGCGCTGTGCAACGGCAGTTGGAACTGGGAGCAGGAAGGGGAAGGAAGGGTGCAGGGAGCGAGTGGCTCCTGCACCAGGTGAGGATCCCCAAGTCCCAGGCAGGCCCCAATCCCTGTTAGGGTAGTGGGTAATTGAGAAGGGACGGCCCGAGATAGGGAGGCTGCCCTTAGGTGGGAGAGTGTGTGCAGCGTGTGCAGCGTGTGCGGTGTGTTATTGCTGCATGTTGTTGCTACAGGTTGTTGCTGCGAGGCTAGTGCTAGTTACAGTTAGAATGTAGAGAAGCAAGGAGCACAGCTGAAGTAGAAATCTGCAGGGAGAGTCCTGTAGAAAAAATGAATAAGGGGCACAACTCCGTGCTAAAACTGAGGGTGGTTTATTGGATAATTGCACAGGGACAGAAACACAGCCCACACACCGACATGTTTCGTCCCACGGGACTTTATCAAGGTGTACCACATCACTATACCTCCTTACCTTTAATACACCCATTTCGCGCCAAAATCGCCCAACCGAGTACACTGCGCATGCGCGCCGGCGACGCGTCGCATCTCCGTGACATCGCCTCCCCTCTGGCACTAGTCCTGGAGTCAGAGACCACGTCACTGGGATGCGTCCGTTTCCACCCTGGAACGCATGCCAGCTGCGCTCCTATTGGGCGGAGGCGGAAGAGGGATGAGAATTACATTTTTTTACACTCAACAACTTTATTAGTATAAAAAAAGACAAACATATTTTGCCCATAGCTAAACTTTGCAAACAGACACATTGCTAGTTTAGTTTAGGGTCACATTAAAAACAAATGCTAATCACATTGAATAACCTTTGATAAAATAAAAATAAAAAGAGAGAAGATATTTTAAACAGTCACAAAACTCCATTTAGACTACAATCATTTTAGAAGATTATATTCTAATCTAAGTAGATAAGTTTATACAAAAATACTATAATATGAATATTTGTATCAAGCACTAACTTTATCCATACACTTGAATTATGTAGTCAGAGTATAGACTGAATCTATGTGATTGGCTGTATCATTGGATTTTACATGGGGGAATAGAAACACTTTATCATTAAAAGAGTTGATTATTGAGAATTTTTTCAGATGTGTATATATTGATTTTCTCTTATTCATAACCCATATATTGATGGCACAGAAGGACATAGAACAATTTTATTGTCAAAAAGTATACTTATATTCTAATATTCTAAACAATTAATAAATGAATAGTGGCATCATAAAGGACCCTCCTCCACTATAGAAAGTGGGAAAGGTCCCAATCGATATTCATACCGTGAGGCACCCTGGTTCTTAATGTGAAGATCCAGAATGCCTCACGTTGATCGAGCTTTTTGACTCTATCACCCCCTCTGGGTGACATCTGGATGGACTCAATACCTTGAAATTTAAAGTTTTTTAGTCCACCTTTGCTGCAGTTGGTGAAGTGTTTAGGGACAGGATGGTCCAAGTTCCCTTTGGAGATCAATCGGATATGCTCCATTATTCGCACTTTAAGGTTCCTAATGGTTCTTCCAACATATTGGCTGCCGCACCCGCAAGTGATGAGGTAGACAATATATGTGGATTTGCAGTTGATAAATGATCTAGTGGCATGAGATTTTCCAGTTTGACTGGATAAACATTTGTTTGATTTATTGATATAGCCACAGATTTTGCAATTCCCACAAGGGAAAGAACCATTAGGAACTGTATTACAATGTGTCGTTTGTGAGGAGAAGAGACTTGGGGTCAGGGAATTCGCAACCGTCTTGGCCTTCCTGTAAACAATATTAGGACCTCCAGTAACATATTGTTTTAATGTAGGGTCCAGGGAGAGTACCGACCAATGTTTTTTAAGGATATATCTGACTTGTTCAGCTTGAGAGCTAAATGAGGTAATAAACAGGGGTGTATCATTAAATCTTAAGCCTCTTTTAGAGCGGTGGAATAGTTCTGATCTATTAGTAGATGAGACCTCCTCAATTGCCCTATTTAAATCATCTGGTTTGTAGCCCCGTTGCACAAAACGATCAAACATTTCTTTTACACGTTCATTATAGTCTTCCTCATTGGAACAATTGCGCCGTAGGCGAATGAATTGGCCCTTCGGGATACCTTTCAGGAGGGGCCCTGGATGACAGCTGTTGGCACGTAGGAAAGTATTCCGTGAATTAGATTTGCGATAAATGTCGGATTGAATAGATAAATTCATATCAATGTATAAGTATAAATCTAAATAGTGAATGTGATGGTGATTATATGTGTACGTGAAATTAAGGTTGTAAGTATTAATATTTAAAGTGTTAATAAAAGATAAAAGTGAAGTGACATCACCCTCCCAAATGAAAATGAGATCGTCGATAAAACGTTTGTAAAAGAAAATGTGCTCCCTAAATTTGTTCCCATCTCCAAACACGTGGACAGACTCCCACCACCCCATGAAGAGGTTGGCGTAACTGGGAGCGAAGCTCGTTCCCATGGCTGTACCACGTGTTTGGAGATAGTGAACCCCATCAAACAAAAAATAATTGTGCGTTAATAAAAAGTGAATAGAATCTAATAAAAATGTTGTCTGTGCTGGTGACATATCTGTGCGGGAAAGAAAATGACCAACAGCTGATAATCCATGCTCATGTGTAATCATTGTGTACAAGGACGTCACGTCCAGAGTAACCCAGATCATATTAGGTTTCCATACAATGTGATCAATATATGTCAGGAGGTCTCCACTATCAAGTATGAAAGAGGGTAGAGACTTCACAATCGGTTGTAGAAACCGGTCGACATAGCGTGAGACACCATCTCCCAAAGATCCAATACTGGATATTATAGGCCTCCCCGGAGGGTGGATCAGAGTTTTATGAATCTTCGGGAGATGGTGAAACACTGCAACAGTATTGGATCTTTGGGAGATGGTGTCTCACGCTATGTCGACCGGTTTCTACAACCGATTGTGAAGTCTCTACCCTCTTTCATACTTGATAGTGGAGACCTCCTGACATATATTGATCACATTGTATGGAAACCTAATATGATCTGGGTTACTCTGGACGTGACGTCCTTGTACACAATGATTACACATGAGCATGGATTATCAGCTGTTGGTCATTTTCTTTCCCGCACAGATATGTCACCAGCACAGACAACATTTTTATTAGATTCTATTCACTTTTTATTAACGCACAATTATTTTTTGTTTGATGGGGTTCACTATCTCCAAACACGTGGTACAGCCATGGGAACGAGCTTCGCTCCCAGTTACGCCAACCTCTTCATGGGGTGGTGGGAGTCTGTCCACGTGTTTGGAGATGGGAACAAATTTAGGGAGCACATTTTCTTTTACAAACGTTTTATCGACGATCTCATTTTCATTTGGGAGGGTGATGTCACTTCACTTTTATCTTTTATTAACACTTTAAATATTAATACTTACAACCTTAATTTCACGTACACATATAATCACCATCACATTCACTATTTAGATTTATACTTATACATTGATATGAATTTATCTATTCAATCCGACATTTATCGCAAATCTAATTCACGGAATACTTTCCTACGTGCCAACAGCTGTCATCCAGGGCCCCTCCTGAAAGGTATCCCGAAGGGCCAATTCATTCGCCTACGGCGCAATTGTTCCAATGAGGAAGACTATAATGAACGTGTAAAAGAAATGTTTGATCGTTTTGTGCAACGGGGCTACAAACCAGATGATTTAAATAGGGCAATTGAGGAGGTCTCATCTACTAATAGATCAGAACTATTCCACCGCTCTAAAAGAGGCTTAAGATTTAATGATACACCCCTGTTTATTACCTCATTTAGCTCTCAAGCTGAACAAGTCAGATATATCCTTAAAAAACATTGGTCGGTACTCTCCCTGGACCCTACATTAAAACAATATGTTACTGGAGGTCCTAATATTGTTTACAGGAAGGCCAAGACGGTTGCGAATTCCCTGACCCCAAGTCTCTTCTCCTCACAAACGACACATTGTAATACAGTTCCTAATGGTTCTTTCCCTTGTGGGAATTGCAAAATCTGTGGCTATATCAATAAATCAAACAAATGTTTATCCAGTCAAACTGGAAAATCTCATGCCACTAGATCATTTATCAACTGCAAATCCACATATATTGTCTACCTCATCACTTGCGGGTGCGGCAGCCAATATGTTGGAAGAACCATTAGGAACCTTAAAGTGCGAATAATGGAGCATATCCGATTGATCTCCAAAGGGAACTTGGACCATCCTGTCCCTAAACACTTCACCAACTGCAGCAAAGGTGGACTAAAAAACTTTAAATTTCAAGGTATTGAGTCCATCCAGATGTCACCCAGAGGGGGTGATAGAGTCAAAAAGCTCGATCAACGTGAGGCATTCTGGATCTTCACATTAAGAACCAGGGTGCCTCACGGTATGAATATCGATTGGGACCTTTCCCACTTTCTATAGTGGAGGAGGGTCCTTTATGATGCCACTATTCATTTATTAATTGTTTAGAATATTAGAATATAAGTATACTTTTTGACAATAAAATTGTTCTATGTCCTTCTGTGCCATCAATATATGGGTTATGAATAAGAGAAAATCAATATATACACATCTGAAAAAATTCTCAATAATCAACTCTTTTAATGATAAAGTGTTTCTATTCCCCCATGTAAAATCCAATGATACAGCCAATCACATAGATTCAGTCTATACTCTGACTACATAATTCAAGTGTATGGATAAAGTTAGTGCTTGATACAAATATTCATATTATAGTATTTTTGTATAAACTTATCTACTTAGATTAGAATATAATCTTCTAAAATGATTGTAGTCTAAATGGAGTTTTGTGACTGTTTAAAATATCTTCTCTCTTTTTATTTTTATTTTATCAAAGGTTATTCAATGTGATTAGCATTTGTTTTTAATGTAACCCTAAACTAAACTAGCAATGTGTCTGTTTGCAAAGTTTAGCTATGGGCAAAATATGTTTGTCTTTTTTTATACTAATAAAGTTGTTGAGTGTAAAAAAATGTAAAAAAATGTAATTCTCATCCCTCTTCCGCCTCCGCCCAATAGGAGCGCAGCTGGCATGCGTTCCAGGGTGGAAACGGACGCATCCCAGTGACGTGGTCTCTGACTCCAGGACTAGTGCCAGAGGGGAGGCGATGTCACGGAGATGCGACGCGTCGCCGGCGCGCATGCGCAGTGTACTCGGTTGGGCGATTTTGGCGCGAAATGGGTGTATTAAAGGTAAGGAGGTATAGTGATGTGGTACACCTTGATAAAGTCCCGTGGGACGAAACATGTCGGTGTGTGGGCTGTGTTTCTGTCCCTGTGCAATTATCCAATAAACCACCCTCAGTTTTAGCACGGAGTTGTGCCCCTTATTCATTTTTTCTACAGGACTCTCCCTGCAGATTTCTACTTCAGCTGTGCTCCTTGCTTCTCTACATTCTGAATTTCCCTGATCAGGATTGCACGCAGTGGAACTTCGTCTGGATGGATTTCGTATTCCCATACACTCAATGGAAAGGTAATGGGCAGTAGCCCTCATTCTATGTTACCTTGGTCCCTATTTAGGGAAGTGTATATGGTAAGGGGGGTAAGCAGGGTAAACCATATCTGCGGTAGTCGCGCTGACTGACCGCTAGGTCCCATGTTCATGTCCCCCCTTAACCTAGTATTATATAATTGCTGGAATTATTTATGGAAGTTCCTATCTACCTATATGCTGTAATACAGTTTGTGAGTCTATACACTTGTATGAGCGTCAATCTCTACGTTTATCTAGTTACAGTTAGGACTGGGACGAGCGAGGGGAGTGGGGCAGGTTATTAACCCCTGTAGGCCCCTAGGAGTTTTCCCCAAAGCCATCAAGGTTGCTGTACTATAGGGACGGCCTATAGTATAGCGTGTGTCACTTAGATAGATAGGGACTCAGCGGCTGCTGCTGTTCCTGTGAAGCGGTTCGGACCCACGTTGGGGTCCGCAGAGACTACTCCAGAGTGGGACCGCCCTGATGGTCCACGTGCAAGGAGTCCGGTTGGAGGATCAGAAGGAGGCATCGCCCGACTGATCCTTTGTGAAGAGTTGCTGACCCGAGCACCGGAGGGCTCGGCAGGTATCATACAATCATACGTGCACCACCGGGCCCTTAGTTAATAGTGACTGCGCAGTCACCCACGATCTCTGCAAGAGTGCGGGACATTGGGTGGGGTTCTTCGGACACTGGGTGGGATCACCTGGTGTTGGGGAAGTGTCCTGCGAGACGTCGCAGTAGCTAGTGTTTCCTCCAGAGAGGGACACCCGTCATTCTGTGCAGGTTATGTTGTGTTATGTTCTATGTGCACGTTAGTAAAGTATTAGTTATTATCTATACAGTGTATGTGTGTTGTTGTATTTCTTGCCCAGGGGAATCTCACGTCACGGGGATCCTGGGTAAGTGGAGGCGCTGCGCTATGTAAATGTGTAAGTATTACCCCAGGCTCCCAGCTAGCGGAGGCTCAGATCTCCTGGAGCCGCAGGTTGAGTACAGTACCAGTAGTCCCTTAGGAAGGTGTCAGAAAAAGGGCTACATTTGGAGGCACTGCTGAGTTATCAGACCTGGGGTGCCCTGTAATTTTTTTTCTAAATTGTGCTATTTTTGTTTCACCATGTGGGCGCTCTCAAAGCAGGTGGTCTATGCATGGGCCTTGAAGGTTAACGTGCCTCCCAACCGCATGGTTGCCGTGGGGGCAGTCCCTGCTGGCGTATCTCTGCTAGATGTCCAGACGCAGGTTCGAAAACTCCCTGGGCTAGCTTGTACGTGGGTCAGAGGGCGAAGGTATGATGTCACCTTGCAATGGAGTACCGTACTGATGCATGTGGGCCAGGCCATAAGCGAGGAAGACGGACCCCAATTCTTGAATCTGCCCGGGGGTCCGACCGATGGATGCCCCTTTATTTACCCGGACTTGGCAGTTTCCTCCTGTATTGATAGCCCTAGTGTAGTTGACAGGTCTGTAATCAAAATGGAGGCTCCTGCAGCAAGGGATGCTAACAGTGAGTCCCACCTAAAATGGCGGCTTCCTCCAAATCAAAATGGCACATGTGCGGCTGACTGCCAGCCTGCACAGAAGAATGTTGCAAGCCTCTGTCCAAGACTGGCGGGAAAACCGAGCCCCGCCCCCACACTGTGAGTGAGCACAGTGAACAGCGATCAGCCATGTCTGTTCACCATGATGAGAAAGGTGACGGCTGCAGTAAAATACACCCTCAGTTGTATAGAGCCTGGCAAACAAGAGGAGTGAATGTAACCGTTATTTTGTGTCCTTGCTTACAAAGGGACGTGACTATATCTGGTAGTGAGGACTTTGAGGCTTATCAGCTACCGCGTGGGGTGTTCGTGACACAAGTGGAAGGGAAGAAGTGTCTCCAAGGTCCCTGTTCTAAATGTGATTTCCCAGGTTGTGAATTGACCTGGGGACCCCAGTGTGCCTGCTGTGGGGCACGGTTCCTGTGTCCCAAGCTGCCGCAGGCTACAGCACCGTCCGAGGAGGAGGACACTGTTGCGGACACGGATTATTCATCCCCCGAGAATGAGGTAGACTGCCAGGGGTTACACCCTAATGTGTATGTGCCCTGGCAAGCGCCAGGAGTAGAGGACGTTGTGCTAGTGTGCCCCTGCCTGCAAGAAGTCCGTGCTCAGGGAGCCGTCCTGTCCCAGTTACCGCTAGGCTTCAAGACAACCGAGGTGGACGGAGAAACGTTTACCCAGTGTTTTAGCACCACCTGTGACTGTTCTAGAGGTGCACTGGCGTGGGAGCCCCAATGTCACTGCTGCGGTGCCTGGTTCTTAAAGCCTATCATACCCCAGGCTACGGAATCAGCGGAGAAAGAGGCGCCTGATGGTTCTACCGAGGCGGGTGAAGCCGCTACTAGTTCTCCCACGTCAGCGATGGAGGTGGTGGAGGGGCCGTGTGTCCAGATGGACATTCTAGATTCAGGTCCTGAGCCGGAGCCGCCGAAGGCAGAGCTACAGATGTTGGAACCCCAGATGTCGGTTCCAGACCCGGTTCCCGAGCAGGAACCACCGAGACCAGAACCGCAGATTCTGGAATCCCAGGGTAAGGTGTCTATACCCCCATCCTTGTTTGGTGATTCCAGCGACCCACCACGCGGGGTGATGCGCCTGCCGGCGGACCCCTCTAGTGAAGTCACCGAGCCAACTATCTCAGTGGATACAGAGCCTGCTGGGGGTCCGTGTGCCCTAGAGGAGGTGTATCCAGATGCTGGGGATCCTGATATGGGCCTGTGTGCCCTGCAGTGGCCAGTCTGGCCTTCTACGATGGTACCAGCGGTCCCAGGCTTGGGATCAGTACCTGCCAACGACGACAGGGGCAAGTGTACTGCCCCAGGGGTGTCGGGGGTGAGCTCCCCGGTGATCGTAGGGCCTGGTGGCTCCAAAGGTAGGGTCACCCGGGCGATGGGCTCAACCCGTCATCGCGTCCTGGTGGAGGTGTATCCCCCAGAAGATCTCTGCAGACCAGGGAGCAGATTTGACCTCATCAAGGTATCCGGTACAGCGGCCAGGAGCGACACTTACTCCTGCGCGAGGAATCTCCAAGCTTGGCCTTCTCAAGACACAGGCCTGCACGAAGAGGTTGTGCTGTCCGCAGAAGATGTCACCATTAAAGGGATTGCTGGAGCGGACATAGACTGTGCTGAGACCACTCTGGTAGTTGTGGCCTCTTCCATGCGCACGATGGAGCGTTTTGTTCGCCATGTGGTGGACTGAGGCAAGAGACTGAACCTCCCTGTCTCCCGCGAGACGAAACCGGAGGATCCGGCAAGGGTCAATACCCAGGACCCCTTACTATTTTTTCTACGAGGGGGAGGCGGTGGTTTGGCGGTAAAGACTGATATTGAGTTCCAAAAGACTCACAGGAGTCAAGGTGGGATACCCTTACCCAATCAGTTAGGGGCACTCCACTCTGAGACTCAGCTGGCCTCGGGTATCCATGCGAGTATATTGGGTATCGGTGAACAAATGCATGTTGTATGTGATGTACCGTTTGCCATGCATTTTTCATTATATAACTCTCTGTATGGTTGCTACCCAAGCGAGGTCGTTGGGATTCTACAAGGGGGAGAATGTAGCCCCGGTCTTGATTTGCGCTCACTGACCCCCCTCCGCGAGTGCCGATTGGTCGCGGGTGCCGCCAGAGGCAGCGACGGACCCACCGGCACTTCGCGAGGGTGGGGGCCAGTGCAGGGAGCACTCGGCATCTCTGGAGCTCCGGCGGCGCACCCGGCTAGCGGGGGCCGCCATTACACATTGCGCGAGCGTGCGCGGGATCGCGCATGCGCAGAAGGTACACTAGAGCCAGGGAGAAGTCGCGCGAGGGTAGGGAAGCAGGGGAAAAGGTTGCGGCGGCCATTAGGTGTTCGCGCTTGCGCAGGGCAAGGGCGCACGCGGCCCCAATGCACAGACAGGTCCCACGGGACTACAACTCCCAGGAGGCCTAGGGAGGCAGGCACCAGGTGCCTGATAGGAGCCAATAGGGCTGGAGGATTCCCAGACAGCCAGAATAAGATACATTTCGCGCACTGTGCAACGGCAGTTGGAACTGGGAGCAGGAAGGGGAAGGAAGGGTGCAGGGAGCGAGTGGCTCCTGCACCAGGTGAGGATCCCCAAGTCCCAGGCAGGCCCCAATCCCTGTTAGGGTAGTGGGTAATTGAGAAGGGACGGCCCGAGATAGGGAGGCTGCCCTTAGGTGGGAGAGTGTGTGCAGCGTGTGCGGTGTGTTATTGCTGCATGTTGTTGCTGCATGTTGTTGCTGCGAGGCTAGTGCTAGTTACAGTTAGGACTGGGACGAGCGAGGGGAGTGGGGCAGGTTATTAACCCCTGTAGGCCCCTAGGAGTTTTCCCCAAAGCCATCAAGGTTGCTGTACTATAGGGACGGCCTATAGTATAGCGTGTGTCACTTAGATAGATAGGGACTCAGCGGCTGCTGCTGTTCCTGTGAAGCGGTTCGGACCCACGTTGGGGTCCGCAGAGACTACTCCAGAGTGGGACCGCCCTGACGGTCCACGTGCAAGGAGTTCGATTGGAGGATCAGAAGGAGGCATCGCCCGACTGATCCTTTGTGAAGAGTTGCTGACCCGAGCACCGGAGGGCTCGGCAGGTATCATACAATCATACGTGCACCACCGGGCCCTTAGTTAATAGTGACTGCGCAGTCACCCACGATCTCTGCAAGAGTGCGGGACATTGGGTGGGGTTCTTCGGACACTGGGTGGGATCACCTGGTGTTGGGGAATTGTCCTGCGAGACGTCGCAGTAGCTAGTGTTTCCTCCAGAGAGGGACACCCGTCATTCTGTGCAGGTTATGTTGTGTTATGTTCTATGTGCACGTTAGTAAAGTATTAGTTATTATCTATACAGTGTATGTGTGTTGTTGTATTTCTTGCCCAGGGGAATCTCACGTCACGGGGATCCTGGGTAAGTGGAGGCGCTGCGCTATGTAAATGTGTAAGTATTACCCCAGGCTCCCAGCTAGCGGAGGCTCAGATCTCCTGGAGCCGCAGGTTGAGTACAGTACCAGTAGTCCCTTAGGAAGGTGTCAGAAAAAGGGCTACACTAGTAAGCTGTGGGCCAGGCAGACTGCATGGTTTGTTCTCCTTTCCAATAACTTTGGTATTGGAGAAGAAAAGGATTCCCCTGATTGACAGCAGAAAATACACAAGATCAGTGAGAGGAGCATAAAACTCGAGAAGAGAAGTGTGTTTGAACTCTATACACCTGCAAGAGGTACACAGGGGCACTGAGGAAAAGAAATCCCTTGACGGTGCATTACAGGGCTAGTATAATGAATTGATTAAAATAAACAAATGTATCAGCATAATATTAAAATAAGGCATTCAAGTGTAATTAAAATATAAAGAAAGAACTACTCTAATAAGTGTTCAAGAAAAAGTATCACAAAACGTCCTGGTAGTGTGGTTAAAGCTAGGTATTGTAACAAATGTACCTGTTTAACCACAGCAACTCCTGTTATGATACATATCAAATGTGTGTCTGGTCCTGTGTGTAGAGCACTGCTATTTTCATCAAGGCTCCAGATCATGGCAGCTCGATGGGGCAGTAGTAAATCACCAGGTATGTATCTGCATGACCAGTGATAGCCTGAATCATGTATCTTTGGCACTGAGTGTATTGCTGTATATTTAAACCAGGGAAAACCACGTGCTAGGTTGCTAGGTTAGACCTACTTGGAGAAGGACTACATACATCTTTAAAAAAAATAGTCAGTCGCTTTACACCATATCTAAACTCAAGTGCCAATATCTCCACATTTGTCAACCTGGTTACCAAAGATCTGGAGTCTCTTCATACTGTAAGAAGAGACTCCAACATGAATCCACAGGAAATACAGGCTCTAAAAGTGCTAATAGAAATGGACCAGGTAACCATTAAACCGGCGGACAAAAGGTGGGAATACTGTGCTACAACATACAAAACAATATGTGGCAGAAAACCTGAGATTATTAAATGATCGTCACTGTTACCGCCTCTTGGACAAGGACCCCACAGAGATTTTCTCCAAAAAACTTGCCACTATTCTAAAACTAGAACTTGATAAGAAAGTTATATAAAAAAAAAAGAACTAGAATATATGATGGTTCGTACCCCCACGATTGCAACATTCTATAGTATCCCAAAGATACATAAAAATGCTGAGAGACCCCCAGGAAGAACGATAGTCTCCGGAATGGGATAATTAACAGAGAAAGCGAGTGTCTATGTTGACAAAGTTCTACGAAATGTTGTGACAGCACTCTCGTCATAGGTCAGAGATACCAAGGATTTTCTGGACACGTCTAGATGACATCATCATTGACCCAGGCCCCCTGCTAGTCAGTTTTGACGTAGAATCCTTATTCACCAGCATCCAACATGTTGTGGGCCTAATTGTGGTCAAAAATGTTCTGTCTTCTTGGAGCCTACATTATGATACTCATAATCAATTCATATGCAAACTCCTAGAATTTACACTACATCACAACTATTTTCTTTTTGGCAGAAAATTCTATTTGCAGATACAGGGAACAGCAATGGGCACCATGTGTACTCCTACGTGTGCAAACCTATATCTGGGGTGGTGGGAGGAGGTTAGCATAGTTTCCAAGGCCATGCATCGATATAGCCAACATGGTATAGTTGATATCCTCCTCCTATGGAAAGGTAGCCGGGAGACACTAATCAAATTCTTGGCACTCAATAATGCCAATGACCATAATTTGAGGTTAACGTCAGAAATCAGTGAGATCACAATCAACGTCCTTGATCTGACTATAAGTAAGTCATTAGATGGTCAATTGATAACATCCTCTTATAAGAAACCCACGGCAACTAGTAGCTACCTTAAAGCAAACAGCCCCAAACCCTGAGTCCCTGAAACGTAGAATTCCCATCGGGCAATTCCTGCGGATCAGGAGAAATTGCCCTGATATACTTGATTTCAAGGCCCAAGCTGAAAAAATGAAAGGCAACTTTGCAGAAAGAGGCTATAGTAAGACCAATCAAAACAGCATACCACAGGGCTCTGAAAGCCCCTAGGGCCACCCTATTAGCCAATAGACCAAAGGAAGACGTAAATAATGAGATTAGATGCATTACCACTAATAACGCACAATGGAGGGATATAAACTATGGTTAATATACATTGGTGCATTCTCACCAACAGTGAAGATCTAAACACAATATCAAACAGAGAAGAACATTGTACAGGCATACCCCGCATTAACGTACGCAATGGGTCCAGAGCATGTATGTAAAGCGAAAATGTACTTAAAGTGAAGCACTTCCTTTTTCCCACTTATCGATGCATGTACTGTACTGCAATTGTCATATCCGTGCATAACTGATGTAAATAACGCATGTGTAACAGGCTCTATAGTCTCCCCGCTTGCGCACAGCTTCGGTACAGGTAGGGAGCCGGCATTGCTGTTCAGGACGTGCTGACAGGCGCATGCGTGATCTGCTGTTTACCTATTAGGCGATATGTCCTTACTCGCGAGTACTTAAAGTGAGTGTCCTTAAACTGGGGTATGCCTGTATGAAGTAAAGACACTAATATACAGATAAGGCCCTGTATATAATGCACTCGAGGTCTGTGGGAGAGAGTACCCTACTGAGTGAGTAATTGCAGTACAAAAGAGATAGTCTGGACCAAGTAGTAAGGGTAAATTATTGTTAATTAAAATACTTTATTAGGAATAAATTATTAAAATATAATGGAACCAGTCTAATGTTGTGAGTATAGGAACTGAAAGTGTTCCGTGCTGATGCCCCGTAGGGGGTCTATATTTAGCAAGATATACACTGGCGACACACTTTATTCGAGCTCGGCTAGTCCCACGAATTCGGGTATACCCGGGTATATTGAGGTTTGTGACTGTTTTCTGCCCGAGTGCATTGAGTTATTTTCCAGGCAGGGATTGAAGCATTTTATTCCCGCTGGCTGCAATACTGCACAGTATATATATATATATATATATATATATATATATATATATATATATATATATATATATATATATATATATATATATATATATATATATACTGCATTACAATTCATGAATTTATGCCATCTGGTAGACACGCGAAGCATTGCAGCCTATTAAATCCTAATCATTATCATTTAACAGATCAGCCGCCCGTCAGCCAGGCATGAACCCAGGCTGGGAAGGCAAACGCAACGGGGCTTGTCAGAGGTGAGGAGCGGCGCATTCCAGGTATCTGCCAGGTACATACTGGGTATTTGCTCGAATAAAGTGTGTCGGTGCAGTACTAAATAAGTGACACCTGCACAATAATAACCGTGCAAGTGAGAAGTCCAAGTAAGACTAAAAACATCAGCACAATGAAAGACCAGAAGCACAGGTACCCAATGCCTAGTGTAACGTGGCTAAAAGAGCTGCTTCTGATAGGTCATGACGTCACTGGATAGCCTGTAAATCGTAGCACTCACAGAAAGCACTGTTGTGTTGTTAAATAAATGTCACCTAACATGTAATGCCTCTCAGAAATATATAATACTGTAAAAGTAATATCAATTGAGGGCAACAATGTAGTGTGGTGAATAACGGTGTGAGGTAAATGTAAGCCCACACACTGATTAAAGACACACAAGTGCACACTTGCAGTGTTTGCCACAGTGATAAGTGGACAAACACGTAAATGGAGTAGCTGGATTCGCTGAGTTGGCAGTAGAGAGCCCCGCAGAAACTAACCCTGGGCGCCAGTAACTACACACAGGGGCGGAGTTGAAAATATGAGGTCCCTACACACCAATATATGCTGATCCTGCGGGGATATAACAGTGCAGCAGGATCGTGTACTCCCCCAAACTGACCCTCAATAACATACCCCTACGGCACAGTGGGGGGGAGAGGGTTGGGGAGAGGAAAGAAAAGAGGGAGAGAGGACCCTCAACCGACTTATCTGAGCTTGCCCTGTGGGAACACGATCCTGTATGGCAATCGTGGTGAGTGCGCAGCTTAGGAGACTCCGTCGGTGTTCCGATCAGGTCTGCTAGAAGCTGCTGGCATCCGTAGTGAGAGTCGCGGTACGTGACGTCATGACGCCCTCTGTTTTTCACCTCCGCCCCTGTGTGTAGTTACTGGCGCTCAGGGTTAGTTTCTGCGGGGCTCTCTACTGCCAACTCAGCGAATCCAGCTACTCCATTTACGTGTTTGTCCACTTATCACTGTGGCAAACACTGCAAGTGTGCACTTGTGTGTCTTTAATCAATGTGTGGGCTTACATTTACCTCACACCGTTATTCACCTCACTACATTGTTGCCCTCAATTGATATTACTTTTACAGTGTTATATATTTCTGAGAGGCATTACATGTTAGGTGACATTTATTTAACAACACACCAGTGCTTTCTGTGAGTGCTACGATTTACAGGCCATCCAGTGACGTCATGACCTATCAGAAGCAGCTCTTTTAGCCACGTTACACTAGGCATTGGGTACCTGTGCCTCTGGTCCTTCATTGTGCTGATGTTTTTAGTCTTACTTGGACTTCTCACTTGCACGGTTATCATTGTGCAGGTGTCACTTATTTAGTATATCTTGCTAAATATAGACCCCCTACGGGGCATCAGCACAGAACACTTTCAGTTCCTATACTCACAACATTAGACTGGTTCCATTATATTTTAATAGTTTATTCCTAATAAAGTATTTTAATAAACAATAATTTACCCTTACTACTTGGTCCAGACTATCTATTTTGTACTGCAATTACTCACTCGGTAGGGTACTCTCTCCCACAGACCTTGAGTGCATTATATACAGGGCCTTATCTGTATGTTAGTGTCGTTAATTCATACAGTGTTCTTCTCTGTGTTTGATATCTATCTCCTTGCCCTATTGCACCGGCCTGTTTCTATGACCGTTTTGGTCACATTAGGTAGAGCGGGTGCATCTTTCTCTTGCCTCTAAACACAATACTCAGAACCCGCCCCAGCATTGTCTGGAGGAGATCTGAAAATCTCAAAGATCTACTGGTTAGAAGCCACGTCTCCAAAAAAAAATACTGCTAGCATGTGGCTTGGCAAGCAAACCACCGAATGCCACACATGTAAAGCCTGTGAGTTCGTAACCCCTAGCAAAGTGTTCAGCAACTGGAATAATACAACAACGTATCACCTCAAGCATTCTATAAACTGCAAATCAGTAGGGGTTATATGCCTCGCAGCGTGTATATGCGGACAAAAATAAGTGGTTAAAACCCGTAGAGTTTAGGAAACGAATCCTTGAACATCTGGGATGAATACGCAACGCCTTGGATAACCCTGTCTCACGCCATGTGAGGAACAGACATAGTGGCAATGTTAAATGTATTACTTTCCAGGGCATTGATCAAAATTCCCCAAAGTATCCGAAAAGGTGACTGGGACAAATTGCTATTACAAAAATAAAAAAATATGGATCTACACATTACATACTTTATCTCCTAATGGGATTATTAAGGGTTTATGTACACCCCCTTCCTGTAAATGTTAATAAGCTTTCGCTATATTCCCATCACATTTCCCTTTCCATATATCTCCACATTGTTCTAAATACTTAACTTGGACTGAAGGCCATGAATGCTAACTTGAAGTAAACCCATATGGTAAAACTAACATTTTAATATTACTATAACAATGAATTGATTTATTGCACCATGTTTGACAGGCATTCTATGCATGTAATTATATGGCAAGGCAGCCGTTTGCTATAAGCGTCAATGGGTTGCCTAGGCAACCAAATAAGGTAAAGCGGCGGTCTTTGATGCCTAAACGCCCAGCCCGGAAGAAGGCGTGACTCTATACGCCGAAACGTACGTCGGGTTCTGGCATACCGGCTGCACCTTTGATCTCCCAAACTCACATAGCCAGGGGTCCCGCTCTGATACAGCACTCGTGGCAATAATGCACTGTGCCACAGTCACAGTCACCCGGCACTGATCCGGTCACGAGAGGGGTACTCCTGCACTACTACTATGTGAGTTCAGCATTGATCATAACACGAGATCTATTTCATTAATCACTACGACTGGTGTACCTTAAACGTGGTACTCAGACAGGGCTTCTTTCTGCTTATGGCATTTAGCCCATATCTCCTGTAAAATATAACTTATTGATTTGGATACTCTCCGTCTTTTACATTCAAAGTAGGGTGTAATAATCCAGTGAAAACGCACGAACCAACGCAATAGACAGACTCCCCATTCAATCGGATGCTAAGGGAATCTTTCCGCTTGCCTTTAATGGTTGAATGAGTTCCTTGATCCTGGATTCATTGTTTCTCTGGAACATCTAAACTTCAACAGTGTAACTGTGCAATAACTCACAGTCATACAGTATACACTCCCACAACGGTTCTTTGACACCACATGCAGGCTTACTCACCCATAAGAGCACTGTTAACTTGATGTATACATCCCCCGAGACAATTTACATCTGCCTCTTGCCCTGTTGATTGAGTGCAGCGACCCCCCACACTGGGCAGCAGGAGTGAGCTACCTCTCAGCAATACGGCCAGGATTCTAACATTCAGAGATCTAATGATAGCTGCAAATATGCATATTGGCAGCTATCACCCATGACTTAATACAGCAGTCATAAGTGCTGCGGTGATCGGGTGTTATTGGACCCAACCATACAGCAGGACTTACATCACAGTCAATGCGATATGATCAGAGGTAAGTGCACAAGTAGGTCTAACCTAGCATCCTAGTGTAGCCATATCTGGTTTTGGCTACTACCCTACCCTGCCTAACATGTAGGTCCTGGTACGGTACAGGCCGTGTTAGGCCCAATCCGGGTTTTCCCCAGAAGTGAGCAGCTTCCTTCAGTGGCTATTGAGAGGCGGGACAAGGCCTGTGTTCTGCCCAATCCTGGGCTCAAACCTTGAACCCTCCCCCCAGGAACATAAGGGGTTGCACTTCCTAAATTGAGTTAGTTGACTCTCCCTTTGAGAGAGACTGGTCCCTTAGGGGAGTGGGAGTGAGGACCATACACCCGGCTCCATCAGGGAGTGGGGAAGAGTCAGGACCGACCTCTGGGGCCGTGCCTGGGGGTTGGAGTCCAGGGACCATCCTACGACTGGAGACCAGTGTTAAGTATGCAGTGGCTGTCTGTATGCTGCACTCTTTCATGGAGAATAAAGACTGTTCTTGTTACAAAATATACTCCTGCCTGAGTGTGCAGTCTATCAGGGGGAGAATCCGAGAGTTCTTCCGCAGGGACTGCCTCCAGCTCTCTTGGAGCCTGCGGCAGATGGAGGCGCTGACAAAGAAGGAAGGGAACCAGCTACCACCCCTAAAGCCTGTCCAGTTTCCCCAACAACATCAGCGGGATCTCAGACCTCCTGTGAGCAACAGGTACTCAGCACCACTACATACCTGGTAGTCGGGGAATCTCCCAGAGGGTGGGGGAAACACCACTACACTAGCACGTGGTTTTTCCCTTGTATAAATATACAGCAATACACTCAGTGCCAAATATACATGATTGAGGCTATAAATGGTCATGCAGATACATACCTGGTGATTTACTACTGCCCCATCGAGCTGCCATGATCTGGAGCCTTGTTGAAAATAGCAGTGTTCTACACACAGGACCAGACACACATTTGATATGTATCATAACAGGAGTTGCTGTGGTTAAACAGGTACATTTGTTGCAATACCTAGCTTTAACCACACTACCAGGACGTATTGTGATACGTTTTCTTGAACACTTATTAGAGTAGTTCTTTCTTTATATTTTAATTAAACTTGAATGCCTTATTTTAATATTTATGCTAATACATTTGTTTATTTTAATCAATTCATTATACTAGCCTTGTAATGCACCAGCAAGGGATTTCTTTTTCTCAGTGCCCCTGTGTACCTCTTGCTGCTCTTAGCATCTCCCAGGTAGCACACCGCATCTTTATACTTATAATTGTCAGGTTTGAGCGAGGTTCCACTTTATCTAACTCTATACAACTACAAGAAAAGTTCCCATTGTTTGATCATATTACACTATTTGTGTTTTTTTCCTTTTTGTTTCCACATATTCTCTGGACTGACCCATTGCACCCAAGAGAACCATCGACTCACACGGATAATAGAATACATGTTGAAAACAAACATTACTAGCCCTTCTGGCAGAAAATGACTTCAAGACATATTACCTGCTAATGGTTCTATAAGAAAATAACTTTATTAGTTTCGGCGTTTGACTCACATAACTGCAAAATAACCAGATATTCCCTCCTTCCAGATTTCAAAGCCAGCAAAATACTGTATCTCCCTTACTCACTTAACACGTGTGGATCCATGCTGGTAGTGAGCAGCGCTCCTCTGGAGGTGCTGAGATATGAGGTTCCTTGATTTAAATTTGTTGGATATCAGCTGTGCCTGTATAAAAAAAATAATAATGTAATTAGTATGATCCCTTCAGTGGACAAATATGCAGCATTCAGTATAAGCTATCAACCCTAATATTAACAAAAGACAACCCCAAGAGTGAGAGAAGACAGAGGCACCAAAAACAAATATATGGCTCATCCTCAAACAGGAACTTAATTTAAAGCAGTGCAAAATGGTTCAGGATTATGTCACAACCCAACCATCCATTATAAAAACCACAGTGTAAAGTCAGAGATCAACAGCCATAAGAATAGCAATGTCCCTTTAGTGCGTCAATGTAACGTCCTGTAGAGTTCAATAGTATGAATAAAAAAGCAGATACATCTGGGGCTCCCGCTGCCTGTGTCCGCCGTCTCAGCTGTCCCGCTTCAGCACTACCTACTGTAATATTGTATGTTTATTGCTTTATTGTTCTCGTCCTCCAACCCTATCGTACAGCGCTAAGAAATATGTTGGCGCGTTATAAATAACTGATAAGAATGATATATTGGCCATATTAAAAAAAAAAAAACAGAACAGACGGCATTATCCTGCTCATATATTCACACTGCTCTATTCCAAATAAGTATAATTCATTTCAAGACTTCAGCTGCCTTACATGTTGTTCTGGTCTGTAACTGTTACATACGCCTATAACATATATTATCTCTTAACTGTATATAAAATGTATGTAAATATCAAATATTACATTTTAACGTAACCGTGTAACTGTCATTATAACTCTGTGCCCAGGATATATGTGAGAACGAGAGGTAACTCTCAATGTGTTACTTCCTGGGAAAACATTATATAAATACAAATATGGAAAACAAATCTGATTAATTCTGGGGGTTTTTTTAATGTCAGATTTTATATTTAGATATATGTCCCTAGGGAGCTCCCATAGAGAGAAAGGGAGAGAGAGAGACGTTCTGCTGCAGAGTAACTGTGTGTCCCTGTGCTGGATGTTCTGGCTCCACCCTGCAGACAAAGCCAAGGTTTGGAACACACGGTGGAACACACGGAGGAGGTGGAACACACGGTGGAACACACGGTGGAACACACGGAGGAGGTGGAACACACGGAGGAGGTGGAACACACGGTGGAGGTGGAACACACGGTGGAGGTGGAACACACGGTGGAGGTGGAACACACGGTGGAGGTGGAACACACAGGGGTGGTGGAACACACGGAGGAGGTGGAACACACGGTGGAGGTGGAACACACGGAGAAGATGGAACACACGGTGGAGGTGGAACACACAGAGGAGGTAGAACACATGGAGAAGATGGAACACACGGAGGAGGTGGAACACACGGTGGAGGTGGAACACACAGAGGAGGTGGAACACACGGAGGAGGTGGAACACACGGTGAAGGTGGAACACACAGAGGAGGTGGAACACACAGAGGAGGTGGAACACACGGTGGAACACATGGTGGAGGTGGAACACACGGAGGAGGTGGAACACACGGTGGAGGTGGAACACACAGAGGAGGTAGAACACATGGAGAAGATGGAACACACGGAGGAGGTGGAACACACGGTGGAGGTGGAACACACAGAGGAGGTGGAACACACGGAGGAGGTGGAACACACGGTGGAGGTGGAACACACAGAGGAGGTGGAACACACGGTGGAACACTCGGTGGAACACTGTTGACTTCTTGGTCTGTTTGTACCAGCACATGTTGCATATATTAGTTGGAATCTTCCCTGTCGGTTTCTGGAATGCAGCCAAAGCGGCATGCTGTTAAGGGAATGCGCTAATTAATAATGGAATAAGATTTGCTGCTCCCCATGATCTGAGGGAGGTACACCTGTATTTCACACTTGTGTATTAATCACTAAGATATATTATATGTAATGTTTGTTAATTTATCAAACGTTTTACCAGGAAGTAATACATTGGGAGTTACAGCTCGTTTTCAAGTATGTCCTGGGCACAGAGTTATGACAAATACATGGTTACATTAAGTGAACAGTTTATACATTATACATTATGCATAAAGACATTGCGTGAACAGTTTAGTATATTTTATCTTTTAGGTGTATGAAACAGTTACAGACCAGATTACAATGTGAGACGGCTTTAGTTTTGAAAGAACTTAGACTGGTGGCGGCTACGAGAGTCTCTGGTAGATTGTTCCAGTTGTGAGGTGCACAGTAAGGGGAGGAGCGGCCGGATACTTTGTTGAACCGTCGTCTGTGAACAATTGTTTGGAGTCAGATCTCAGGTAATAAGTGCTGCGTGTGGAAGGGGTGAGGAGCTGGTTCAGCTATAATTATGTACTGATGTCATGTCCAAGGGTGAGACCAAAAGCGGTTTAAACCTCTGTGAGAGTCAACTGTTTGTTAAAATTGGGAAAGGTCTATTGTGTTCGATGAATAAATGTTCACCCCTAGACCAGTATTTGAGTGCTACACTTTTTGCTTTATTTCTATCACCTTTCTATTTATGTCACCCTTGTAGGAGATTCACATATCTGATTTGTAGTGTTATGTGTTAGGTGTTTTGATGTTTTCAAAAAAGGTCTAATTTGGTACAAATGTGTGGGGGAGTTGGGGTTGGGGAAGCAGTAAGTGGGAGTGTGCGGAGGTAGAGCTGTGAGAGCAGGTAATGTGTGAGGAAGTTGGCGTTGGGGAAGCAGTAAGTGGGAGTGTGCGGAGGTAGAGCTGTGAGAGCAGGTAATGTGTGAGGAAGTTGGCGTTGGGGAAGCAGTAAGTGGGAGTGTGCGGAGGTAGAGCTGTGAGAGCAGATAATGTGTGAGGGAGTTGGTGTTGGGGAAGCAGTAAGTGGGAGTGTGCGGAGGTAGAGCTGTGAGAGCAGGTAATGTGTGAGGGAGTTGGGGAAGAAGTGGGAGTGTGCAGAGGTAGAGCTGTGAGAGCAGGTAATGTGTGAGGGAGTTGGTGTTGGGAAAGTGGGAGTGTGCAGAGGTAAAGCTGTGAGAGCAGGTAATGTGTGAGGGAGTTGGGGAAGAAGTGGGAGTGTGCAGAGGTAGAGCTGTGAGAGCAGGTAATGTGTGAGGGAGTTGGTGTTGGGAAAGTGGGAGTGTGCAGAGGTAAAGCTGTGAGAGCAGGTAATGTGTGAGGATGGAAATGCTTCAATCTGCATCTGAATACTTTACCCAACCCAATAACCTAGCAGCTGTAAAAGCAGCAAATGGCAACACCCTTTGGCTGACACCATTGAGGCGACTTGGGTGTTATGTCCAAGAGATTCTTTGGTAGAAATTAAAACATCGTGAGGCGATTAGAAATTTGATAGGAAGCGAGGAGAGGGATTTAAGGAGGAGATGAGCGGACACTGTTTTGGTAGAAAGTGAAATTATTCTAGCAGCCGAGTTTTGGATTAATTGCAAGGAAGAAAATTGTGATGCAGGGAGGCCGGTTAGCAGTATGTTACAATAATCCGGAAGGGAGAGGGTAAGGGCAGGCATTAGAGTAATCTCTCCAGAGCAGAGATTTACTTTCCTATTTATCTGATTTTATTTGTTGCACTTGTTTATTAATTACTTTTATTGTATTATCTCTTGAGTAAGGTAGTACAGGTTGTTTGCACTATACAAATAAAGATAGATATTCATACACAAACACTGTTTTTATGGGTTTCCACAGATAATATATAAGAATACAGATAATATATAATAATCAAATGCCATCAATGCAAAATGATAATAAAGACTAGACTGCAAACTCACAAATAACGGTTACTCCAGGTATATCACTTATATCACTTATATCACTACTGAGGTCACTGACCTAATAGGCATAAAAACTCAAAGGCAAAAGTTTCAGCACTGAATGAAGAAATAACATTTCCAACTGAACCCAACTGGTAACATAATAGATTTGTCACAACCAGACTGAAACTCTATAAAAACAGCAAACCATATATATTCATACAAAATATAAAAATAATTCTAATATCTCATGATTACCTTGTTGCTGCTTGTGAGTGAGTCCTGCCGGCCTGTGATTACTCCCTGTATTCCTCCCTCACTGGTCCCAGTCCCCTGCTGCCCAGTACATTAGTGGCTATTTGCCCAGACTGCAGGTCTCAGGAGGCCGGGATGTGAGCAGCTAATGAATGTCTGAAGCTTCCTATTGTGCAGGAGAAGAGGACAGTCCCACTACCCTTATGGGGGTTACTGCCCCGTTTATCCTCTGCCCCTCCTTTATCAGCCCCTCAGCAGCTGCTCATTTCTCCTGCATGATAACACAGCCCTGTCTGTACCTGGGGAGGGGACGCCTCATATTTACTGGGATCTCACTTCTAAGCCGGAGACACAACCAGATATTCCCTGCTAGCTGTGCCCCCCGCCCCCCCTGCTAGCTGTGCCATCCCCTCCCTTCTGTGTCCCTTCCCCCTGCTAGCTGTGCCCCCCCCCTCCCTGCTAGCTGTGCCATCCCCTCCCTTCTGTGTCCCTTCCCCCTGCTAGCTGTGCCCCCCCCCTCTGCTAGCTGTGTCCCCCCTGCTAGCTGTGCCATCCCCTCCCTTCTGTGTCCCTTCCCCCTGCTAGCTGTGTCCTCACACTTCCCCCCTGCTAGCTGTGTCCTCACACTTCCCCCCTGCTAGCTGTGTCCTCACACTTCCCCCCCCCCTGCTTGCTGTGATCTTCCCTGCTTGTTCTGTGGAGACACGAGTTTATACAGGAGACACAGAAATCCAGCAACCACCCCGGAAACATTTGTAAAAATCTGTCATACACAGCCAGGCACATCCATACCATTTACTCTGCTAAACAAGTCAGATACACACATCTGCAAACTCGGAGAGAATCCTTCACTGAACAGGGACACACCAATTACAATTAGATTGTATTGTATGTCTTTATTTATACAGCGCCAAAAGTGTACTCAGCGCTTCACAAAGAATACAGTACAGGGAATTATAATAATACAATAAGTGCTGCAAAATCAGACAATGAGAAAAGAAATCCCTGCCCTGAAGAGCTTGTAAGCTTTTTGGAGCAGGGACTCCTTTTCCTAAATGTTACTTTTATGTCTGAAGCACTTATTCCCTTGATGTGTTATTTATATTCTTTGTTAGTTATATGATTGTAGCGTGTGTTACTGCTGTGAAGCACTATGTACATTAATGGCGCTATATAGATAAAGATATACAGATGTAGCCAGGTCCCCTTACCTTCCGGTTTGTGGGGTGGGAAGACGGCTATGGAGGCGTGGGTGCTGCCAGAGATGTGGGCGGACCCGGCGGGAAGCAGGGAGCACGGCGATCGGGCTGTAGGCTGGCAACCTGGTCGCTGGAGCTCCGCGGTGCACCAGGCTAGCGGGGGCTGCCATCTTAGTTGTGCATGCGCACTAGAGCTGATGCGCATGCGCAGGACACAGAGAAATTCATAGACATTCATAAAGACACACTCCAGCTGGAGCTCCCTCAGAGGCGGACACCTGTGGACAGGAGAGGATCCGGTAGACCGCGTCATTGGATCACGTTACGGTCTGCGGACCCACCATCTTCCATCTACCCTGGTCTGGATGGAGACCAGGAAGGTATCCACAAGTGTACCAACGGCCACACACACTGTGTGTGGGTAGCGCTACTCCACACACTTTGAGGTGGGCTTGGCTCTGTGGACAACGGGTGGTTAGGTGCCCAGGGCACCTCATAACTTTGGGGGAACCTCACCGAGGTGTGGACTAGGTGTGGGTCATAATGTGTGGGTAATGTATGTGGGCTTGGTACTATTATTGGGCTGTTTAGATTATATGTTCAGTAAACCAATTGTTATATACCGGTGTGTGTATTATTTAATTGTAATTGGTCCTGTGAGGGGTTAACCTGCAGAGCTAGGAACCTTCCCAGGTGGAGGCGCTGCACCAAGGAGAACGCTAGATCACCCAAGGCTCCCAGCGGCGGAGGCTAAGGCCTTCTGTGAGCCACAGGTAATGGCAGCACGCGGGGTCCCCTTAGTCGAAAAGGGGGATACATTTGGAGGCGCTGCTGAGATTCAGACCTGGGGTGCCCATATATTCTTACTTTTGTGTGTGTGTGTGAGAGAGAGAGTTTATATGTATTTATGTGTGTATGGTAAACCCCATCCTCATTGCTTCATTGCATAGCCAGTTAACTAACCCCACACTGATGAGACCCATTAAAGGTCGAAACGGCTGTCTGTGGGTGGGTTTTCTGGCTATGCATCCTAACCCTGGCTGTGCTCAAAGCTGTGACCATGCAGCAAGCTTAAGCCTATAGGGAACCATGTTAAAAATGGTTTTGAAGCAAAAGGTGACACTGTGTGTCCATTTGCATGTCATTTCCCAGAATCCCTTGCTGCAGTGGAAGTGCTGTATGCTGGGTGATATTGTATCAAATATTTAGTTATGTTATACTCATTAAGCAGTATATACTATTATCCTATGCCTTACATCACATAGCACTGTTTTACTACTGGAGAGTCCGTTTATCCAATTAATTATTTAACCTTATTTAACCTTTTTAGAATATATATATATATTAATTATTAACAACAGTTAATTCATTGTTTTGGGTTAACCAAACTATATATTCTCTAAGTTTATAGGGGAGGGACTATCACTTAGTCCATCCACCAATCACATTTGGGACCCTCCAGTACTTAAACACTGTTATTCTTGTTCAGGGACATTCCCTTTGATAAAGTTGCATTTGTTGCGACGAAACGCGTCAGGGACGTATCTTACGACATTACGTCATCACGCTGTGTGCTCCTTTACGGCCGGGGAGCACTTGTAGTGTTATTAAGGCTAACTCTGATACCAGATGGACTTGGAAGATTTCGAGTGAACCGGAGGGACAGCGCTGTTTGAGAGACTATTTCCAGCGAATCTTGGACTCCCTGCTGCGGTGTGGACTTGCCTTGGTGGTGATTATAAATCACATACTGCTTTTAATTAACCTTTACTTTGTGAGTGTTTTTAATCCCCCCTTCCACCCTTCCCTATTATTAAATGTTACAGTGTTACACTATGGGGCGTGCGCTCTCTGTTTTGTTTTTCATATATATATATATATATATATATATATATATATATATATATATATATATATACACACACACATACAGTCCATCTCCAAGTAGCATATTTTAAGTAGCAATAAAACTGGAGTTTAAAAGGAAGTTCAAAAGGAGTGAACAAGTGGACAACACCTACTGGCCCCGATTCCTGGATTTGATCAACGCTGGAAAGGAGGATATTATCTACTCCAGACTGCACATCTCAGCACGTTACTATTGCTGTGATGCCACCTCTGCTATATATATTTGCTATGACCTCACTTCTTATCAAATTATGCACTATGCACAGCCACAGTCTCTAACGCTATTCATATATCTCCATCTCTCCTTCCTTCTCAGTTCACATGAACTCCTTTCTTACCTGCGCCCTGACACTACACAGCTCTATCCCCTGTATTAAATCACACCCCTACAATTCATCCTCACAAATTCTCTTATTATCCATGCTTCTCCTCCTTGTTTCTGGGGATATCTCGCCCAATCCTGGTCCCTGCCTTATTCCTACATGCTCTCGTCCTCATCTGCCAAATGCAACTTCTACTGCTTCTGGTGTCAACCCCCCCAGCCTCATACCCATCCCCTGCCACCCTCCCTCCTCTCCCTTTCTCCTGTGCCCTTTGGAATGCTCGCTCCCTTTCTAGATAAAGTCAGTATAGAGACCGAAAACGTCAGGCTAATTAATATCTGTATGTTGGCTCGTCCCCCGCCCCCTTCATACCTTTAGTATTTGTAAGGCTGCGGGCATGGTCAGCGCTTAGGCGCTGACCCGTGCTAACCCGCGCTCAAGCTCGGCAGTGAGCCCCTGCAGCCGCAATGAGAGCGGCTTTAGCAGGGGCTCGCGCACGCTTCTGCAGGCGTGCGGAAGCGTAGCCGACAAGAACATTTTAGTTTTGGCGCTCACGGGAGCGCAGGGCCGATCACGTGAGTGGTTCGCCCAATGAGGGCGAACCAGCTCCGTGACGTCACTGGCCCGCCCCACCCGACACGCCCCCGGACGGCACGCGAACTAAGGCCAGGGAAAGCACCCGCGTTCCCTCAGCGCGCCCCTGCACGGCTGCAGTCTCTATGGACTCAGCCTAAGTTTTAAAAGTTGTACTAACATGTTAGACACTAGTTGGCGCCTCATCATCAACCCTGTATTAATAAGCAGTCTGCATTTATTTATGTATTTATAAAATCTGTAGTAATACAGTGAGAGTCACCTCTCGTTTTCAAGTATGTCCTGGGCACAGAGTTATGATGACAAATAATACATGGTTACAAATACATAGTTACATAAGTGACCAGGGTATACATTATATACAGGATATTGCATGCACAGTTAGCGATAATATATATTATAGGCGTATGTAATAGTTACAGACCAGATTAAAATGTGAGACATCTTTAGTACTGAAAGAACTTAGACTGGCGGCTGTGAGTCTCTGGTAGGTTGTTCCAGTTTTGGGGTGCACTGTAAGAGAAGGAGAAGCGGCCGAATACTTTGCTGAGCCTTGGGACCATGAATAGTCTTTTGGAGTCAGATCTCAGATAGGTGCTGCATGCGGTAGGGGTGAGGAGCTTGTTCAGATAGACGGGTAGCTTGCCGAGAAAGTATTTGAAGGCGAGACAGGAAAGGTGAACTTTGCGCCTAGGCTCAAGTGATGACCAATCTAGTTCTTTGAGCATTTCGCAGTGATGTGTGTTGTAGTTGCATTGGAGAACAAAACGGCATATTGAATTGTAGAGGGTGTCAAGTTTGCTAAGGTGGGTTTGAGGTGCCGAGCCATATACTATGTCCCCATAATCTATCATTGGCATTAGCATCTGCTGCGCGATACGCTTTCTGACCAGCAGACTTAGGCTGAGGCCGCAGTACCTCCGCTGCACGCGCGCCCGCGAGACTGGCGGCGCGTGCAGCCAATTCCCCGGTCTGCAGACCAAAAGACCGGGGGGGGGGGGTGGTTGGCATGGTCACCCGGCAGGTTCGCCCTCATTGGCTGAACCGCCAGGGGGCGTGGCTTAGCGCTCCGTAGCGAGTCCTGCTCTCAAGCAACTCGCACCACAGCGCTGCGGCCCCCCCTCGCAGCGGGCCCGGCGCCATTGAGGGGAGGGCTCTCGTCCCTGCAGCGTCCGCCACAGCGGGGACCAGGCCTTAGGGAGGATTTGTTCCTGTAAAGTACGCCTAGTTTGGCATAGGTTTTGGATGTCAGGGTATCAATGTGTTTGATCAGAATTTGTAATCATGAGTTTGGAATAAAAAATAAAGCTGTATTATTTTGTGTCTACAGTGCAGAGGTCGTCTTGTGCGTGCGCCGCATACGGGTTCTGTTCTTTACCACTTCCCGATGCGCACCCTTCCTTTTTTATATCCCAGAGTCCGCTCCTTGTGACCCCGAGCCAGTCACTTTCTCTCTCTGTGCCTCAGGCAGCACAGATTGTAAGCTCACCTGGCCAGGGACTGGCTGTAAAAACAACCCTATGTACAATGCTGCTGACCGCGTAATACATTGTAACTGTGAAGCGCTTTTGGGTGTCATTGGGAGAAAAGCACTATATGAAATGTCTCAATTGTATGGAGAGCAATTGTTTTGTCAAAGACTCGCTCATACAGCCTAACTGGCCAATAAGACATGAAATAAATATCACGCGTGTAATGTCACATGATCCCTGGAGCCGCGTTGCCGTGGACACGAATCCTGACGGTAAGTTTAGAGTTGCAGAGGCCTCACGCGATCCCCCAGCATTTCATTTAAATGCCTTGGTGAAGAGCGCGGGACCTCTGCAACCCAGAGCCCCTTCAGAGGGCGCGCCCCCACCCCACTTTGCGCACCGCTGCCTGCTCTCCCCCCCACCCCCTTACCTTGTCTCCGGCGTTTCCTGACGTCACAACACCATGTGATGCCTCTTTGCCATGTGACCCTGCGTTGCCATGACGACGCCAGAAATGAAGGATATATATATAGAGGCCTTGCGCGCTCCACCGGCATTTCATTTAAATGTTGTAGGAAGAGCGCGGGGCCTCTGGGAGCGCTGCGCGGGGCCTCTGGGAGCGCTGCGCGGGGCCTCTGGGAGCGCTGCGCGGGGCCTCTGCGAGCGCTGCGCGGGGCCTCTGCAAGCGCTGCGCGGGGCCTCTCTAAGCGCTACAATGTGCCAGCGGGAGCAGGCATTTCTGCTACATCTGTATCTCTATTACTTTGTCACGTGTATTATGCTGTGAAGCGCTACACAAATAACGAGATGTATACGTACACTGTTGGTGCTATGTAAATAAGATACATACATAGAAACTCTTGCACGGCCAGAGCACCTCACCTTATCTGTAAGGCTTCTCTATCACAGGTCCCATACGTACATGCCAGTCCTCCCGCTATGGGTGGGAGACTCCCAGCTGGAGGACCACAGCACATTACACACATCTGATGTTGGCTCCAGTTGTAGAGAAGGAGTTAAAGTCGCCAACGGTTTCCTGAATATAACTTTCTAAATATTAACTTTAAAAAAAAAAAACATTCAATGATTCCTAATGTTAATTTCTAATGCAAAATAACCCCCCATTATCTCCCAGTCCCTGTGATACCGGGGGGGGGGGGATTAACCCCCCCAGTGCCAGAGGCTCCCCCCTCACTATCAGAGGCTCAGCCTCTCAGGCTCCTGTGTGTAAGGAAGCTCAGAACAGCACTGGGATAATGTGCACAGGTCACACAAGGGAGGGGAAGGGAGGAGGAGGAAAGCACTTACCCAATAACACAGGCTGAAGATCTCTGTGCAGCAGGGGGTGGGTAATGTGAGGGGGACACAGGAAAAGGGACTTAGAGGCTTCAGAGCCTATTCCTCAGTGTGTCCCCCCCTCAGTGCCTGAGATGTGCACTTTATCCCCTCCTCACTGTGTGTGTACTTCCTATGGAGGGTGGGGGGAGCCCCTGTGATCTCTCAGTCCTTCCCTGTGGGAGTGACCTGGATCCCCTCCTCAGGATGTGGGACAGTCTGTGCTCAGGATCAGGTTACAGGCTGGGAGTGGGACAGCCCTTCCTAGCACACTCTGTGCTGTGTGTGTGAGCAGGGACATGTGTCACTGAAGCAGTGTGTATCTTTGTGTTATCATTGCTGTGCCTGTAGCCTCAGGAGACAGTGAGGTCTGAGTACCTGTGCAAAAGTGGTGCAATTCTGGGGCAAACAAACTGCACCAGATGTATTAAAGAAAAAAAATCTTATCGCTAATGTGGGATATTTTTTGCTTTGATACATATGGTGAAGATGTATTGCCCCAGAATGTCACCACTTTTGCCCTGATACATATGTCCCACTGTGTGTGTGTGTCTACAAACTCCCTACATTCCTTCGGGCTGAAAAAATAGGAGATAAAACTATTACAGGATCCCATGTCTAGGCTCAGAGAAAACAAACATCACTTGCAATGGTCTGTGCATATTTATTTATTTATAACATGTTTTACCAGGAAGTAATATGCAAATATACATTTTATGCTGCACACCAAAATTACATTTGTCAATTCATACAGTTACTGGTGCTCCTGGCTCAGGGAATACCTGTCAAAATAATCCAGAATCAGAGTATCAGAGGATGATTCAGGGCACTGTGGATTTTTGAATCAAAAGTAAAATTTATTTGTCAGTAACACAACGTTTTGTTACTCGGACAAATAAATGTAACTTTTGATTCAATTATCCGCAGTGCCCTGAATCATCCTCTGATTCACCAGGCAGTAATACAGTGAGAATTGCCTCTCGTTTTCAAGTATGTCCTGGGCACAGAGTTATGATGACAGATACATGGTTACAAATACAAATCAAATAAGCTTTATTGGCATGAAAGAACATTTCAGTATTGCCAAAGCATGAATAACAGGGGTAGGGTATAATGATTACACAGTACATGAATAACGGGGTAGGGTATAATGATTACACGGTACATGAATAACAGGGGGTAGGGTATAATGATTACACAGTACATGAGTAACAGGGGGTAGGGTATAATGATTACACGGCACATGAATAACAGGGGGTAGGGTATAATGATTACGCAGTACATGAGTAACAGGGGGTAGGGTATAATGATTACACGGTACTGTACATGAATAGTACATGAGAGTCTTGAACCTGCACTCTGACATGTTTTCCAAATTGGAGAAGTACCTTGACCAGAATAGTCAGCGTATGGACCAACTCCAACTGACTGTGCAAACTTTTACAGACCAGGCAAAACGTACCCCTGTTGATTCTGTTCCATCAGCGGTGCCTGCTCCCGCAACCGCTCCCATGAACGCAGCCTCCGAACCCCGACTTCCTGCACCTAACCACTATGGCGGTGAACTGTTTGCCGTGGATTTCTCAATCAATGTTTTATACAGTTCGAATTGATGCCTTCCCGTTTTGTGTAACAGCGATCCGAGATGGCCTATATCATCTCTCTGCTCATTGATGACGCCTTGGGGTGGGCTTCATCCATCTGGGAACAAAAGCTGGACCTCACCTGCGACATAGCCCACTTCACCAAAGAATTCCGCAGAGTATTCGACACACAAGGTAATAGCTGCTTCATCTCTTTTTCATATAACCCAAGGCAGTCGTCCTGTGGCCCGGTATGCAGTCGAATTTCGGTCCATAGCCGCAGAGACCGGCTGGAACGATGAGGCGTTAGCGGCAGCATTCTGGCAAGGCCTGTCCGAGAACCTTAAGGATGAACTTGCCGCATTGGAACGGCCCACGGAACAAGAGGAACTCATTGCGCTATGCATCTGAGTGGATTTGAGGTTACAGGTGAGAAAGGCCGAAATAAATCGTCTTAAGCAAGGTATGCAATCTCTCCACAACCATTACACAGGAGCCTTTAACCCTCCTTTTTCAGACCTGGAAGAACCCATGCAGCTCGGAGGCAACAAACTTTCACCCGGTGAGAAACAATGCAGACGTAATGCTCTGTCTTTATTGCGGTAACGTTGGACACCAGGGAACCGCCTGTCCCCAGAATTCGGGAAACGCTAAAGTTCCAGTGTGAGCCGGGATGATCACTCTGGGAACTCTATCTGCCTCCTCTCCCAAGAGGCCAACCAGGCTTCTGATACCCGTCACGCTTACCGGTGATACCTTTAAGGCCTCCACTCGGGCCTTTCTGGACTCTGGGTCAGCTGGGAATTCATTGACCAGGGATTCGCAGAGAGAAATAAAATCCGCAAAAGTCACCCAATAGGTCTGGAAGCTATTGACGGCCGTCCCTTACAACCCGCCTTTATTTCTCTTCAAACTGTTCCTTTTCAGTTGCACACAGGAGAACTTCATGTCGAAAGGATCTCATTAGACGTTATCCATATTCCTACCGTCGAAGTCCTCCTGCGACTCCCATGGCTTCAATTACATCACCCTCGGATAGACTGGACAGAAGCACAACCTTTTCAATGGAGTCCTCACTGCCTGCAGAACTGCTCTGTGCCGTCCAAAGGCCTATGGAGGGTCTCAGTACCCAACTTCCAGGACGTATTCAATAAAGCTCAATCCGAGGTGTTGCCACCCAACCGGCCCCCGGCTCATCACCACTGCGATGATGTTCCTACCGATTTATCACTTCCTGAGACCAAAGCCATGAAAGAATACATCCAAGAAAATCTACAAAAGGGTTTTATCTAGAAGTCCTCGTCCCCTCCAGGTGCAGGTTTTTTCTTTGTAAAGAAAAAAGATGGATCTCTCAGACCTTGCATTGATAATCGGGGACTTAATAAAATCACAATAAAAACCGGTACCCTTTACCGCTTATTACCGAACTTTGACAGACTCCAGGGTTCCACCATTTTCACCAAACTAGACCTACGAGGAGCTTACAACTTAGTAAGAATTCAACAGGGTGATGAGTGGAAAACAGCGTTTAACACCCGGGACGGACATTACGAATACCTAGTCATGCCGTTTGGACTTTGTAACGCCCCCACGGTATTCCAGGACTTTGTCAACAAGGTGTTTAGGGATCTTCTTGATCAATACGTCATTGTCTATTTAGATTATATACTTATCTTCTTCAAGACCGCACACGAGCATCCTGGCCATGTCAAACAGGTACTCCAACATCTGCAGGAGAATCCCCTATTCGCAAAATTGGAGGTGTCAGTTTCACCAGACCACGTCGTCCTTTCTAGGCTACATCATCTCTGACACAGGCCTGGCCATGGACCCAGCCAAAGTGAAAGCGGTTATAGATTGGCCTCTTCCCACACCCCTAAAAGCCATACAACGGTTCCTAGGCTTCGCCAACTACTATCGGAGGTTCATACAGAACTTTTCAGTAGTAACACCCATTATAGCATTATGTGAAAAAGAAAAAATGTGAACAAGCGCTAAAGACTAAAACACCAGTGTGACAAGTACAATATATATATATATATATATATAAAGGCTGCCTAGTAATACTGTCAGTACTAACAGAAAAAGTGAAAACAAAGAAAAACCTGGCGCCAAAAGTTCATTGGATAATCCTGTACTCCTCAGGGGATCAGCACACTTGCTTGACAGGCCATGTAGGGGAAAAAACACAAACAGACACAGATCATAGTGCAACACTGTAGGGTTAAAACAGGTCTACACTAATACACACACTGCACATATAACATAGAGACTCCTAGTGACTATAAAAACTATTTATTAAATAAAAAGAACTATGCCATAAAATGGTATGGACAAATGAGAACACCGCTGGTCATCCAGATGGGAAAAATCAGAGCCCTACTTACAAGCAGCAAGGCAAATACAGGCAATGCAACAAAGAGTCCTCCAGGTGCTGCTGATGTCTTTGCAGAGATGTGATTCCTGCTGCACTGTGACTCTCGTGCTGACCCTCCCTCCAGGGGTTAACAGGAACATAGTCATAGCATAGCACTTAGTAAATACGGTGAATTTAACCGCATACCACGTGGCCTAAGAATATTCAAGCCTCCTACTACAGACTCCAAAAATGAAGTATTCATGAGGGATTGGAATAAAGCCCTAGATGAATGCTCATTTAAATTAATGCAATTGTTGGTACAACAACAAAAGAAGTCCCTTTCAGAATTGGATGAGCAAATTATTGCTCTTCAAGTCAAATTGGAACAATTTAAGGACAATAATGAATTACTAGCTCTGGAACCAGTAGTCAAAAAAAGACTTGACAAAATGGAACTAGAGTTAGTAAGTAATAAACAAACAAAATTTCTACGTGACAAGGTGGATTATGACACAGGGTGTTATAGAAATTGGAAACAGGATACTAAGGATCCGAAGGGAAAACCTTTTAAGAAAAACTATCGTTCCAATAACAATTATAACAAAAAAAAGGAGTCAAATCATATAAAGGCTCCGGTTAACAGCCCTAGTATTCATGCCACAGTTTCCAGTCTTCCCAAACCAAATTCCCCATTACCCATTCATAACACACAGCAGTTCATTCTGCAACGCAAACCAAACCATACCATCAAGAAGAACACTGATATAACACCACAGTTGGAACCTATCCCCACCCACAATCAGTTTGAGGTTCTCTCTACAGATGAGATTGAAGTAAAGGCAGAAGGAAGTATATATCAACCTCTCCCCTCCCAAAGTAATAAACCAGCATTCTCTTTTTTAGAGTGGAGGAAGGAGAAGGATCATATATTTCCAGAGGTGAAAATCACAAAAGTTTTAAAACCTCCTTTAGATTCAATGCTTCATGTGAACATCCACAAGAAAAGAAAAAACGATTCAGGGGGAGAAGAGGAGGTAGGAATAAGAGATGCAACGTAAGATCTGATAGCAGAGAAATGTGTCAATATATATTTAACATTAGCAAATATTCCCTAAACAATATGGAAAAGAGAGTCTTGGGTAAGGGCCTTACATTCGCCCCTGTATGTGGGCCCAACAGCTTCAATCTGTTTATTGATGTGCAGAAGTTTGCCAGAAAGTTGGCCTTAAAAAAATATTTCGCCAAAGACGCCATCAGTAACCAGATTGAATCTGTAGTAGTGAGTAATGTATATAAATCTACTCCATTTAAAAAACAGTCCACTTTTAATCCCAAATTTGTCCAAGGCCACTTTGTGAACACCTTCGTAGAGATGGTTTCTAGAGATCTGGAACAATCAAGTCGTACCTTTAAAATCAAACATGACAACCTCAATCAAGAGGAAAAACTGGCTGTAAAGTCACTGGCCAGTAACGATTTGATTGTTATCAAACCAGCCGACAAGGGTGGGGGAGTAGTAGTGATGGACAGTAATTATTATGTCCAAGAATCAGGAAGACTTCTTGGTGACACTACTACTTACCTCCCCCTTGCCAGTGACCCAACGGACATCTATCACTCTGAATTAGTTACCCTTTTAGATACGGGACTTGCCAATCAAGCCATCACGCAGGATGAGTTTGACTTTTTGAATAATTTGCACCCACGTATACCTCTATTTTACTTTATTCCTAAAATTCATAAAGATCTTACACACCCCCCCGGTCGTCCTATTATTTCTGGAATACAATCACTCACGTCCAATTTATCTTAATTTATAGATTATTATTTACAGCCACTAGTAGCTAAGTTAGATTCACATTTAAAGGACACTACACAAGTCTTGCAAATCTTGCGTGAGATTGATTGGAGGTCTAGTTATGTATGGGTAACAGGTGATGTCACATCCCTGTATACAATAATAGACCATCAACTGGGATGTGAGGCCATCCGAAGGGAGTTCGAGGAAGACAACACCTTATCCTCTGCCCTTAAGGCCTTCTTGATGGATGGGATTAGATTCATATTAACACACAATTATTTTTGTTATAATTTACAGTATTATTTGCAGATATGTGGTACCGCCATGGGCACGAGGTTTGCCCCAAGTTATGCGAACCTTTTTATGGGGCAATGAGAGAAGGAGGCCATTTGGAACAACTGCCCATTTGGTGCAAACCTCGTGCTATGGCGGCGCTACATAGATGACGTTATTTTCATTTGGGATGGGGAACTGGATCTATTAGATCAATTCATTTTGTACCTTAATGACAATAACAGAAATTTGAAACTGATACTGTATGCCAATATGATAAAACCACCATTAACTTTTTGGATTTAAATATTAGTATTGTTGATGACCACATTCATACACAAACATTTTTTAAGCCTGTACAGGCCAACAATTATGTTGTGGCCAACAGCCATCACAATCCGCAATGGATTAGGAACATTCCGAAAGGACAATTCATCCGACTTAGGCGCAACTGCTCCAGGTTGGAGTCCTTTGTAGAGCAGGCGGATGAACTCAAAAATAAGTTTCTGGATCGGAATTATCCCATAGACGAACTAGAGAATACTATCTCTTTAGTTCAAGATATGGACAGGAAAAAACTCCTGGAATATAAGGACAAAGGGGACAGCCAAGGGAAAAATAATATTTCCTTTATAACACAATATAACGCTATGGCCCCCAAAATAAGGAATATTTTTGCCAAACATTGGCCTATATTGTTGCAGGATGCAACTTTGTCACAGATACTAACACCACAGCCATCTATTGTTTTTAAGAAAGCTGGTAACTTTAGGAACAAACTGGCACATAGTTACCCCTTAAACCAAGGTGAAATAAAAATGCACATCAATCAGGTTTAAAATGGGTTTAAACCATGCAGTAAATGTATAGCCTATAAGTACAGCTGTTGTAGCACAGAATTCAAATCTAATGTCACCGCCAAGAACTACAAAATCATGTCACATATTTCATGTAAGTCGGAGTTTGTCATTTATATGTTGCAGTGTCCTTGTGGCCTGCAATATGTGGGTCGCACTGGTCGTACGTTTCAAAGACGTATATATGAACATATCTACAACATTAAAAAGGGTTTAACATCACACAGTGTGTCCCACCACTTTTTGGTACATCATGGCAAAAATCCAAAGGGCCTTATCTGTCAACCTATTGAATTGTGTACACCCAATTGGAGAGGTGGCAAAAACATTCAACACATCAATAGGAGGGAGGCCTTTTGGATCTATGAACTTAAGACTTTATCCCCATATGGGCTCAATATTGATTTTGAACTGGGCTCCTTTTTAGGTAGATGAGATGGCTCAAACAAACATTAAGTTAAGTGCAACCATTACTTAATGGATGACACCTTATCCATTTGACTCTGTACCAGCAGTAGCATATTAAGTGGCTTAAGCAGGTTTGCTTATCCTTTGGCCACAATTTGGCATTTTGGTATATATCAATGCCTATTATGATATTATATCTGGCCTTAATTTTGGGATATACGGTTACCAGTTGTTATCTGAATGTTTTTAATGTTTTTAATGTTGTTTAATGTATTATATGTGTATTATGTTGTTAGAGACGTAGTGATTTGATATTAATGACATGCAGGCTATACAGCCTAATTGGGCAATTAATTTTTAATTGGTTAGGGTATATGTATATGTCATTCAGTGTCAGTCTTTATAGCCCCTGAGGAAGTGGAGTAACATCCACGAAACGCGTAGGGCAGGTGACACAGTCACTTTGAGCTTGGTATTGGACTTTTTGGGACACTTGGTCACATTTGAACACCATTGCAGCCGTTAGTTCTTGGCATACAGGACGCTTGTACTGTCCCTTTAAGGGCACGGGCACTCTCTGAGACAGCCTGTGTAACCGGAGGAGGAAGTGAGTAGAGCAGCCTCACATGGAGTAGAGCTGTGAGCCTCACGAGCGGGCCTCCAACACTGCCACTGTTCCTGTTAACCCCTGGAGGGAGTGTCAGCACGAGAGTCACAGTGCAGCAGGAATCACATCTCTGCAAAGACATCAGCAGCACCTGGAGGACTCTTTGTTGCATTGCCTGCATTTGCCTTGCTGCTTGGAGCAGGCCTCCAACAATGCCACTGTTCCTGTTAACCCCTGGAGGGAGGGTCAGCACGAGAGTCACAGTGCAGCAGGAATCACATCTCTGCAAAGACATCAGCAGCACCTGGAGGACTCTTTGTTGCATTGCCTATATTTGCCTTGCTGCTTGTAAGTAGGGCTCTGATTTTTCCCATCTGGATGACCAGCGGTGTTCTCATTTCTCCATACCATTTTATGGCATAGTTCTTTTTATTTAATAAATAATTTTTATAGTCACTAGGAGTCTCTATGTTATATGTGCAGTGTGTGTATTAGTGTAGACCTGTTTTAACCCTACAGTGTTGCACTATGATCTGTGTCTGTTTGTGTTTTTTCCCCTACATGGCCTGTCAAGCAAGTGTGCTGATCCCCTGAGGAGTACAGGATTATCCAATGAACTTTTGGCACCAGGTTTTTCTTTGTACCCATTATAGCATTGACACAGAAAGGAGCCGGCCCAGCACTGTGGCCTCCTGCAGCCATTCATTCTTTCGAGAAGCTGAAAACAGCCTCAATTTCATTATTTCGTATTTACCAGGGTCTAAAAACGTGAAGGCAGACGCTCTCTCTCGCCAATTTTTCATGGAAGGTAAGGCTGAGGACCAAGAGGAAACCATACTTCCCCCATCTTGTATAATCTTCACCAACACTTTTGATGCTTTAGAAAACATCACACAAGGTCAGTCTGACATTCCGGAGGGTCTCGAGGTTTCAGATTGATGCCTTTACACCGCACCAGCATATCGCAGAAAGGTGCTGTAATGGGGCCACTCATCTAAAAGCTCGGGACACCCAGGTACAAGGAGATCTATCGACCTCCTGGAACGGACCTTTTGGTGGACCGGGATACATAAGGACATAAAGGAATTTATCACTGCATGTCCGACATGTGCCCAAAACAAGACTCCCCGTAACAAGCCATCAGGGTTACTGCTATCTCTCCCGATTCCAGAGCACCCATGGACTCATCTTTCCATGGATTTCATTGTGGAATTACCCGTATCCAAAGGCAGGAATACCATTTTGATGGTGCTTGACCGGTTTTCCAAGCAGGCCCATTTCATTCCCCTCAAGGGGCTACCCAACGCCCTCAAATTATCCAAAATTTTCGTTAAGGAGGTCTTCTGTCTTCATGGGGTTCCCCAAGTTATTGTAGCGGATCGTGGATCTCAATTTATTTCTACATTTTGGCGGGCCTTTTGCAAACAGCTCGGGATTTCTCTTCACTTCTCTTCTGGCTATCATCCTCAGACTAATGGCCAGACGGAGCGGACAAACCAATCACTGGAACAGTTTATCCGCTGCTTCATTTTGGATACCCAGGACAACTGGACTGATCTCTTGCTTTGGGCCGAATTCATCCACAACAATCTCCGTAATGAGTCGACTCAGGATTCACCATTCTTCACCAACTTCGGCTTCCACCCCTCGACTCTCCCTACCGCAGGACCTAGATCTGTGGTACAAGCAGCGAATAATAGGATTCTGCATCTGCAAGCCTCTTAGGGAAGGATTCAACAAAATCTTAGAAAAGCAGTCTCCCTGCAGAAGAAACAGGCTGACCGGCATCGTCGTGAGACACCAACTTACTGTACACTCCAGGGCAAAAGGTATGGCTGTCCACGAGGAATATTCGTTTGAAGGTTCCCACTGCAAAATTGGGACCCGGGTTTATTGGCCCATTTCCCGTTATTGAGAAGGTCAATCCGGTGGCATACCGGCTGCGGTTGCCTGCATCTATGAGGATTACTTCGGTCTTCCATACCTCCCTACTCAAGTCCTTCATCCAGGATTCTCAGTTCCCTGCTGCGACTCTCCTCCTGAGCCTCTTCTGGTTGAGGGCCAGCAGGAATTCGAGGTTCAGACCATCCTGGACACCAGATTATCCATAGGAAAACTCAAATACCTGAATCATTGGAGGGGCTTCAGTCCTGAGGAGCGCTCGTGGATCCCCTGTGACCAACTTCATGCTCCAAGGCTCGTTCAGGCCTTTCATCACAGATTTCCCTCCAAGCCATCCCTGGGACGCCCGGAGATCGCCCCTGAAGAGGGGGTACTGTAAGGATTGGCCTTCGGTCCTGCCCCCGTGATGTGTCCCGTGACGCCTCGGGCGATACACCCGACATACAGGCAACGCGCAAGCACTGCGCTACTCCTGCCAGGATCGCGCTTGGGCCCCCCATGACGCATCTCACGTTGCCACGGAGAAGCTTCCCCACGCACCTACGCGCCGGCGCCGCATCACCAGGGATACACAAGGGGTTCATTCAATCTCTAATTACCCCACACATGCGCCACACTCCGCACCTACCTACCAGTGGTCAGAATACGTCTGATTATTCATCCCTCACAGCCTGGTGCCGCCCTGCTATTGGCTGTCACTCCCTTATATGCTCAGATAGCCCACCTCCTAGTTGGCTGAGCATAACCAGAGTTTTGTATCTGTGCTTGCCTCAAGCAACCTGTTTACCATGTCTTGTTTCCTGCCTGCTACTGTTCATTGTACCTGACCCTTGCTTGTTCCTGGACCTCTTCCTTTTCTTACCCTTGCCCTCGGCTTGTATTTGGACTCCGACCTTTTGTATCCCTGGACCCCGGCTACGCACTATGACTGCCCAACTTCTCCAACCCCAGACCACGGCGAGTACCACGACCATCCGACTTCTCCAACCCCAGACCGCGGCGAGTATTACGACCCTTCTAACCTCTCCTACCCTGACCCGGTTACATGACTCCGACTCTGCAATCTGGACGCAGTTGCGTTCTTGGTCGGTGTATTCAAAACATCCCCACCTCAGCCTTGCGGTCCCGTCCTGTTTGTGGTGAGCACTCGTTACACTCCCCCAGCTAACTTATTGCCAACCGCTGGGCAGGCTCCACCCAGTCTGGCAGATACAAAACATGTCCCCGCAGGGTGCCCTTTGTTCTCCGGACTTGGCAATTCACCCTTTCTCGCCCACCAAATGGTCTTCTCACCTAGACATCCTCTCCTCTTTGAACTACGGACTCTATACAGACATGCCGGCGTCTATGCTGATGCCTTGGCTGACTGTATTGAGCCTTATAGTAAATGTCTAAAACATTATAAAGTACACTTTAATAAAGTATACACATTATGGAACCTTATACATAAGGGAAATGGATTTGGGATATTTGGGCTCAAAATCTAGGAGTTTGGGGGACACAGGTTTGCACCGGTGTAATTCACCCCGCGTACCGGCAAATCATGCCTGCTCGCCGGTAAGAATTAAAGGACTACCGGTAACTTTGGCCCCCGAACTCCTGCAAACAAAATAATTGCATTTGCACCCAAATATCCCCCCTAAAACTGACACCCAAGAAATCTCAAAGTTCTAGGGCCAAGGGAACATGAAAACAGAAAAAAGCAGGGATCACTTTATTTTCCACATGTATTATCCCTGGTCCCTGACTTATGGTGCTTATGTAGCTACCAGGGACCTCACAGTTTCAGGGGTAACCAGAGGGCTTAACCTTTATTATATAGCCTAGTTACCCCCTACCGTCACACCTCCCCGCTCAAAACGAAGGCTCTGGGGTAGTCACCCCATCAGGTGGCTCCGCAGACCTGGATATCCTGGAGGTTTTCTGGTCACTGGGGATGTCATGTCAGGAGAGTCCATCTGCATTGCCATGCTCACTGCCCTTCTTGTGCTGGATAGTAAAATCAAATTCCTGCAGGGCAAGGTTCCAGCGCAGCAGTTTGCCATTCTCTCCCGACACCCTCTGTAACCAGCTGAGGGGATTGTGATCAGTGATCACCATAAAAGCTCTACCATACAGGTAGGGCTGGAGCTTCTTCAGTGCCTACACGATTGCTAGGCACTCTTTCTCGATGGTGGCATAAGCTGCCTCTCGAGGCAACAGCTTGTGGCTCAGGTAGACAATTGGGTGCTCTCCACCCTCCTCGCCTACCTGGCTTAGTGCAGCACCAACACTATAGTCCGAGGCATTGGCCTGCACCATGAACCGCTTCCTGTAGTCAGGTGCTGCCAGGATGGGAGCACTAGCCAGGGCAGACTTCAGAACCTGGAATGCCTCCTCACAAGCGGGAGACCAGGTAACCAGAACCGAGAGTTTCTTCTGGGTCAGGTCAGTCAGGGGTTTGGCCAGGTCACTGTACTGGGTACAAACTTCCTATACCAGCTTCCTATCCCACTTCCCAGCGGTGCCTAAGAAAGCCATAACCTGCTTCTTTGTTCAGGGCACTGGTCACCCGAGAATTGCCTCTACCTTAGCCGGCTCCGGCTTGAGATGCCCCCCTCCTACTCTGTGCCGAGGTACAATAATAACTCTGCCATCCCGACTAGACACTTAGATGGTTTGAGTGTCAGCCCTGCTTCTCCTATTCTTTTCAGCACCACTACAACATGCACTAAATGGGATGCCCAGGAATTGCTTAATACAGATATGTCATCCAAGTATGCCCTGGTGAAACCCTGCATCCCTTCCAGCAACCTATTGACCAGGCTTTGGAAGTTAGCCGGGACATTCTTCATCCCGAATGGCATAACTAGAAATTCATATAAGCCACTCGGAGTGATGAAAGCTGACTTTTCCTTGCCCCGCGAGCTTGTCTAACAGGTCGTCCATGCGGGGCATGGGATAGGCATCCGACACAATCTGTGTGTCGAGCTGCCGGTAGTCCACACAGAACCGAGTGGTCCCGTCCTTCTTAGGTACCAGGACTACCGGTGAAGCCCAAGGACTATGAAATGGTACAATTACCCCTAGGGCCAGCATCCCTTCTACTTCCTCCTCTATGCTACACTTCACCTCTGCTGATACCCGATAGGCATTCTTAGGCAGAGGTCTCTGATCCCCGGTGAGGACTAGGTGATCAGTGATATGGGTCCTGCCCGGCTTATCCGTGAACAGGTCCTTGTACTGGTCTAGCACCGCTGGCGTGCCTCGAGCTGGGGACCTATCCCTACCTACTCTACTGTGGACTCTTGCGGTACCTCTCGGTAGGCAAACAGCAAATGCTGTAAATGAATCTCCCAGTCTCCCTGTTCGGCTTCTGCATAGGTTCACAGAATCTACTTCAGGGTACCATTGAGCCGCTCACACTCTCCGTTTGTCTGGGGATGGTAAGGGGTTGTGCAGAGGGTTGTCACCCCACACGCCTCCCATAGACAGTGGAGCAATTCAGACATTAATTGTGTCCCTTGATCGGTTAGAATCTCGCTAAGGAACCCTACCCTAGAGAAAATCCCTATCAGAACTACTGTCACCTTAGCTTCGATCGAGGACAGTGCCACAGCCTTAGGGTATCGGGTTACAAAGTCGACCACCGTGAGGATGTAGCGCTTCCCCATCCAGCTAGGGACCAGATGCGGTCGCACAATATCTACAGCTACCCTCTGGAAAGGTTAACCTATCACCGGTAGTGGTTTTAGGGGGAACCTCACACGGTCACCTGACTTGCCAACCCGCTGGTAGGTATCACAGGAGCGACAAAAACTGCCACTGCCTGCGATGCCCCTGGCCAGTAGAAACACTGCAATAGCCGGGATCTAGTGTGGGCAACCCCCTAATGTCCCACTAGTGGAATGGAGTGGGCTACCTACAATTGCTGCCTATACTCCCTGGGTACCATTAACTGTCTCCTACCAGTCCATACCCTATCTGGAGCACCAGGAGCTGTCTCCCGGTACAAGAGCTCACGGTACCAGAGATACCGATCTGACCCACCCTCAGAGGCAGATTCGGACACCCAAAGTCTCCTGCCCTCTAAGCCGGGATCGGACCGCACTGCTTCTCTGAACCGGGTACCCAGCTCCAGCCACTCATCCTCAGTCACTAAGGTGGGTGCAGGAGGATGAGAGAGGAGGCTGGGGGTGCAGGAGGAGTAGGGAGAGGGAGGGGGAGAGGGGAGGGGGAGAGGGGAGGGGGGAAGGGGAGGGGAAGGGGGAAGGGAAGGGGGGAGGCAGCGTGGTCTGGTCCTTCTTCTGATGGAACGTTACAGCCCTTGCACTGATTGGCTGAGGTCTATGTGCTGACAGCAAGACACAAGGGGACTGTACCTCTATGCCTGGACACCGAACCCTGCCAGAGGCTGGACCCTCAAAGCAGACAACTATCAAGACTCTGGAGACTGACATGAAAGGCCACCTGCATTGAGGTACCTTTTGAGACTCTGGGGTGGTAGATTGGTAAGGGGCTTTTCCTCCCAGTCTTGTAGAGAGGAACTGGGAAGTGAGTTACCCCTTACACAGGGATAGGTGTTTGTTTATTTTGTTTCTGTTTCAATATTTTGCCTTGTTAGGCTGCGGCCCCAGTACGTTCTACAGCGCACACCTTGGCGTGCGCTGTGCATACAAGCACCACCCCCCAATCAGACCGAGCCCAGTACTTACCTTGGCGCGCATTTAGCAGCCGCGCTCTACGACAAGTTTTTGTAAATACAACAACATTGTATTTACAAGTTGCGATGGAGGGGTGGCCACGCGCCCACCGGTGGTTCAGCCAATGAGGGCGAACCAGCCGCGTAAGGTCATGGCTACGACCCTGGAAAACCCCAGCCACGCCCCCCACCATCGCAAACTCTTCCATCTTCTCGCAGACCGCAGATCGCGGTGAAACTCTGTGCCCGTGCCGCCCCTCCCCGCCAGGTGCTCGTGCTACAGTGCACACTGGGACCGCGGCCTAAAAGGGACAGGCTGGAATAAAGCCATGTTTTACATTTCCCCAAATCTGTCTCCTTGTGTGTACTTCTGCACCTCCCTCCTACAGTTTGTATAAGGAAAAAAACAGATATTGAAATAATACTGTATTAGAAAATAATCAAATAATATAATTGCAATGAATCTATGGGTCCTGAAGTAAACAAATGCTAGTTAATGTGTTCTCCTGCAGCCTCTTTAGGGGAAACAACCTAATTTTCTCCAATCAATTAGAACATCTAAAAAAGAAGCGCAACAGATAAACACCTTAGATGTGACCATCTCCTTTATTTCTTTTACTCAAAGACTTCTGGGAATTGTAGCTCTGTGTCTTTTCCTACATTGTATCAGGCACTGGGTTGCACTTTCCGGAAGCCCTTGCACGGGTGGGAGGAGAAAGTGATCAAGGGGGGCAGAGACGGGGAGGGGGTCTTCCTGAAATTAGTTAAACATCAACCAATGGCTGTCCAGCTCCTCTGATCTATACACTAATACTGAACATGACTTTTTTGAAAAAGTCCCTGCTCGCGGACGAAACGCGTCAGAGTTTCCATGTAGCAGTGTATTTTACCGTGCCAATGCACTCAATAAACAACCTTTTAGTCTTTGCGTGAGGATTTCCATTTTTTGTGCCCCCGCGGTTTGCAGTGAACCTCCTGAAAAGCCTTTTTTCCTGTTGTACATACCTCGGCTGGAGCACGCTTCAAAGCACTTCCGGATCAGTGGAGCCTGACGTCAGCTGGTGAATCAGCTTTGGAGCTCCGAAGCTGGGACGCGGCGTGTCAAGATCGTGAGTACTCCCTCTACCCCCGCTGTGGGGTTTATTGCTGTGTGTGACGCCGGTTTTGTGAGGGCAGTGGCGGAGGATCAGGGTGTCTTAAGACCGCATATAGTTCCCTGGCTGGGGACACGGCTGCACCGAGTTCATACTTCCCCCTTACCACACTCTAGCCCCGTGCCGGAGGCGAGTCACAGGTACACAGTATCATTAGTTTTATTTACTTTATGTACCACACATTGGGAGACTGAACGGGAGTGCATTTATTGAATTATTTTCATGGACATATGGTAGATTATTATATGTGCACAATTTTGGCAGCAACGGTCTCATCTTGGAGTTTCTCTGGGACATTTCTATCTATGAATAATACACCACCAAAGATATAACTGGGTTGAACCGGACGAGACTTAGATATGATAAAATATAATTTATTCCTTGAAAAAGGTGAACACACGAGATATACAAATAACAGACAAAATATGGACACTTACTTAAAGGTTTGGACAAGAAAGCCATCAGGATACAGGATGGGCCATTTCTTCCATAATTCAGTTTCAGATGAAGACATCACAGCAATACATGAAGATCATGAAGACACATGAAGACATTTGAGTATACCATTTCAACCATTCTCTTGCACTCAAGGCGCCGAGCTGTCTAGCAAAAATCTCTTTGAAGGAGATTTTGGCTTCCCTGTAAGTGTGAAGACCGACACTTAAAAACACTCAGCCCCTTTGTTCTTGCCCTTAGCATAAACAACAGGACAGTTAGCTTTTGATCACCGGGCTATGTTAATTCTTCAGGATGCCCTTCCTGCCTTATTTAACATAGCAGATGGAGTCTGCATTTTTCAGAGCAGATCCAAAACCCCATATACATTTTAATACCTACACATATTAAAATACCCGGTTCTGGTAGGTCCAGCGGGTCCAAACTTTCCAGACCTTAATGCCGGAAGTGGTACACTGTAGGGTCCAAGTTTCAGCCCGCTACGACCTTCGGAACCAGAGTTATACAAATATCACATAAACCGTTTCATATTTTATTATAAAAATCTCCGCTAAAAAGAAATCTCAGCGTTTCACTAAATCCCCATTGAAAACAACGTGCTCCGCCGCCATGGGTTTCAATGGAGTAACTCCGCCGTTGTAGTCAATGGAGTTTCCCGGCATAGACTTTCAATGGAGGAACCGCCGCCATTGAAGTCTATGAGAAAATCCACAAATCTTTACCTTCGTCCACACTCCGTCTGGTTGGGCTGGGAAGGGGCATGCATTAAAGCCGGAACCTTGGCTATATGCCACCCAAATCCCATCCCTCTGGTCATTCCAGAACCGGAGATATGGACTTACACATTTCAACATTTTACACTTAGTCGTTTTTTCGCCGTGCGGCTTTTCCCCATTGGAATCAATGGCCGGCGCCGCCATTGACAATGCATGGCGCCCGCCGCCTTTAGATTTAATGGTGCGACCCTCCTTCTCTGCTCGACCCTTTACGGGGGTCCCTCATTCCCGGACCCGGTGTGGATCGTGTGTGGCGGTTCCTAGGGGTTAGGGACAAAAAGAACTTTATTCCCAGGGGCCCTAGAACCCAAGATTCCCACACCAATTGTTGTTGAACTTGACCGTAGTGATTAAACTCTTTTAAAAGACATTGTATCCGCTTTTGCGGTCTGCGGTTTGGATGGCTGCCAACCTGTTCCTCGAGGCCGGCATTGAGGAATCTCCATTGAAGTCAATGAGCCCATTGACTTACAATGGGAAACCGCCGCTCCTCCTCTCAGACGCCACCTGCTGGTCGTCGCTGGAAAACAGGTCCAAAACCACTACTTCTGCCATTAGAAAGCATGGAGGCTCAATGGTGACCTATGGACGGCTGCAAAATGGAGCCTGAAAAGGCGGGAAAATTACACAAAGGGCTATAATCAGTATTTTAACATTAACCCCTTCCCTCCCGCATCAACCCTAGTGTATGTGTGAGTGCAAACACCAGGATAACACAATACATTTACACAGGGGAATAAACCTTTGGAAACTGAAGCAAGGCAAAACACACATTACTGGACCTCAGTCCAGTTAACCCCTTGCTTCCCAGGTGAGAGTAGAGGGTTGGCTAATGGGGTGTAACCCCTTTAATCCCGGGCCAAACCCTCTCTATCTTGACAAGGGATCCTGCTACAAATTGGAATACCACCCATGTATACACAGATAAGTGTGTACGTTATAAATAAATACATAAAGCAGGAAAGGTTTAGTTTAGTTGCAAGTGATGTTTGTTTTCTTGGAGCCCATACAGATGTAACAGGCTATGTCTTTTCTGCCTATCTCTCCCCACCCTGTTATGTAAGTCATGCTAGCTGCAGGCTGTAAGGGGTAAGTGATTCATCTGTGGGCTTGTTGACCCCCTTCATGCCCCTCTTATGAGTGACAGAAATAAGGTAGTGACTCATGGCCTGTGTAAGCCTATCTGGTATAGGTATAGACCATGAGCCCGCCCCTTCTTGTTGCTCCTAGGAGGGAGCGGCAAATTTAGTTTAGTCCTGTTCCTGCTCTGGAGGATAGAGGAAGCAGAGAGCTGTGAGTCTCTCCCATGGTGGGATGAGCATGCTCACCCCCAGTCTTTGGCTGGGGAAACATCTGATTCAGTCACAGAGGCACTGTAAGATCAGGGGCCATCCCCATCCAGAGGTCTGGGACCTCTGAGACTCTGCATCGCTATAAGGAAAACCTGCAGTGGATGCCTGCCATGCAATAAAGACCCTTGTTATCACACTCCTGTCTATGTATCAGTCCTTGGGCAGGTTGGAGACATATGCAATAGTGGGGGCTGATTTCTGGAAACCCTGGAACCCACTACGGCTGGAGGCGCTGAACACCAATGAGAAGAACCACAGAAAGACCCTAAGCCTGTCCTGATCTCCAATTGGAGGCGCTGCTGAGATCAGGGCAGGCTTGTACAGTAAGAGCAAAGAAAGTACGCCTCAGACAGAATGCTAAGGGAGAGGGGGATTAGATATATAGTGTCCAGGGGATACTGGCTACCATAACCAGGGACCATTTTTCCCGACAGGGAGCTATAGTCTGGTCTGCCCTAGTGGAACCAACTGTGCTGACATAGTATACTTTCATACCGAGTGTCACGGAGGAGGGGGGGTGGACTAGATATGGTGTCCAGGGGACCCCGACCGGAACCCACTACGGCTAGAGGTGTTAACACCAATGCAAATAACTACAGAAAGACCCTAAGCCTGTCCTGATCTCCATACCATCGCAGATCCAACTCAGCTCTCCTGATACTAACAGGCATCCGCACAACACCCAGGTAGCAGAAGCTGTGTATCTCCCACTTTGTTGAGGAAACAGTGCTACACAGAGAAATCCTGTCATTGTTTTATCTCCTATATTTTCCAGAGTTTGTAGACACACACACAGTGGGACATATGTATCAGGGCAAAAGTGGTGCCATTCTGGGGCAATACATTTGCATCATATGTATCAAAGCAAAAATTATACCACATTACCAATAGGATTTTTTGTATGATTCATCTCCTGCAATTTGTTTTGCCCCAGAATTGCACCACTTTTGCACTCCTCCTCAGACCTCACTGTCTCCTGAGACTAGACACAGCAATGATAACACAAAGATACACACTGCTTCAGTCACACATGTCCCTGCTCACACATACAGCACAGAGTGTGATAGGAAGGACTGTCCCACTCCCAGCCAAGTAACAGCACTTACTCCCTCACCTGCGGTCTCTGTGTAAGTTTCCCATGTAACCTCTTAGATTGTAAGCTCTTCCTTTCCTATTGTCTGATTTTGCTGCACTTATTGTATAATTATAATTCCCTGTACTGTATTCTTTGTGAAGCACTGAGTACACTTTTGGCGCTATATAAATAAAGACATACAATACAATACAACCTAATCCTGAGCACAGCCTGTCCCACATCCTGAGGAGGGGATCCAGGTCACTCCCACAGGGAAGGACTGAGAGATCACAGGGGCTCCCCCCACCCTCCATAGGAAGTACACACACAGTGAGGAGGGGATAAAGTGCACATCTCAGGCACTGAGGGGGGGACACACTGAGGAATAGGCTCTGAAGCCTCTAAGTCCCTTTTCCTGTGTCCCCCCTCACATTGTCCATCCCCTGCTGCACAGAGATCTTCAGCCTGTGTTATTGGGTAAGTGCTTTCCTCCTCCTTCCTTCCCCTCCCTTGTGTGACCTGTGCACATTATCCCAGTGCTGTTCTGAGCTTCCTTACACACAGGAGCCTGAGAGGCTGAGCCTCTGATAATGAGGGGGAGCCTCTGGCACTGGAGGGGTTAATTCTCCCGGTATCAGAGGAACACGGAGATAATGGGGGTTTATTTTACATTGGGAATTAACTGTTTCTTTTTTAACGGAGTGGTACCCTGAATAAAACATGTATTTCCCCTCAGGTTTAAAGCATGGGGTCTCTGTAGCTGAACCACAGTAATGTCAGCTCCGGGACCCCCTGCTTCCTGAGATACTTATGTAGCGCACTTTCCCACACCCCCTGGAAGATATGTGTCTACAGTGTGTGGGGTGCAATACCTGTGGCTCACAGGAGGCCTGAGCCTCCGCTGCTGGGAGCCTGGGGTGTACATGAATCAATGCTGGGTAGCGCCTCAACCTCTATGGGATTCTACTATGTGGAATAACCCAGTTACAGGACATACTGTATAAGAAATACACACTTGGTATAAGATAACGGATTACTATGTAGGTTTACTATGTACATGTAGCCCTGGCTGGTTTTGGGCTACCAGTCTGCCCTCCTCCTGGCAGTAAGCCCTAGTAAAAGCAGGCTTGCCAGGGGTAATCATGGGTTTTCCCCACTTATATGCAGAACAGCATCAGTAAAGAGGGGCACAGATCACAGCGAAAGCAGCAGCAAATCGCTAATAATGAGGGCAACTCATGACGGGGTAACAATATACATAAATCTTTAATGGTCAGTACACCAGTAGGACCACGCACCAACGCGTTTTGTCCGCTTAGGACTTTCTCAACACCTTGTATGTATTTTTTTACCCCGTCTGGAGTTGCCCTCATTATTAGCGTTTTGCTGCTGCTTTCGCTGTGAGCTGTGCCCCTCTTTACTGATGCTGTTCTGGATCTACCCTGGAGGCCTGCACGCCGGATAATCCTCTAGCCTGGATACCACATAAGGAAGGTAAAGGGCATAGCCCATCGTTTTTTACCCTCCATTGCTGGACTGTTCTGAATTACTACCCCAGAGGGTGAGTTTATGTTACTGGAGACTGAGTGTTGGATAGCCTTGTGGGGCACTAACTAGTCCTGTTATCACCCAGGGTGGTCTTCATTCATTTCTACATATATTTATCCATGGACATTGGATTCAATTATTATTGTGATATTGCATTGTTGGAAGCTGTTGGGGTGATGCACCAAAATACCACAAAAATCCCACTTCTATGCAGCCTCAGTGAGTCACAGAGAAGGCGGTGCAACCAGGCCTTGTGTCCAATCAGGGGCACGGGGCTGGTTCTTGCTTTGCCTGTCCTTAAGGGGCTGCACTTCCTAAAGTTAATCAGTTGCCTCTACCATGAGAGAGGCTGGTCTACCCATAACAGTTGTGCAGGGCTCTGCCAATCTGTGGCCCCCTCTTAGGGGAGCGGTGGGAGACTATTCCTCTTACTCCGCCAGGGAGTAAGGGAAGAGCTAGGACTGATTCTGGTGCCCTTGACTGGGAGTGAAGGTCCAGGGACATCCTGAGGGTGAAGGCCCTAAGCTCTGCTGTTGCTGTACCATTGAAGTGTGCTAATAAAGTGTTCAAGTTGTTTACCATAGCTTCTTGCCTGAGACTGAAATCTATCAGGGAGAAGAGTAAAGAATTTCTCCTGCAGGGATTTCACCCTTCATCCCTGGGGTCTGCAAGAGATGGAGGTGCTGACGAATCAGTTAATACCCCAAAAGCCTGTTCTGACATCCCCTACCATCATATGGGAGTCTCAGATCTACTGTGAGCCAGCAGGTACGCACCACACCTCTCCATGTAGCAGCAGTGTAATCTCCCAAAAGGGGGGGGGGGGGAACATGGGCTACATACACAAAATAGATATACGGTACCAGCCCCACCAATTTGCCCATGGGTGGCCGTACTCTCCAACCCTCTGTTCCCCTCCTTGGAATCACAGTCCCCAAAGTACTGGGGGGCCCATGGGTACCCAACCACCTTGGTGTCCACAAAAGTCAACCCACCCCAAAGTGTGAGACAGCGCTGCCCCACTCAAGTGTAGAGTTGGTGCATGTGATGAGGTGAGGTACCTGCTGGGTGCACAAGCACCCGGGCGCGTCGATGCCGCAAGATGGGATCCACGGATTCAGTGACGCGAAGTCTCCGCCTCTACGGTGGGTGGGTCCCACGTGGAGTGTACCACCATATAGAATGTCTGACAGCAGATGGGTGGTCTGGTCCCAGACCACCTGAGGCCAGGATGCAGCCGCTTCCTTCCTGTGTCTCTCACACTGATGCTGCAGCAGCCACAAAATGAGGGGAGTCGGGGCCTAGCTGGGGCCTGCACCTACACCTACCCTACTGACGTCCCAGCTCCGACTGGCATGTTCCTCTGTGCGCAAAATGTATCTCTTGGGGAGCAGGAGAATCCGGCCACACGATTGGCTGTGCTTGTCCCCGTGACTAGCAGAACCTGGGACTGCTGGGACATGTAGTTCCTTCTCGGAGCCTGTTCCTCTAATGGCCGCCGCTTGCACTGCGAACCTCTCTCTGCGCATTTACAAAATGGCGGCACCCTCGGCAGAGCTCCGGCGACTGGCTCGCCAGCCGCCTGTTTCCCTGCACCGACCGGCGCCTGTCTGACACCCCTTTATCCCTCTGCAACGCTATCGGGGTAAGAGGAGGGGAATAGAGGGATCCAGGGGACAGGGTTACACTTACATGTACAGTAAAGGTGCTGCCGGTATAGCTTGGGTGCCTAGCCGGTCAGGTTACATAGTGTGTCAGTGTATAGTCTCGCCTGGTCACACACTCTGCCGGTGTATATACAGTAATGTACTGACAGGGAATATAACCAGATTATATTGGTGCAATGCCAGGTCACCTCTGCAGCACACAGCGCTTTGTTAGTTCCCTCTGGGGGTGCGCTGTACCTCACGGGGGGTGTAGGAAGAGGAGAGAGGAAAGGTGGGGTGCAGAGAGGAGGGAGGGAAGGGTGGGGGTGCAGGAGGAGGAGAGAGGAGGCAGGGGTGCAGGAGGAGGAGAGAGGAAGGGTTGGGGTGCAGGGGGAGGGGAGGGGAAGCGTGGGGGTGCAGGAGGAGGGGGGGGGAAGGGTGGGGGTGCAGGAGGAGGGGAGGGGAAGGGTGGGGGTGCAGGAGGAGGGGAGGGCAAGGGTGGGGTGCAGGAGGAGGGGAAGGGTGGGGGTGCAGAAGGAGGGGAAGGGTGGGGGTGCAGGAGGAGGGGAGGGGAAGGGTGGGGGTGCAGGAGGAGGGGAGGGAGAGGGGAGGGAAAGGGTAGGGTGGAGGAGGAGGGGAGGGGAATGGTGGTTTGGGCGCAGGAGGAGAGGAGGGGAAGGGTGGGGGTGCAGGAGGAGGGGAGGGGAAGGGTGGGGCTGCAGGGGAAGGGTGGGGGTGCAGGAGAAGGGGAGGGGAAGGGTCGAGGGAGGGGAAGGGTGGGGGTGCAGGAGAAGGGGAGGGGAAGGGTGGGGGTGCAGAAGGAGGGGAAGGGTGGGGGTGCAGGAGGAGGGGAGGGGAAGGGTGGGGGTGCAGGAGGAAGGGAGGGGAAGGGTGGGGGTGGAGGAGGAGGGGAGGGGAATGGTGGTTTGGGTGCAGGAGGAGGGGAGGGGAAGGGTGGGGGTGCAGGAGGAGGGGAGGGGAAGGGTGGGGGTGCAGGAGGAGGGGAGGGGAAGGGTGGGGCTGCAGGAGAAGGGGAGGGGAAGGGTGGGGCTGCAGGGGAAGGGTGGGGGTGCAGGAGAAGGGGAGGGGAAGGGTCGAGGGGAGGGGAAGGGTGGGGGTGCAGGAGAAGGGGAGGGGAAGGGTGGGGGTGCAGAAGGAGGGGAAGGGTGGGGGTGCAGGAGGAGGGGAGGGGAAGGGTGGGGGTGCAGGAGGAGGAGAGAGGAGGCAGGGGGTGCAGGAGGAGGAGAGAGGAAGGGTTGGGGTGCAGGGGGAGGGGAGGGGAAGCGTGGGGGTGCAGGAGGAGGGGAGGGGAAGAGTGGGGGTGCAGGAGGAGGGGAGGGGAAGGGTGGGGGTGCAGGAGGAGGGGAGGGCAAGGGTGGGGGTGCAGGAGGAGGGGAAGGGTGGGGGTGCAGAAGGAGGGGAAGGGTGGGGGTGCAGGAGAAGGGGAGGGGAAGGGTCGAGGGGAGGGGAAGGGTGGGGGTGCAGGAGAAAGGGAGGGGAAGGGTGGGGGTGGAGGAGGAGGGGAGGGGAATGGTGGTTTGGGTGCAGGAGGAGGGGAGGGGAAGGGTGGGGGTGCAGGAGGAGGGGAGGGGAAGGGTGGGGCTGCAGGAGAAGGGGAGGGGAAGGGTGGGGGTGCAGGAGGAGGGGAGGGGAGGGGAAGGGTGGGGGTGCAGGAGGAGGGGAGGGGAAGGGTGGAGGGGAGGGGAAGGGTGGGGGTGCAGGAGAAGGGAGGGGAAGGGTGGGGGTGCAGGAGGAGGGGAGGGGAGGGGAAGGGTGGGGGTGCAGGAGGAGGGGAAGGGTGGGGGTGCAGGAGGAGGGGAGGGGAAGGGTGGAGGGGAGGGGAGGGGAAGGGTGGGGGTGCAGGAGAAGGGGAGGGGAAGGGTGGGGGTGCAGGAGGAGGGGAGGGGAAGGGTGGGGGTGCAGGAGGACGGGAGGGGAAGGGTGGGGGTGCAGGAGGAGGGGAAGGGTGGGGCTGCAGGAGGAGGGGAGGGGAAGGGTGGGGCTGCAGGAGGAAGGGAGGGGAAGGGTGTGGCTGCAGGAGGAGGGGAGGGGAAGGGTGGGGGTGCAGGAGGCGGGGAGGGGAAGGGTTGGGGTGCAGGAGGAGCGGAGGGAAGGGTGGGGGTGCAGGGGGAGGGGAAGGGTGGGGGTGCAGGGGGGAAGGGTGGGGGTGCAGGAGGAGGGGAGGGGATGGGAAGGATGGGGGTGCATGAGGAGGGGGTGCATGAGGAGGGGAAGGGTGGGGCTGCAGGAGGGGAAGGGTGGGGCTGCAGGAGGAAGGGAGGGGAAGGGTGGGGGTGCAGGAGGAGCGGAGGGGAAGGGTGGGGGTGCAGGGGGAGGGGAAGGGTGGGGGTGCAGGAGGAGGGGAGGGGAAGGGTGGGGCTGCAGGAGGAGGGGAGGGTGGGGCTGCAGGAGGAGGGGAGAGGAGGCAGGGGTGAAGGAGGAGGGGAGGAAGTGGGTGGGGGTGGAGGAGGAGAGGAAGGGGGTGGGGGTGAAGGAGGAGGATAGGAAGGGGGTGGGGCTGCAGGAGGAGGAGAGAGGAAGGGGGTGGGGCTGCAGGAGGAGGGGAGAGGAAGGAGAGGGGCTGCAAGAGGAGGGGAGAGGAAGGGGGTGGGGCTGCAGGAGGAGGGGAGAGGAAGGAGAGGGGCTGCAAGAGAAGGGGAGAGGAAGGGGGTGGGGCTGCAGGTGGAAGGGAGGGGAAGGGGGTGGGGCTGAAGGAGGAGGGGAGAGGAAGGGTGTGGAGCTGCAGGTGGAGGGGAGGGGAAGGGAGTGGGGCTGAAGGAGGAGGGGAGCGGAAGGGGGTGGGGCTGAAGGAGGAGGGGAGAGGAAGGGGGTGGGGCTGAAGGAGGAGAGGAGAGGAAGGGGGTGGGGCTGCATGTGGAGGAGGGGAGGGGAAGGGTGGAGGAGGGGAAGGGTGGGGCTGGTGGAGGAGGGGAAGGGTGGGGCTGGTGGAGGAGGGGAAGGGTGGGGCTGCAGGAGGAGGGGAGGGGAAGGGTGTGGCTGCAGGAGGAGGGGAGGGGAAGGGTGGGGGTGCAGGAGGCGGGGAGGGGAAGGGTGGGGGTGCAGGAGGAGCGGAGGGGAAGGGTGGGGGTGCAGGGGGAGGGGAAGGGTGGGGGTGCAGGGGGGGAAGGGTGGGGGTGCAGGAGGAGGGGAGGGGAGGGGAAGGATGGGGGTGCATGAGGAGGGGAAGGGTGGGGCTGCAGGAGGGGAAGGGTGGGGCTGCAGGAGGAAGGGAGGGGAAGGGTGGGGGTGCAGGAGGAGCGGAGGGGAAGGGTGGGGGTGCAGGGGGAGGGGAAGGGTGGGGGTGCAGGAGGAGGGGAGGGGAAGGGTGGGGCTGCAGGAGGAGGGGAGAGGAGGCAGGGGGTGAAGGAGGAGGGGAGGAAGGGGTGGGGGTGGAGGAGGAGAGGAAGGGGGTGGGGGTGAAGGAGGAGGATAGGAAGGGGGTGGGGCTGCAGGAGGAGGAGAGAGGAAGGGGGTGGGGCTGCAGCAGGAGGGGAGAGGAAGGAGAGGGGCTGCAAGAGGAGGGGAGAGGAAGGGGTGGGGCTGCAGGAGGAGGGGAGAGGAAGGAGAGGGGCTGCAAGAGAAGGGGAGAGGAAGGGGGTGGGGCTGCAGGTGGAAGGGAGGGAAGGGGGTGGGGCTGAAGGAGGAGGGGAGAGGAAGGGGGTGGAGCTGCAGGTGGAGGGGAGGGGAAGGGAGTGGGGCTGAAGGAGGAGGGGAGCGGAAGGGGGTGGGGCTGAAGGAGGAGGGGAGAGGAAGGGGGTGGGGCTGAAGGAGGGGAGAGGAAGGGGGTGGGGCTGCATGTGGAGGAGGGGAGGGGAAGGGTGGAGGAGGGGAAGGGTGGGGCTGGTGGAGGAGGGGAAGGGTGGGGCTGGTGGAGGAGGGGAAGGGTGGGGGTGCAGGAGGAGGAGGGAAGGGTGGAGGAGGAGGGAAGGGTGGAGGAGGGGAGGGGGAGGGAAGGGTGGAGGAGGGGGGGGTGGGGCTGCAGGAGGAGGGGAGAGGAGGCAGGGGTTGAAGGAGGAGGAGAGGAAGGGGCGGGGCTGCAGGAGGAGGAGAGAGGAAGGGGGTAGGGCTGCAGGAGGAGGGGAGAGGAGGCAGGGGTTGAAGGAGGAGAGGAAGGGGTGGGGCTGCAGGAGGAGGAGAGAGGAAGGGGGTAGGGCTGCAGGAGGAGGGGAGAGGAAGGAGAGGGGCTGCAGGAGGAGGGGAGAAGAAGGGGGTGGGCTGAAGGAGGGGAGAGGAAGGGGGTGGGGCTGCAGGTGGAGGAGGGGAGGGGAAGGGTGTAGGAGGGGAAGGGTGGGGCTGGTGGAGGAGGGAAGGGTGGGGCTGGTGGAGGAGGGGAAGGGTGGGGCTGGTGGAGGAGGGGAAGGGTGGGGGTGCAGGAGGAGGAGGATGGAAGGGTGGAGGAGGTGGAGGAGGAGGGGGAGTGAAGGGTGGAGGAGGGGGAGTGAAGGGTGGAGGAGGGGAGGGGAGGGGGAGTGAAGGGTGGAGGAGGAGGGGGAGGGTGGAGGAGGAGGGGAAGGGTGGAGAAGGAGGAGGGAAGGGGGAGGGGGGAGGGGGAGGGGAATGGTAGAGGAGGAGGGAAGGGTGGAGGAGGGGAGGGGAGGGAAGGGTGGAGGAGGAGGGGAAGGGAGGAGGGGAAGGGTGGAGGAGGGGGAGGGGAAGGGTGGAGGAGGAGGGGAGCAGAAGGGAGGAGGGGAGGGGAAGGGTGGAGGAGGAGGGGAGGGGAAGGGTGGAGGAGGAGGGGAGGGGAAGGGTGGAGGAGGAGGGGAGGGCAAGGGAGGAGGGGAGGGGAAGGGTGGAGGAGGAGGGAAGGGTGGAGGGGAAGGGGAGGGAAGGGTGGAGGGGGAGGGGAAGGGGGGAAGGGGAGGGGAAGGGTGGAGGGGGAGGGGAAGGGTGGAGTGGGAGGGGAAGGATGGAGGAGGAGGGAAGGGTGGAGGGGAAGGGGAGGTGGAGGGGGAGGGGAAGGTGGAGGGGAGGGGGGAGGGAGAGGAGAAGGGGGAGGGGAAGGGTGGAGGGGAGCGGGGAGGAGGAGGGGAGGGGAAGGGTGGGGGTGCAGGAGGAGGGGAGGGGAAGGGTGGGGTTGCAGGAGGAGGGTAGGGGAAGGGTGGGGGTGCAGGAGGAGGGGAGGGGAAGGTGGGGGTGCAGGAGGAGGGGAAGGGTGGGGGTGCAGGAGGAGGGTAAGGGTGGGGTGCAGGAGGAGGGGAAGGGGAGGGGGATGAGAAGGGTGGAGGGGAAGGGGAGGGGGAGGGAAAGGGTGGGTGTGGAGGAGGAGGGGAGGGGAAGGGTGGGTGTGGAGGAGGAGGAGAGGGGAAGGGTGGGGGTTGGGGTGGAGGGGAAGGGTGGGGGTGGAGGGGGAGGGGAAGGGTGGGGTGCAGGGGGAGGGGAGGGGAAGGGTGGGGGTGCAGGGGGAGGGGAAGGGTGGGGGTGCAGGAGGAGGGGAAGGGGAGGGGGATGAGAAGGGCGGAGGGGAAGGGGGGAGGGGGAGGGGAAAGTGTGGGTGTGGAGGAGGAGGGGAGGGGAAGGGTGGGTGTGGAGGAGGAGGAGAGGGGAAGGGTGGGGTTGGGGTGGAGGGAAGGGTGGGGGTGGAGGGGGAGGGGAAGGGTGGGGGTGCAGGGGGAGGGGAGGGGAAGGGTGGGGGTGCAGGGGGAGGGAGGGGAAGGGTGGGGTGCAGGGGGAGGGGAAGGGTGGGGGCACAGGAGGAGGGGGAGGGGAAGGGTGGGGGTGCAGGAGGAGGGGAAGGGGAGGGGAAGGGTGGGGGTGCAGGGGAGGGGAAGGGTGGGGGCGCAGGAGGAGGGGGAGGGGAAGGGTGGGGGTGCAGGAGGAAGGGAAGGGGAGGGGAAGGGGAGGGAAGGGGAGGGGGAGGGAAGGGGAGGGAAGGGGAAGGGCAGGGGGAGGGAAGGGGAAGGGGAGGGGGAAGGGAAGGGGAGGAAAGGGGAGGGGGAGGGGAGGAAAGGGGAGGGGGAGGGGAGGAAAGGGGAGGGGGAGGGGAGGAAATGGGAGAGGAAGGGGAAGGGAAGGGGAAGCGGAGGGGAAGGGGAGGGAAGGGGAAGTGTGGGGGTGCAGGAGGAGGGGAGGAGAAGGGCAGATGTGCAGGAGGAGGGGAGGGGAAGGGCGGTGGTGCAGGAGGAGGGGAGGGGAAGGGCGGGGGTGCAGGAGGAGGGGAGGGGAAGGGTGGGGGTACCAGAGGAGGGGAGGGGAAGGGTGGGGGTGCAGGAGTAGGGGAGGGGAAGGGTGGGGCTGCAGGAGGAGGGGAGGGGAAGGGTGGGGTGCAGGAGGAGGGGAAGGGTGGGGGGGCAGGAGGAGGAGGAGGGGAAGGGTGGGGTTGGAGGAGGAGGAGGGGAAGGGTGGGGGTGGATGAGGAGGGGAGGGGAAGGGTGGGGGTGGATGAGGAGGGGAGGGGAAGGGTGGGGGTGGATGAGGAGGGGAGGGGAAGGGTGGGGGTGGATGAGGAGGGGAGGGGAAGGGTGGGTGTGGAGGAGGAGGGGAGGGGAAGGGTGGGGGTTGGGGTGGAGGGGAAGGGTGGGGGTGGAGGGGTAGGGGAAGGGTGGGGGGGCAGGAGGAGGGGAGGGGAAGGGTGGGGGTGCAGGTGGAGGGGATGGGAAGGGTGGGGGTGCAGGAGGAGGGGAAGGGTGGGGGTGCAGGTGGAGGGGAAGGGTGGGGGTGCAGGAGGAGGGGAAGGGTGGGGGTGCAGGAGGAAGGGGAGGGGAGGGGGATGGGAAGGGCGGAGGGGGAGGGGAAAGGGTGGGGGTGGAGGAGGAGGGGAGGGGAAGGGTGGGTGTGGAGGAGGAGGGGAGGGAAGGGTGGGTGTGGAGGAGGAGGGAGGGGAAGGGTGGGGTTGGGGTGGAGGGGAAGGGTGGGGGTGGAGGGGGAGTGGGGTGGGGGTGCAGGGGGAGGGGAGGGGAAGGGTGGGGGTGCAGGGGGAGGGGAGGGGAAGGGTGGGGCTGCAGGAGGAGGGGAGGGGAAGGGTGGGGGTGCAGGAGGAGGGGAGGGGAAGGGTGGGGGTGCAGGAGGAGGGGAGGGAAGGGTGGGGATGCAGGAGGAGGGGAAGGGTGGGGTTTGGAGGAGGAGGAGGGGAAGGGTGGGGGTGGATGAGGAGGGGAAGGGTGGGGGTGGATGAGGAGGGGAGGGGAAGGGTGGGAGTGGATGAGGAGGGGAAGGGTGGGGGTGGATGAGGAGGGGAGGGGAAGGGTTGGGGTGGAGGAGGAGGGGAGGGGAAGAGTTGGGGTGGAGGAGGAGGGGAAGGGTGCGGGTGGAGGGGAAGGGTGGGGGTGGAGGAGGAGGGGAAGGGTTGGGGTGGAGGAGGAGGGGTTGGGGTGGAGGAGAAGGGGAAGGGTGGGGGTGGAGGAGGAGGGGAGGGGAAGGGTGGAGGAGGAGGGGAAGGGTGGGGGTGGAGGAGGAGGGGAAGGAAAGGTGGGGTGCAGGAGGAGGGGAGGGGAAGAGTGGGGGTGCAGGAGGAGGGAGGGAAGGGTGGGGGTGCAGGAGGAGGGGAGGGGAAGGGTGGGGGTGCAGGAGGAGGAGGAGGGGAAGGGTGGGGTGGAGGAGGAGGAGGGGAAGGATGGGGGTGGATGAGGAGGGGAGGGAAGGGTGATGGTGGATGAGGAGGGGAGGGGAAGGGTGGGGGTGGATGAGGAGGGGAAGGGTGGGGGTGGATGAGGAGGGGAGGGGAAGGGTTGGGGTGGAGGAGGAGGGGAGGGGAAGGGTTGGGGTGGAGGAGGAGGGTGGGGGTGGAGGAGGAGGGGAAGGGTGGGGGTGGAGGAGGAGTGGAGGGGACGGGTGGGGAGGGGAAGGGTGGCAGTGCAGGAGGAGGGGAGGGGAAGGGTGGATGGGGATGGGAGGGGAAGGCTGGAGGAGGAGGGAGGGGAAGGATGGAGGAGGAGGGGAGGGGAAGGGTGGGGGTGCAGGAGGAGGGGAGGGGAAGGGTGGAGAGGAGGGGAGGGGAAGGGTGGAGGGGGGGGGAAGGGTGGGGGTGCAGGAGGAGGGGAGGGGAAGGGTGGAGGGGAGGGGAAGAGTGGGGGTGCAGGAGGAGGGGAGGGGAAGGGTGGAGGGGAGGGGAAGAGTGGGGGTGCAGGAGGAGGGGAGGGGAAGGGTGGAGGGGAGGGGAAGGGGGGAGGGGAAGGGTGGAGGTGCAGGAGGAGGGGAGGGGAATGGTGGTTTGGGTGCAGGAGGAGGGGAGGGGAAGGGTGGGGGTGCAGGAGGAGCGGAGGGGAAGGGTGGGGGTGCAGGAGGAGGGGAGGGGAAGGGTGGGGGTGCAGGAGGATGGGAGGGGAAGGGTGGGGGTGCAGGAGGAGGGGAGGGGAAGGGTGGGGGTGCAGGAGTAGGGGAGGGGAAGGGTGGGGGTGCAGGAGGAGGGGAGGGAAGGGTGGGGGTGCAGGAGGAGGGGAGGGGAAGGTGGGGGTGCAGGGGGAAGGGAGGGAAGGGTGGAGGGGGGGGAAGGGTGGGGGTGCAGGAGGAGGGGAGGGGAAGGGTGGAGGGGAGGGGAAGAGTGGGGGTGCAGGAGGAGGGGAGGGGAAGGGTGGAGGGGAGGGGAAGAGTGGGGGTGCAGGAGGAGGGGAGGGGAAGGGTGGAGGGGAGGGGAGGGGAAGGGTGGAGGGGAGGGGAAGGGTGGAGTTGCAGGAGGAGGGGAGGGGAATGGTGGTTTGGGTGCAGGAGGAGGGGAGGGGAAGGGTGGGGGTGCAGGAGGAGCGGAGGGGAAGGGTGGGGGTGCAGGAGGAGGGGAGGGGAAGGGTGGGGGTGCAGGAGGATGGGAGGGGAAGGGTGGGGGTGCAGGAGGAGGGGAGGGGAAGGGTGGGGGTGCAGGAGTAGGGGAGGGGAAGGGTGGGGGTGCAGGAGGAGGGGAGGGAAGGGTGGGGGTGCAGGAGGAGGGGAGGGGAAGGTGGGGGTGCAGGGGGAAGGGTGGGAGTGCAGGGGGAAGGGTGGGGTGCAGGAGGAGTGGAGGTGAAGGGTGGTTGGAGGAGGAGGAGGGGGGGAAGGGTGGGGGTGAACTAGGTCCCGCGTAGGGGCGGCCGCATAGGGATTAGACGTGTGCTTGTCGCATGCGCCAGCGCCATCGTGCTGAGTATAAGCTCAGTCTAATAATGCGTCCGAGATCAGATGCAATGTAAATTCTTCTGTATTTGGTACAATTTTAAAATGACCTGAAAATTACTGGGATCCCTTCAGGTACAGTGTGGCCGGGGATCCCTTTAGGTACAGTATGCCCAGGGATCCCTTTAGGTACAGTATGCCCGGGGATCCCTTTAGGTACAGTATGCCCGGGGAACCCAAGGGTTCATAGGAACCCTGGCTGAAAAACACTGGTCTGATGTATCAGCTCATGTCTGTTTAAATGCAAGTTGTGTCTGCACAGAACAGGGGCGGTGTGAGCACAGAAAGAACATCACAGCAAGCAGGGGGAGGGGGCACAGCTAGCAGGGATCCCAATACATAGGAGATGTCCCCTCCCCAGGTACAGACAGGGCTGTGTTATCATGCAGGGGAAATGAGCAGCTGCTGAGGGGCTGATAAAGGAGGGGCAGAGGATAAACGGGGCAGTAACCCCCATAAGGGTAGTGGGACTGTCCTCTTCTCCTACACAATAGGAAGCTTCAGACATTCATTAGCTGCTCACATCCCGGCCTCCTGAGACCTGCAGTCTGGGCAAATAGCCACTAATGTACTGGGCAGCAGGGGACTGGGACCAGTGAGGGAGGAATACAGGGAGTAATCACAGGCCGGCAGGACTCACTCACAAGCAGCAACAAGGTAATCATCAGAATATATTAATATATCTGCTTAATCCCTATTTATGTTTTTTTTTTTTATGCTATACGTTTTCTGTCTAGATGTGACCGATTCAGTTGGGGGTTTTATTTCTTCATTCAGTGCTGAAACTTTGGGCTTTGCGGCTTTTTTTTTAAATTTTAAGAACAAAGTTTTATGGGGAACACAAAATAAAAAGGGTACATTAAATCTGAAACCATGTATCTGTGTCATCATAACTCTGTGCCCAGGACATGCGTGAAAACGAGCGGTAACTCTCAATGTATCACTTCCTGGTAAAGCATTTGATAAATATACAGCACAGGATACACAATACAAGGTATCACATTGCGGGGAAGGGTGGGTGATGCAGACAGTTAAATACCACATGTGCTTTGAGTTTTTATGCTTAAAAGGTAGTGACTTATTGTGAGGTTGTAGTCTTGTCTTTATTATCAGTTGCAATTGATGGTGCTTGGTTATCTGGGGGAAACCTATAAAAACAGCGTTTGATTTTATTTATTTATTTGTACATTTGTATAGTGCAAACAATGTGCTCGGTGAATAATGAGCAAGGTTTCTGGTCTGTAGAAATTTGCTTTAAACATTTATTTTTGCAAAGCCTCTGTAATTGCAGCGTCTGAACTGCAGCAGCATGTTAGGTGTGTGTGTGTGAGATGGGACCTTGTGCAGTTTGACTTTCACGTGTATATTTGAACATGTATGAAGCACATTAATGATTAGAAAGACACAGGTAGACATGGTTAGAGAAGGGGTTACATGGCAGTGTGTTCACTTGTTGAATCTACATGATATTATTTAATAGGTTTGGGGCTGGAACAACTATTTGCACCATATTTAGACCATTTTTTTAAACCCCAATATCATACTAAAAATGAGGAGTTTTACTGTTTTTTTCCCCTCCCTCCCATGGCTATTCCCCTATGGTGTTTATAGATATGAAGCCATTATCCTTGTTTCATGCTTTGTGATGGGTGCAGGTTTGCATAGTCTTTTCACAGACAGTAGTGAATTGCTTAGAGTAAGTTAATTAACCGTATCCCTCCCTTTTGTATAAATAAAGTATATGTATGTCAGAGGTGCAGGGACAGGGGGTGGTCACTACTAAGCTATGGGCAGTTCCTGACACCACTGTAGGCGCACAGGGATGAGGTCACAGGCTCTCCATGAGTTTAACCCCATCAGTAGTAAGAGGAAGGTGCCTGAAAGCAAACAGTCTGTTATTAAACATTAGCAGCAAACAGTAACTTCTCCTAACAGGGGGTTCCCACTGACCCAGCACAGGCTTGTGTGAGGAGAGGGAAACCCCAGGGGTAACAGGAGACTGACCTGTGTGTAGGGAGGGGGGGGGGGTTATTGGCTGAGCAGGTGGAGAATAAGCATCTCCTTAAGTCAATATTGAGGTCACCAATACCTCTGACCTGTTACAAAGTAGCCAGTGGTCCAGTCACAGTCAGATGGTGTACGTACATACATATATATATCTCTATCTCACAGGGAGGGGCACACGTGGAAGTGAAGGCGCCATTATTAAAACACCCAGAGTCCTAATTACACTACCAGGCACCTATGAGTCAGAACCAAATGACCCATTTAGACTTAGGCAGCCTCTCCAATATATTCTCCCAAACATTGAAGAGGCAGGTGGCACGTGCAGCCGAGTCCCCCGGTCTGCAGGGGGGGAAGTGTGACGGGGGCGCGGCTGTGACATCACCCGGCAGGTTCGCCCCTCATTGGCTGAACCGCCGGGGGCGTGGCCTTGTGCTCTGTCAATTTTCTTGAGAGCAGGAGTTTGGCCGCGTCCATAGACACTTTGCCCGTGCGGAGGCTGAAGGAAAGCAGGTGCTTTCCCTGGCCATGGTACGTGTGCCGTCCGATGGGCATGTCTAGGGGCGTGCCAGTGATGTCACGGAGCTGGTTCACCCCCCTCATTGGGTGAACCTCTCACGTGACCGGCCCGTCGCGCCAAGAAATCAGGCCCGGCCCCATTTGTGGGGCGGCTCTTGTCCGCGGGCGCTGCAGTAGCCAGCGAAGACATGGCCTTAGGCTGCGGCCACGTTGGCGCTGACAGCGCTCATGCTTGGAGAGAGGTGAAGTCACCAGCTCTCCAAGCATGAGCGCCGGGTGTCTTGCTATTTCGGGGGGGGGGGGGGGGGGGTGGTGTTGCAGGGAAGCTGAGCGCATTTCAGAGTCCGTTTTTATTGTTTATGCGGGGACGTCTAAATTTAAATTGCTAGAAGTAACCTCTCCAAGCCCCGCGCGGTCAGCGGCAGCGTGGCCGCAGCCTCGCTTATAACCATCTCTGTGCATATTACATTCTGCAGTCCGCAGCCCGCTGACACGTGCAGCTCTGTATCCTACTTATATCTGAGCTGCCGGTTACTGTGTAAAGTCGATACATTTGTTACCTTTCTAACAACAGCACTCACCTTTTATTCTTACTGCTTAAAGTCACAGATCTGTGGCTAACACCGGAAAAGCAACCCTCATTTTAACTCTTTTCAATATTCTCTTGGTATTTTTTGTATGCTGTTGTGGGTTAAAACCCTCTATAAATATATATATATATAAACACACAGATACCCAGTAAGCTCCTATAAACCCAAAAAATGACCACAAAATATATACAGGCAGGCTTCGTTTTACAACGAATGGCTTATCCAACGCTATGCAATGCATACCTATGTTCATTTTTACAACGCCAAAACGGCTTATCCAACGCTCTTACGACGCTTTGCAAAGTTGTTTGTGTATATAATATATATTATATTATACTATATGATATTATTATATTGTACAGTATATTATGTTATATAATATATATATATATATATATATAATACAGTATATACACTATATAATTTGTGTGTGCTGCATATCTTATTGCCTGTGTAAAATATTTTGTTTATTTTAGTGTTAAAAATGCCTTCAAGAACGGAACCTTTCATTTAAACAGTGTTCCTATGGGAAAACGTGTTTCGCTATCCAACGCCATTTTGAGTAACGCATTGTGTTGGATAACCAAGGACTGCCTGTATGTATAAGTTTTAAAAGGAGTGCTACTGAGCGTGGCACTGTATACTACAAAAAACAAAACACAAAGGGAGCCCAGAGCTACTTCCAATATGACAAAAATACACAGTGATGTGTGTGTGTGTGTGTCAGTCATTTGTGGGGGAAAGGGGAGGGAGCTGCTTACCTTCCAGCAGCCCGCAGCAGCTCCCTCCTGCAGCCTGGGAGACTGAGCCCGTGGAGGGAGGAGGGGGAGTAGCGGGTCCCTCCGCTCAAACCACGCCCGGCTCCCACTCGACCGCATATCGCGGTCTGTGTCTGTCAGCGTGCCGCCTGTCTGCCGTGCGGGAGCGCTGACTGAGGGAGCGGGGCCTTAGGGCTGGGACCCACTGCGCCCGGTGGCGCGGGCAGCCGCTTGAGCGCAACTCACTATTGCTGTTTAGCCTCACGATCCGGTCCCAGTCCCTCCTCACTGCCAACTGACTACGTACTGTGACGCGTCAGCCAGCAGGGGATACAAGAGAATTGTGTTCCCGTGCGGCGACGCGTCACATGGTACGCGAGTCAGCCAATGGAGGGGAGGGAAGGAGCTAAATGGGAGGCGCCTTGGGCGGGGAGCAGGGAAGGAGCTGCGGGTTAAAGTGTGTGTGTGTGGGTGGACGGCACCATGATCGGAGACCGCCCCCCTCCCTCCCACTCCCGCCCCCCCTCCCTCTCACTCCCGCCCCCCTCCCTCTCCGGCTCCCTACAGACCGCATATCGCGGTCTGTGTCTGTCAGCGCCCCGCCTGTCTGCAGTGCGGGCGCGCTGACTGAGGGAGCGGGGCCTTAGCCTTATGTCTCACCGGCAGCGAGATGTTCAACACTATCCTGCAAGTGCCAATGGTGTACAGGGGCAGGGAAGAAAAAAAGATTCAATGTAGCAACACGTGCAGGATTAGTTACTGCAATTCAGTCAATAAAGCACGAGGTTACTGGGTAGTACTGTACGTGGAAACAGGTAATACAGGAAACAATTCATACATTTTGTTAAAATGTAGTAGAGTGAATTACCACTGATGATACTGGTACACACACAAACACAAATACACACACACACACACGTGTGTATGTACCAGTATCAGCAGTGGTAATTCACTCTACTACATTTTAACAAAATGTATGAATTGTTTCCTGTACTACCTGTTTCCACGTACAGTACTACCCAGTAACCTCGTGCTTTATTGACTGAATTGCAGTAACTAATCCTGCACGTGTTGCTACATTGAATCTTTTTTTCTTCCCTGCCCCTGTACACCATTGGCACTTGCAGGATAGTGTTGAACATCTCGCTGCCGCTGAGACATAAGGCTAAGGCCCCGCTCCCTCAGTCAGCGCGCCCGCACTGCAGACAGGCGGGGCGCTGACAGACACAGACCGCGATATGCGGTCTGTAGGGAGCCGGGGGGAGGGAGGGGGGCGGGAGTGGGAGGGAGGGGGGCGGGAGTGGGAGGGAGGGGGGCGGGAGTGGGAGGGAGGGGGGCGGGCTCCAATCGTGGTGCCGTCCACCCCCCACACACACATGCACACACACACACTTTAACCTGCAGCTCCTTCCCTGCTCCCCGCCCAAGGCGCCTCCCATTTAGCGCCTTCCCTCCCCTCCTCCCCATTGGCTGACTCGCGTACCATGTGACGCGTCGCCGCACGGGAACACAATTCTCTTGTATCCCCTGCTGGCTGATTCGTCACAGTACGTAGTCAGCAGGCAGTGAGGAGGGACTGGGACCGGATCATGAGGCTAAACAGCAATAGTGAGTTGCGCTCACGCGACCGCCCGCACCACCGGGCGCAGCGGGTCCCAGCCCTAAGGCCCCGCTCCCTCAGTCAGCGCTCCCACACTGCAGACAGGCGGCACGCTGACACACAGACCGCGATATGCAGTCGAGCGGGAGCCGGAGTGGGAGGGGGGCGTGGTTTGAGTGGAGGGACCCGCTACTCCCCCCTCCCCCCTCCACCCTCCTCGGGCTCGATCTCCCGGGCTGCAGGAGGGAGCTGCTCCGGGCTGCTGGAAGGTAAGCAGCTCCCTCCCCCTTCCCCCACAAATGACACACACACACACACACCACACCCTACCCTGTGGAGGAAGCTGTCTGACAGCTCCCACTCCCGCCCCCGCCACTGATAGGCTCATCAGCGCACCACGTGACGCGTCACCAATCGGGATCACAATTTTCTTGCATCCCCTGGCGGCTGACGCGTCACAGCGCGTAGTGAGCCAGCAGCGAGGGGGGACGGGGACCGGCTCAGAAGGATTCCCCTGCTGGGGGGGGAACGCCTGCGCCGCCTGGCGCAGCTGGTCCCAGCCTTAAGGCTATAGGTCACGTTGGTACAGATGTAGGCAGACTTACTGTTTTTGGTGCCACCGACCAACATGCTCCAATCCGCGGTCTCTCCGCGGCACTAAAAGCAGTACGTTTTGCATTGCGTGAGTATGGACACTGCGGGGGTCCCTGCTTCTTATTGGGAAGCGTTCATCCTTCACTTGATGGGCCATCAAGGAACCAATACTAACCTTTTTAGATGAGCTGCAAAGCTGTCTCTGTCTCAGTTCCCGTCTCCGTGTGCCGTCTCCAGCAGCTCTGAAAGTAAGAAGCCGTCTCCGATCTGACCCAACCTCCAGATTAACATAGATGCCCGAATATGGGTCTCTATATCATGAGGGGGAATACTACAGGACCATATTCCGTCATTTATGATATCAAGGGGGTGATCAGGACATTTAACCCTGTCCAACCCCCTGGATGATGTATACCAGGGTTTCCCAAACTTTTTTTTCCGTGACCCGGTTATTTTTGAACTTCTCCTTCGTGACCCACTAAAAATGTTATTGCCTATACTGGCCTATAGGGCCTGCACAGACACACACACAGCCACTGATACACGCACACACACACAGCCACTGATACACACACACACACACACACACACAAACGCAGCCACTGACAGACACGCAGCCACACAGAGACACTGCTACACACACACACACTGATACAGACACTGCTACACACACACACTGCTACACACACACTGCTACACACACACTGCTACACACACACACACACACACACACACACACTGATACACACACACACACTGATACACACACACACAGCCACTGATACACACACACAGCCACTGATACACACACACACACACACACACACACAGACACACACACACACACAGCCACTGATACACACAGACACACAGCCACTGATACACACACACAGCCACTGATACACACAGACACACACAGCCACTGATACACACAGACACACACAGCCACTGATACATACACACTGATACTGATACACACACACACACACACACTGATACTGATACACACACACTGATACTGATACACACACACTGATACTGATATACACACACACTGATACACATACACACACACTGATACACATACACACACACTGATACACATACACACACACTGATACACATACACACACACTGATACACATACACACACACTGATACACATACACACACACAGATACACACACACACTGATACACACACACACACACACACACAGATACAGATACACACACACTCGCTCTCCCCTATATGCGCAATGACGGATGTGGGTGGGTGGAGGGGGCCAGGGACTGGGTGGGTGGAGGGGGCCAGGGACTGGGTGGGTGGGAGGAGGGGGCCAGGGACTGGGTGGGTGGGAGGAGGGGGCCAGGGACTTTGGAAGGGGCCAGGGACTGGGTGGGTGGGAGGAGGGGGCCAGGGACTGGGTGGGTGGGAGGAGGGGGCCAGGGACATTGGCAGGAGGGGGCCAGGGACTGGGTGGGTGGGAGGAGGGGGCCAGGGACTGGGTGGGAGGAGGGGGCCAGAGACTGGGTGGGAGGAGGGGGCAGGGACACTTGGGTGGGAGGCAGTGACTGGGTGGGAGAGAGTCACTGGGTGACAGTGACTGGGTGGGGTGACTTACCTTGCCGCCTGACACTTTCCCCTGCTGCCCCCGATATCCCCTGCTGCCCGGGACGGGAGGTGGGCTTGGGGGCACGAGAGATGGGCTCGGAGGGGGTGCCATGGGAGGTGAGCTCGGGAAGCTGGCCGCGTCGGGAAGCAGGCCGCAGTAGGAGCTTGTACTTCCCCCTCCGTCCCACATAACGTGCGGGCCGCAGAGGAGCTGGTACTTCCTCCTCCGTCCCACGTTGGGAGCGGGGGGGAGGAAGGGAGCGGGCCCTGCTTGCCCTGCGCATGCGCGCGGGACCGCGGGGGGAATCGCCGCCATTTTTTTAACTTGAGTGGGGGGGGAGACACCGCGCGGCCAGCCTCGCTGCGACCCGGCAATTTTGGTGCCGTGGCCCGGTGCCGGGTCGCGACCCACCATTTGGGAAACGCTGATGTAGATGATCGAATATGGTCCTATCGTATCCCCCCTCATGATGTAGAGACCCATAATCGAGCATCTACATCATCTAGGGGGTTGGGAAAGACCAGAGACCGCTTCTTACCTTCACCCCCCCCCCCCCTTATCTCGGCTCCGACGTTCTGGGCGTCATGACGGCACATTGCCATGGTAACATGATGTCACATTGTATTGTATTGTAGGTCTTTATTTATATAGCGCCATTAATGTACATAGCGCTTCACAGCAGTAATACATGTGGTAATCAAATAAATAACAGATAATATAAATAACAGATCATGGGAATAAGTGCTTTAGACATTAAGGAAGAGGAGTCCCTGCTCCGAGGAGCTTACAGTCTAATTGGTAGGTAGGGAGAACGTACAGAGACAGTAGGAGGGAGTTCTGGTAAGTGCGTCTGCAGGGGGCCAAGCTTTATGTGCCATGTGTTCAGAATAGCCACAGTCCTATTCATATGCTTCTTTAAGCAAGTGTGTCTTAAGGTGGGTCTTAAAGGTGGATAGAGAGGGTGCTAGTCGGGTACTGAGGGGAAGGGCATTCCAGAGGTGTGGGGCAGTCAGTGAAAAGGGTTTAAGGCGGGAGAGGGCTTTAGATACAAAGGGGGTAGAAAGAAGACATCCTTGAGAAGAACGCAAGAGTCTGGATGGTGCATAACGAGAAATTAGGGCTGAGATGTAAGGAGGGGCAGAAGAGTGTAAAGCTTTAAAAGTGAGGAGAAGAATGGAGTGTGAGATGCGGGATTTGATCAGAAGCCAGGAGAGGGATTTCAGCAGGAGAGGGATTTCATGAGGGGAGATGCTGAGACAGATCTCGGAAAGAGTAGAGTGATTCTGGCAGCAGCGTTTAGGATAGATTGTAGGGGAGACAGGTGAGAGGCAGAAAGGCCGGACAGCAGGAGGTTACATTAATCAAGACGGGAGAGAATGAGGGCCTGAGTCAGAGTTTTAGCAGTCGAGCAACAGAGGAAAGAGCGTATCTTAGTTATATTGCGGAGGAAAAAAGCGACAGGTTTTAGAAATGTTTTGAATGTGAGAGAGGAGTCGAGTGTGACCCCAAGGCAGCGTGCTTGGGCTACTGGGTGAATGATGGTAGTTCCAACAGTAATGTGGAAGGAGGTAGTAGGGCCAGGTCAGGGAGGAAGTATGAGGAGCTCTGTTTTAGCCATGTTGAGTTTAAGGCGGCGGAGGGCCATCCAGGAAGATATAGCAGAGAGACATTCAGAAACTTTGGTTTGTACAGCAGGTGTAAGGTCGGATGTTGAGAAATATATTTGTGTGTCGTCAGCATAGAGGTGATAATTAAACCCAAAATATGTTATTAGGTCACCTAGAGAGAGTGTATACAGAGAAAAGAGGTCCCAGGACAGAGCCCTGGGGTACCCCCACAGAGAGATCAATAGAGGAGGAGGGGGTGTTAGCAGAAGAGACACTGAAAGTACGATGGGAGAGGTAGGATGAGATCCAGGATAGAGCTTTGTTCCGAATGCCAAGAGTATGGAGAATGTGAAGGAGAAGAGGGTGGTTCACGGTGTCAAATTCTGCAGAGAGGTCGAGTAATATGAGCAGAGTGTAATGACCTCTGTCTTTGGCAGCATGGAGGTCGTCAGTTATTTTAGTGAGAGCTGTTTCTGTGGAGTGAGCAGTGCGGAGGCCAGATTGTAGAGGGTCTAGGAGAGAATAGGTGTTGAGAAAATGGAGCAAGCGAGACCCTGATACCAGGCGACGCGTCTCCATAACCCGTCTGAGCCAAGGTAATTGCATTTTAGTTTGTTACAGAGGCCTTTGCCGCTTTCCCGGCATTTAATTGAAGTGCCTTCGGGAAGTGCGCGAGGCCTCTGTCTGCGGGGTTTACAATCTCACGCCCCCCAGTTTGCGCACCTCCTGATCTAAGGGTGAGAGTATTTAGTTATTGTGATAAATGTATTGTTGTTATGATGGTTTAGTGCAGTGCAGTGTGTCTGGGTGCTGAGACCCCCCTGTGTGTGTGACTGTGCTCCTGTGTCACACACTGTGTCTCTGCTGCTGGTATATACAGTAATTACAGGACCAGTGCTGGTGACAGATGCAGGTCTCAGGGAGAGGAAGCCGGGAATCCTACAGATACAATGTGTCTAAGGCCCGGCCCATATTGCCATCGCCCACGCGGAGGCTGTGTGAAAGCGGGTGCTTTCCCTGGGCATGGTTGACGGGGCGTGCTCTGGGGGCGTCACGGAGCTGGGTCGCCCTCATTGGGTGACCCACTCATGTGACCGGCCTGTCGCGTCAAGAAATCAGTTAAAAACTGATTTCTTGTGCATCGCATCTGCCCGTGCGCCACATGGACGCGAACACTGCGTTAAGGCAGTCTGATCGCTCGACATCCGCACGGTCTGCGGTACCATGACCCCCGCCCAATGTATCATCTCTGTCTGTTTCAATGCAAGTGGTGTCGGCACAGAACACGGGAGGTGTGAGCACAGAAAAAGATCACAGCTATCAGGGGGAGGGACACAGGGAGGGGGGGGGACACAGGGAGGGGGGGGGGACACAGGGAGGGGGGGGGGACACAGGGAGGGGGGGGGACACAGCTAGCAGGGAATATCTGCTTTTGTCTCTCCTTTGGAATTCAAATCCCAGTAAATAAGAGGCGTCCCCTCCCCAGGTACAGACAGGGCTGTGTTATCATGCAGGGGAAATGAGCAGCAGCTGAGGGGCTGATAAAGGAGGGGCAGAGGATAAACGGGGCAGTAACCCCCATAAGGGTAGTGGGACTGTCCTCTTCTCCTGCACAATAGGAAGCTTCAGACATTCATTAGCTGCTCACATCCCGGCCTCCTGAGACCTGCAGTCTGGGCAAATAGCCACTAATGTACTGGGCAGCAGGGGACTGGGACCAGTGAGGGAGGAATACAGGGAGTAATCACAGGCTGGCAGGACTCACTCACAAGCAGCAACAAGGTAATCATTTTTTATCTAGTTGTGACAAATGGGTTTATTTCTTCATTCAGCGCTGAAACTTTGGGCTTGATGTTTTTATGTTTAAAAGGGGGAAGTTACTGCGCTGTTTCCTCTGCATTGCCCACTTCTCACTGTATAAAATAATAGAGAGACGGTGTCAGTGTGGAACAGAACTGCTGGACCGGAGAGCGTATCGGGAGCTTTTATCAAAGTCTCTCTAACGCCAAACTGGAGCACCAGATTTATCTGCTGCTTTTTTTTTTTTTTTTTAATTCATACTATAGAACTGTACAGTACAGAGGACATTGCTGTACAGTACAGAGGACATTGCTGTACAGTACAGAGGACATTGCTGTACAGTACAGAGGAGGTTGCTGTACAGTACAGCGTACGTTGCTGTACAGTACAGAGGACATTGCTGTACAGTACAGTACAGAGGACATTGCTGTTTATCAGGGGTGTCCCTGGTAGAACTGGAACCCTGCTCCTAGCCTGCAGTTCTCCTGGTTTGTCACCAGGACTGCTGTGACCTGCTGTCTGTTTCCTGCAGATAACTCTGAGCCTGCCAATTATGTCATGCTCAGCACCTGTCCCTTATCTCCAGCGAGCCCGATATAAGACCTGTACTTCCTGTGACTGTTTATTGTGGTTATCCCAGTACTCAAGCTTGCTGATACTATTTGCCATTCTTGTTGCCAGACACTTTTGGACCTCACTATGCTTGCCTCTCTCCAACACTTTGACTTTGATTCTCTGCCGCCGGCCTTTGATTTTGGCTTCTGCATGGACCCTCACCTCCCGCCTGTTAGCCTGTCCTTGCCACTGGCCTCCAGCTCCGCAGTAGCTCTTTGACACTATTCTTGTGGCTGTTGATCTGACTCCATACTGTGGTTTTTATACTAGATTGTTATGTTGTGACACGTTCCTGAGCCATTTACATATTTGGCACTGCTTGAAATTAAGTTCCTGTTGGAGGATGGACCATGTGTTTGTTTTAGTGCCCCTGTCTTCTCTGACTCTCTTTGGGGTTAATAATCTTAGGTTGTAAAGTGTATACTAAATGCTGTACAGTATGTTTGTCCAATACAACAGATTATACCAATTACATTTCTTCTGTCTCTCTCTCTTATACAGGCACAGCTGATATCCAACAAATATAAATCAAAGAACCTACTCCTATCTCAGCATATCCCGAGGGCCAATGCCCACTACCAGCATGGATCCCCGATTGTTAAGTGAGTAGTGGAGATAGTTTGGTTGCTTTAAAATCTGCAAAGAGAAATGTCTGGTTATGCAAGTCAAACACCCAAACTAATTAATGCTGTGTCCTTGTAGAACCACCAGTAAGTAAGATATAATATGTCTTCAACTCTTTTTAGGTAGTTTTACTGGTTGCCTCCATGGCAGTGGTCACGAATGGATTAAGCTCCAATTTATTGTCCACTGTGGGACAATATTTAAGTTTTGGATTAAGCTCCGTCATACAGCTGAGAGAGGACGGCAAACTTCCACCTGTTGGAGGACCAAATATAGACCCAACTTTCCTCCCCAGGTAGTCCTCTTTCCTGTCCTATTTTAGCTGAGGTGCAGTAGACGTTTTGGTTTAAAATTGTAACATGGGGCTTACCTTTAGGAAGTTGATCCAGGAGAGTTCTGGCATCTTCCTCCCTCTGAGGCACAGACTTTCCGCACTCCAGGGATTTACCGGTCTGTGGAGCCGACCAACTGGCGATGGTGCAAAGACCATGGACATAGAGGCTGCAAAAGGTCTGTAAGATGTGCGCTGGAGCCCCTGGGCTGAAAGCCCTCTCCCACCAGCACAAACCAATGTTGCCACATGGTCAGCAGGGTCATGCGGAGGAGAGTGGTCACGCCGAGGAGAGTGCATGTCCTTTTTTTTTTTTTTTTTTTCAACTTTATTTTTATTAGTTTTTTGTGCATACACATCATAGCGTACAGAATATTGTCAAGTGTTTCAGGTATACACCAAACTTACGGGAACAAATTACGAAGAACAGACGGACATTGGGGGGACCACAGGACAGGACAAAGACCGACTGACAACATCTAGGGACAGGGCAAAAAGGGGAAGGATGGCGGGGAGAGGGGGGGGGTAAGGATGGGGGGGGCGGCCTGGGAGAATCGCTGTTCCCTCGTTTCTCAGGAGTCCTGCACCACAACTGCCGTTGCTCTGCTCCAGTCCACCTCACAAAGAAGCCTAAACCCGGTTCACCTCGTTTTTCCGATGATCAATAAATCGGTCCACCGCTATACCTCGGAGGGAGCCCTACTGTCAGATCGTCCCATCAAGCTCCCAGCCCGACATCCAAGGAGAGCCCACTATCTCTATCAAAGCCATATTGTGGCCTCATTCATCCCCTGAATATCAGTCTGAGCAAGCCATAATGACCATACTTTTTCAAATTTGTCGGCTGAGTCGTTAACTAAACTCGTTAACTTCTCCATTCTGCAAATGAACCAAATTCTGTTTCTGATTTTATCAATAGACGGAATCGCATTCTGATTCCACAGTGCTGCGGTCTCGCACCTCATAGCGGTAGCAAAATGTGCTATCAGCTTGTTACCCGATCTAGATACCTCGTTTGTAGGTTTACCTAATAAAAATAGCCACGGGTCCAGCTGGATGTTGAGCCCTAAAAAGATCCTCTGCAGCCAATCTCGGATCTGGGTCCAGACCGGCACTAATCTCGGGCAAGACCACAGCATGTGCACCAGATCCCCCTGTTCCCCACACTGCCTGGGGCAGAGCGGGGAAGCACCCCTGACGAATTTAGCTAATCTGATTGGGGTGAGATACCACCTTAATAATACCTTATATGAGTTCTCCTTCAATGTCGTGCATATGGAGCTCGAGGCCGCAGCTTTGAACACCGCGGCCCAGTCCTCGTCCTCTAGTTGAGCCTGGAGATCCTCTTCCCATTGTGCCATGAAACGGGGTTTGACTGTCCTGTCTGAGTCAGTATTCACCACCTCTCTGTACAAGGCAGAGATCAGTCCCCGCGTGTCTGCTCCGCGCACGCAGAGCTGTTCGAATTTAGTCAACGGTGGTCTCACCGGGTGTGCGTTATAGAATGCCCGGACCTGGAGGTACCTCATGAAATCAGTGTTAGGTAAGTCCGTTTCTGACTGTAATAGTTCAAAAGATTTGATCTTGCCCTTAACCTCCAGGTCCTTCAATCGACTAATCCCTAATTGCCGCCAGCGCGGGGTAGCATGTCCTTTTAATAAAAATAAATGTGCTCAGCCGGTGAACACCGCTGACCTGCTGCTCTGCTACAATAACACTGACAGACACTCAAAGGAGTCTGCACAAGTGCTGGGAGGACTGCCCAGAAGCTACAAAGCTTAAAGGTTGGAAGCCTGTCAAAACAAGCCCACTATTTTGGGAAAAACCGCTACTCCTAAGAACACAAAGTTAGCCCAAGGAAGTTAGTGGCTCTGCTTTAGTTTTGTTCTTAAACAGTTGAATTGTAGCCATCTCTTTTATCAGTCCTGCGGGTATACAGCCCAAAGAAGGTGGAGGCAAAATGGCTACTGAGCCCACCATTAAAAAGAAGGCTGCAAAGAAAACTAAATATGGCATTGCCTGTGAAAAAGGAGCTCTGTGAGGACTGCTTCAGGAGCGGCAAAGGCCCTATTCAAAAAAACGCATAAGATCTGGAGAGACTCCAGGACTCCTCTGAAGAGTTAGGCTGCGTCCATAGTGCAGGATATGACTCGAGCTACGTAAACCGCACCAAAACAAACAATAGGACACCAATGCATATGCGCATAGTTCACTAGCGCGTGCACATGCGCTACAGGGAGACCGGTGCTTCGCGATACAGACAAGTTTGTATTTCCCGCGCGACACAGTCACACGAGCTACGCCGAGGAGCGCGGAAGCTAACGCGTTCTACTATGGACACAGCCTTAGAAGAGGAACAATTATGCAGCATTGAGGCGGTCGTCTGATAATGACTTATTCCAGAGACAAATCTTCAGCGTTTGACTCGGAGCTCATTGAGCTTCTCATAAAGTCGGTGAGTGAAAATCTGCAGAAACGCAGAGGAAGGAAGAGTCCCCTCTCTGATGCACTGAAATGTATACCCCCATACAAATTCTAAGCTAAAAATAACATTTATTGTATATGGATAAAATAACAATAGGTCCACAATAGCAAGAAAAGAAACTTGGTTACAAATTTAAAACCAACTAAAAGTGAGCAGAGCCGGCGTGTGCTCTAGTGTTAATGAACTTAATAAACTATTCCCTATTTGGGCATAAATTGTCTCTCAAAATATATAACATGGCTGACAGATGTTTGTCAGATTAGACTATCAACCTATTATCCAATCTACTGAAGTCAGAAGGAGCACAGATACTCGTTGGTGTCACTGGGCGCAAAGTCGGGTAATAGCCAGTCTTTTAAAGAGTAAATCATTTTTTAACCATTAGGTTGCTGGTAAGAGTAACAAGATAAGTGGACAGAACTGTCCCAGTTGGCCATTTGCTAAATGTTCACACGAGACCTTGTTCTTGTATAGCGCTGCTAGTTTTACGTAGCGTTTTTCTGAGACATTTTACAGACACAGCCCCTGCCCCGTGGAGCTTACAATCTATGTTTTTGGTGCCCGAGGCACAGGGAGATGAGGTGACTTGCCCAAGGTCACAAGGAGCCGACACCGGGAACGGAAAAAGGTTCCACTGATTCAAGCTGAGTGCCAGAGTTTGTGTCTTTACTCACTGAGCTGCTCCTTCTATATATAGCTGTGTCCTGCGACCCTATGACAGAAAGGTAATGCTCATAATCCTGACTCTTATAACTCATAACTTTCTAATTGTCTCAAGATGACTCGCATCAGCTACTGTTCTCCCCCCTTTTTACCCAGAAACTAGACCGCTGCGGTGTCCGTGAATTCGGAGCAGCTTGCTAAGCATTCAGTGATGGACACACGCTCTCTGAAGCCGCCTTCACGTGCAAGTGACGCCAGATGCACCCAACGTGCGTTTCACCTATCGGCTTCATCGGACCCCTCCCCCCCGTGACGGGCCTCAAAGGCGATAAGCCATTGCATGTGGACTACAAAAAGGACTGCGGCATGATGGGTATCATAGCCCCTGAGGACGTTCGCCTGAACGAAACGCGTAGGGTTCGCCTTGTGCAGGGAGGGCTGAGTTATCTACAACATTCACAGAGAAACAAACCCCACTTCAAACTTCCAGCTTCAAGCACCTTACCATCGCGCCAGCGGTGACCATTTTCCAAAAAGGACGTCGCGGGCACACGTAGGGAGTGTGGATTCCAGGACGGTTCCTGCATCGCGTCCAGACCCAGAGTGCTTACAACACCGGTTTTTATTCGCTGTGCATTTTCATTTTCAGCATTCTATAGTAAATTCTTTTGCACACTATTTCACTCTGCGTTTTGCTCGAGGAATATCTGGTCCATTGACCTGCTGTTGGAGAATGTTCTGCTGTTTGGTTGCAGAAGGGTTTTCCCCCAAATTGCCTGATTCATTTGGATACAATGTGATTGGGATTATCCCCAATTTGTTTTATTCATATCCAATTTTAGTACCATACATTATTGCACCAGAATCCCCTCTTTTATTTTACCTGAGGGTTTTTACTCTCCGTTATTTGTTCCTGCTCGTACCCAGAGACACCTGGAAAGTCGTTTTTTTTCGGAGCTGCACACTCCTATATGGTTGTAATTTTGACACTTTTTTTTTTAATCACAATTGTGCACTGCACAGATTTTTCACTTAAATTGTGATTTGCGCTGGTTTCTTTTTCGTTTGCGCTGATGTATATGCATTGGCAGATACATGCTTTGGCAGGAAGGTCCTTGAATCCATTATCTCTGCTCAATAAAGAAACTTCGATTTTCTGTTGTACGGTTTCTGTGATTATTTGGAACCTCCCTTTTTGCGGATACCGCCTTGGCAAGTCCCATTGTTAACCACTGCCATGGGGACCACCAGGAGAAGAGAGGGCGGCTTTAGATTTTTCCACCATTTTCTTTTCCTGGAGTGTCCATCCATGGCAGTGCGCACCAATTCTCGCCCAATAACGTTTATTCGTGCGATAATTAACATGTCTACATTTATGTATGTCAGCTTTTTTTTTTTATCATAAGACTACCTGGGGAGGAATGTTGGATCAATTTATGGTCCTCCGCTGTAGGGTGAAGCTTAACCCATTGGTATAAAATACACTGTCATGGATTAACTCTCCAGGATTTTCTCTCTTATGCAAGAAGGGCAAATAACCCGTTCCTTTACAGCATGTATTATATCAATATCACAGGAGATTAAATCACAAGAGCAGCCCCCACTCCCAGTTTTAAATGATGGATTTTTTCCTTTTCTTATTGCCAGGTATTCCACTGGTTCTACTGAAGAGGTTAGAGATGAAGTCGGAGATGAAGTCTGAGAAAGTAGAGCTGAGCACTGATCATCGGACAACAATAAAGCGTGAGATTGAGTCTTTTCCTATTTGGCGTAAGTACCTTTTTACATCCTCACTTTATTTATTTTGTTTAAAAAAAAATGGCCTGAAATGTCTGCAATAATGGGAGAGATGACATGAAAGCATGGATAGAATTGTAAGCTGTATATACAGACAAAAAGCACATGATTTGTCTAAGACAGGGGTGCGCTAAGTTTCCCTCATGCTCCCCCCCCTGTCTCCTCTCTCCTCTGGCTCTCGCCCCCCCCCCCCCTCATCTCCTGCATGGCTCTGGCGTAAAATGACGCTGCGTGATCATGTGACGTCACATTGCCATGGCAACGTGACCCCGTGACATTATTTGAAGCCGTTTGCCATGGAGTCGCGTCGTTGGAACTCAAGGTCAGTTAAAAGTTACAGAGGCCTCATGCGTCCTCTGCATTTATTTAAAATGCCTTCAGGGAAGCGCGAGTCCTTTGTAACAGCCGCGCCCCCCCCTCTCCCCAGAAAATCTCGTACCCCCCCTCTTTGCACACCCCTGGTCTAAGATTATATTGAGAATATTATTGTTACTGTGGTTTGAACATTGGTAGCACCAAAAACTCTCAAATGTCTTCAACACTCAAGGGCCAAACACCCTCGGCTATCAAAGGGTTAAAATCAATGACTTCTCCCCTTCCCTCAGGAATCGGTATAAAGTATTTCTGTGTAGTGATATCACAGGAAGCACCCCCACTCCCAGCTTCTTTACAGGATGTATTTTCCTTTTCTCATTGCCAGGTTTCCCAGTGATTGTGCCGGAGAGTTTAGGGGTTAAATCGGAGAAAGAAGAGCCGAAAACTAATTATCATCTGACCAAAATAAAGAGTGAAATTGATCAATTTCCTATTTGGGGCAAGTACCTTTTACATCCTCACTTTATTCATTTTGTTTTTAAAAAATGACCTGCAATATTAGGAGAGATTACATGATGCCATGGATAGAATTATAAACTGCATACGGTATACAGAAAAAAAGCACACGTGATTTATCTAAGATTATATTGAGAATCTTATTGTTGCTGTGGTTTCGAGCACTCGGGGGTCAAAACACCCTCGGCTATCAAAGGGTTAATAAAGTACAGGCAGTCTTCGTTTTACAACGCTTCGCTTTACAACGAATGGCTTATCCAACGCTATGCAATGCATACCTGTGTTCATTTTTACAACGCCAAAACGGCTTATCCAACGCTCTTACGACGTTTTGCAAAGTTGTTTATGTGCATATAGTAATATAGATTATACTATATTATAATATATTATATTTTTATATTATATTATATATTATGTTATATTATCTTAATATATAAAATCGAATGGTTGGTACTAGCTGCAGTGAATCTGATTGGTCCTCAGCCTCTGGCCAATCAGATTGGTGGGTGTGACGTCACCCAACTGCCACTCTCTTCCCCCTCGGCCACACACACACACACACACACACACACACACACACACACACACACACACACACACACACACCTCTCTCTCTCCCCGGCGCTCATTTCTCTCTCCCTCCCCGCCGCTCACCTCTCTCTCCCTCCCCGCCGCTCACCTCTCTCACCCTCCCCGCCGCTCATCTCTCTCTCCCTCCCCGCCGCTCAGCTCTCTCTCCCTCCCCGCCGCTCCGCTCTCTCTCCCTCCCCGCCGCTCCGCTCACCTCCCTCCCCGGCGGGGGAGCAGGCAGTGGCCAGGCAGGCTGCAGCTGCCTCGCGGCGCATAAGATGGCAGCGCCCGGAAGGACCCCCTTCCTCCCTCGCGGCGCCGAGTGAGAAGACGGCGGCGCCCGGAAGTAGAGGTAGGTGTCGCGTGTGTGTCGCTCTCCCACTCTCCCACTTCCCCCCACCTCCCAGAGCACGCTCTCTATGGCTCAACATCCCCGAGGAGCAGGAGGAGGGCGGCAGGGAGTTAATACCTCCTTTGTGCCACCGGGAGTCGGTGGAGGCCACGAGGGGGGAGAGAACCAGTGGCAGCCCGAGGAGCGCGGCATGCTGGCAGGTGAGGAAATGCAGGGGGAGGAATCCATGCCTTTGACGCCCCCCCTGCCTTTGACGCCCCCCCTGCCTTTGACGCCCCCCCTGCCTTTGACGCCCCCCCCTGCCTTTGACGCCCCCCCCTGCCTTTGACGCCCCCCCTGCCTTTGATGCCCCCCCTGCCTTTGATGCCCCCCCTGCCTTTGATGCCCCCCCTGCCTTTGATGCCCCCCCTGCCTTTGACGCCCCCCCGCCTTTGACGCCCCCCCCTGCCTTTGACGCCCCCCCTGCCTTTGACGCCCCCCCCTGCCTTTGACGCCCCCCCCTGCCTTTGACGCCCCCCCCTGCCTTTGACGCCCCCCCCTGCCTTTGACGCCCCCCCCTGCCTTTGACGCCCCCCCCTGCCTTTGACGCCCCCCCCTGCCTTTGACGCCCCCCCCTGCCTTTGACGCCCCCCCCTGCCTTTGACGCCCCCCCCTGCCTTTGACGCCCCCCCCTGCCTTTGACGCCCCCCCCTGCCTTTGACGCCCCCCCCTGCCTTTGACGCCCCCCCCTGCCTTTGACGCCCCCCCCTGCCTTTGACGCCCCCCCCTGCCTTTGACGCCCCCCCCTGCCTTTGACGCCCCCCCCTGCCTTTGACGCCCCCCCCCCCGCCTTTGACGCCCCCCCCCCCGCCTTTGACGCCCCCCCCCCCCGCCTTTGACGCCCCCCCTCCTGCCTTTGACGCCCCCCCCTGCCTTTGACGCCCCCCCCTGCCTTTGATGCCCCCCCTGCCTTTGATGCCCCCCCTGCCTTTGACGCCCCCCCCCTGTCTTTGACACCCCCCCCTGCCTTTGACGCCCCCCCCTGCCTTTGACGCCCCCCCTGCCTTTGACGCCCCCCCCCTGCCTTTGACGCCCCCCCTGCCTTTGACGCCCCCCCCTGCCTTTGACGCCCCCCCCTGCCTTTGACGCCCCCCCCTGCCTTTGACGCCCCCCCCTGCCTTTGACGCCCCCCCTCCTGCCTTTGACGCCCCCCCTCCTGCCTTTGACGCCCCCCCTCCTGCCTTTGACGCCCCCCCTCCTGCCTTTGACGCCCCCCCCCCTGCCTTTGACGCCCCCCCCTGCCTTTGACGCCCCCCCCTGCCTTTGACGCCCCCCCCTGCCTTTGACGCCCCCCCCCTGCCTTTGACGCCCCCCCCTGCCTTTGACGCCCCCCCCTGCCTTTGACGCCCCCCCTGCCTTTGACGCCCCCCCCCTGCCTTTGATGCCCACCCCTGCCTTTGACGCCCCCCCCCCCCGCCTTTGACGCCCCCCACCTTTCACAACCCCCTCCTGCCTTTGACGCCCCCCTCCTGCCTTTGACGCCCCCCTCCTGCCTTTGACGCCCCCCTCCTGCCTTTGACGCCCCCCTCCTGCCTTTGACGCCCCCCCCCCCTGCCTTTCGCGCCCCCCCCCTGCCTTTCACGCCCCCCCCCTGCCTTTCACACCCCCCCCTGCCTTTCACGCCCCCCTCGCTGCCTTTCACTCCCTGCCTCCGGGCAACGCCGGGTATATCAGCTAGTATATATATATATATATATATATATATATATATATATATATATATATATATATATATATATATATATATATATATATATATATATATATATATATATATATATATATATATATATATATATATATATATATATATATATAAAATACAGTATATGCACTATATAATTGGTGTGTGCTGCATATCTTGTTGTCTGCGTAAAATATTTTGTGTATTTTAGCATTAAAAATGCCTTCAGGAACGGAACGTTTCATTTAAACAGTGTTCCTATGGGAAAACGTGTTTCGCTTTACAACGCCATTTTGAGTAACGCATTGCGTCGGATAACCGAGGACTGCCTGCAAAATCAATTACTTCTCCGCTCAGGAATCGGTATAAAGTATTTCTATGTAGTGATATCACAGGAAGAGCCCCCACTCCCAGCTTTACATGATGTATTTCCTTTTCTTGTTGCCAGGTTTCCCAGCCAGTGTACCGGAGGAGAGGTTAGAGATTAAGTCAGAGAGAGAGCCGAGCACTGAGGAACATCTGATCCCAATAAAGCGTGAAATAGATTCATTTCCTGTCAGTGGTGAGTACCTCAACATCCTTTTTTGTGTTACAGAGGCCTCGCGTGCGCTCCCTGGCATTTAATTTAAAGGCCTTTGGGAAGAGTGGGGTGCCTCTGTAAGCGCTGCACCCCCCCTGAAAATCTTGCGCCCCCCCCCCCCCGTTTGTGCACCGCTGGTGTAGATAATGATTATCTAGTTACGAGGAGTATGGTCACCTTTAGTGAATATTCAGGTTAAATTATAATCCTAAAAAGTACCCAGGCTGCTGAGTGTCCTGGAACAAGCCACATGCAGCACGGTTAGAAGAACGATATGCTCGCTCTCAAATAAGTATAAATGCTGGAAATGCCACGTTATTGGTCTCTGACCATCAATGGCTGGGATGGAGCACATTTGGAAAAAAACAATACCACTTTTCAAGGGAACTTTCCACTGTTTGACGTGTGTGTGGGGATCTTTTTATTTTATGTGTGTGTGTATGTGTATATATATATATTACTGAGTTAAGTTATGGTGAGTAAAAAAAGTGACAAAAACCTTCCACAGCAAAGCAAATATGCAAATGTAAATACAACTGTATGCTCATCTGCATGTCTTAGGCAGGTCTGCAACCCCGCCTAGATAGATAGATATAGATATCTATCTATATACCGTAAATTCCAGACTATAAGCCGCTACTTTTTCCCCACGATTTGAACCTCGCGGCTTATATTCAGGTGCGGCTTATATATGAATTTTTCCCGCTTTCTGCTCTCCCCCTCCCTCCCGAGTCCACTCTCCCGCGCCCCCCCCCCCCCCCCCCCCGCGAGCTCGCTGTCACCATCCCCCGCGAGCCCGTTGTCACCATCCCCCGCGAGCCCGCTCTCCCCCTCGCAGAGTAGCAGCACGCTCTAGCATTGAGGCACTTCCTGTCTGCTGCTTGCTAGAGCGTGCATGCACTCCTGCTTGGACGGTAGAGGTATTTACTGGTTAATGTGAGGTGCTGGGGGCTTGATGTGTGGTGCAGGGGGGAGAGTGATGTGAGGTGCAGGGGGGAGAGTGATGTGAGGTGCAGGGGGGGTTGATGTGAGGTGCAGGGGGGGTTGATGTGAGGTGCAGGGGGGGTTGATGTGAGGTGCAGGGGGGGAGAGTGATGTGAGGTGCAGGGGGGTGAATGATGTGAGGTATGTGAGGTGCAGGAGGGGTGGGATATGTGTGGTGTGCAGGGGGTATTGTGTGTTTGATGTGGACAGGGAGTACTATGTGTGTGGGTGAGGGGGAGAGATGGGGGTACGAGAGAGATAGGGAGTATCGCAAAGGTTGATAATGAGGGGTTCTGGGGGAGATATGAGGATGATGATGAGGGGTGCTGGGGGAGATATGAGGATGATGATGATGAGGTGCTGGAGGAGAGATGATGATGATGATGATGATTTTACCCGTGCGGCCCAATTTTTTTTTTCCTTGGAACAGTTCGGCCCTTCTCACGTTACGAGTTGTGCAGGCCTGCATTAGACCAATAAAATTGCCGAACGGGTTAAGGTCAAACAACTTTTTTGTTTACTGTTTAGATTACATCGAGCGCGCTCAAACATCCCATCATTCTGATTACGGTAGTCATTTTGTCACCCTCATCATGTCAAAGACACGGAGAAATGCATATGATGCAGCTTTCAAGTTGAAGGCGATTGATCTGGCTGTTGGAAAAGGAAATAGAGCTGCTGCACGGGAGCTTGGTCTTAATGAGTCGATGATAAGACGTTGGAAACAGCAGCATGAGGAATTGACTCAGTGCAAAAAGACAACTAAAGCTTTCAGAGGGAAGAAAAGCAGATGGCCCGAACTAGAAAATGAGCTCGAAGACTGGGTCAACACACAGAGAGCAGACGGCCGAGGTGTTTCAACTGTGCAGATCCGACTGAAAGCCAAAACAATCGCCACCGCAATGAAGTGTGGGGATTTTAGAGGTGGACCATCGTGGTGTCTCAGATTTATGAGACGTAAAGGCCTGTCCATCAGGGTACAGACGAGTCTGTGTCAGCAGCTCCCTCCCGACTACGAGGAAAAAGTTTCAAACTTCCGCAAATTCACTGATGCAAAGATAGCGGAGCATTCCATTGGCCCGCACGACATCATAAATATGGATGAGGTTCCTCTGACGTTTGACCTGCCTCTCACTCGGACTGTCAACAGGAAAGGCGAATCATCCGTCACGCTGAAAACAACTGGGCATGAAAAAATGCACTTCACCCTTGTTCTGAGCTGCACGGCATCGGGAGAAAAGCTTCCACCGATGGTGATTTTTAAACGCACGACGATGCCAAAAGAAAAATTCCCGAGAGGAATTGTTGTGAAAGTCAACAAAAAAGGATGGATGACGGAAAGCCTAATGCATGAATGGCATACGGAGTGTTACGTCAAGCGACCGGGAGGATTCTTTCACAGGAACAAGGCATTGCTCGTTTTGGACAACATGAGGGCCCACATAACAGATTCGGTGAAAGAAGCCATCAAGAGGACAAACTCAATTCCAGCTGTAATTCCTGGGGGCACAACAAAGTTTTTGCAGCCACTCGACATCAGTGTAAATCGTGCATTTAAGGTGGCGCTCCGTGTTCAGTGGGAGGCTTGGATGACAAGTGGGGAGAAATCCTTCACTAAAACGAGCCGCATGCGAAGAGCAACTTATGGTCAAGTCTGCCAGTGGGTCCTGACAGCGTGGAGCATTGTCAAAAAATCCACTATCATCAACGGGTTTCGAAAGGCTGGACTGCTGCGTGTTGAAGAGTGCTCAGCGGGGGATTTGCCTCCGGATGAAAGTGACGAGAGCGACAATGAAAACGATCCAATATCGGATGAAGCAATTCTGAGGCTATTCAACTCCGACACCGAAGGAGATGACTTCAGTGGTTTCAGTGCACAGGAGGAGGAAGATAGTGACCAATGACTGTCTTGGTAGGCTACTGTTTACTGCTAATTTTTTATTTTTTGTTACAAGCCGTGTTTCGTTAAAGCCTATTTATTTTTGTTACAAGCCGTGTTTCGTTAAAGCCTATTTATTTTTGTTACAAGCAGTGTTTCGTTAAAGCCTGTGTAAAGTTCATTTGTTTCAATGTACCGGTAGGCACCTGCGGCTTATAGACGTGTGCGGCTTATATTCAGGTGCGGCTTATAGACGTGTGCGGCTTATTTATGTTCAAAATAAAAAAAAATCTAAAATTCAATGGGTGCGGCTTATACAGGTGCGGCTTATAGTCCGGAATTTACGATATATAGATATATATATATATCTCTATCTTATACTATATTAGTGAAAGCACTGTATGCCTGCCTGCCTGCCTGCCTGCCTGCCTGCCTGGATGTCCGGTGTCCCTAGGGGAAATCTCATTGGTCCCTTGGCCCGCCCCCGCACACCTCTCATTGGCCTGAGGCGGAGTGACGGGCCAAAGGACACACAGGGACACACACACACACACAGGGACACACACACACACACACACACACACCCCTCCCGGTGCCCCTCACTCTCCCCAGTCAGCTGGACCGCACCTCAACTTCCACCCCCCCCCCACCCTCCCTGTGCCCGAACTTACCCGGAGTCCCGTGTACACACACACACATTCCCACCCCCCCCCCCCAAGCTCACACACACCTCACCCCCCCCCCCCCTCCCCAAGCTCACCCCGGCGCCGCTACAGTCAGCGGGGGAGCGGAGCGAGCGCCCGGGACACACGCGGGGGAGCGGCCACAACACGCGGCCTCCCGCCTCACATCCACGTGGGAGCGGCCGGATGAGTGAGGCAGCGGCAGGATGAGTGAGGCAGCGGCAGGACGGGTGAGGCAGCGGCCGGATGGGTGACCCGGCGCCGCCTGCAACGCTCCTCGGCACCGCCGCCTCACCTCGAGCCGGAGGGCAGCGGGGGGGCTCCCGCCCTGCAGGAGGCCTCACCTCGAGCCGGAGGGCAGCGGGGGGGCTCCCGCCCTGCAGGAGGCCTCACCTCGAGCCGGAGGGCAGCGGGGGGGGCTCCCGCCCTGCAGGAGGCCTCACCTCGAGCCGGAGGGCAGCGGGGGGGGCTCCCGCCCTGCAGGAGGCCTCACCTCGAGCCGGAGGGCAGCGGGGAGGCTCCCGCCCTGCAGGAGGCCTCACCTCGAGCCGGAGGGCAGCGGGGAGGCTCCCGCCCTGCAGGAGGCCTCACCTCGAGCCGGAGGGCAGCGGGGGGGGCTCCCGCCCTGCAGGAGGCCTCACCTCGAGCCGGAGGGCAGCGGGGGGGCTCCCGCCCTGTAGGAGGCCTCACCTCGAGCCGGAGGGCAGCGGGGGGGCTCCCGCCCTGCAGGAGGCCTCACCTCGAGCCGGAGGGCAGCGGGGAGGCTCCCGCCCTGCAGGAGGCCTCACCTCGAGCCGGAGGGCAGCGGGGAGGCTCCCGCCCTGCAGGAGGCCTCACCTGGAGCCGGAGGGCAGCGGGGGGGGCTCCCCGCCCTGCAGGAGGCCTCACCTCGAGCCGGAGGGCAGCGGGGGGGGGCTCCCGCCCTGCAGGAGGCCTCACCTCGAGCCGGAGGGCAGCGGGGGGGGGGGGGGGCTCCCGCCCTGCACGAGGAACATGCTGCTGACTGCAAGGTAAGCAGCTCCCCCCCCCACACATTCCTCCTTCAGCGCCAGCCTCATCCCTCCATACACACACACACAATATATATATATATATATATATATATATACATACACATACACATACACATACACATACACATACACATACACATACACATACACAGAGACACACACATACACAGAGACACACACATACACATACACAGAGACACACACATACACATACACAGAGACACACACATACACATACACAGAGACACACACATACACATACACAGAGACACACACATACACATACACAGAGACACACACATGTACACACACACACACACATGTACACACACACACACACATGTAGGCACACACACACACACACATGTAGGCACACACACACACACACACACACACATGTAGGCACACACACACACACACATGTAGGCACACACACACACATGTAGGCACACACACATGTCCACAGACACACACACACACGTCCACAGACACACACATGTAGACACACACACACACACACACGTAGACACACACACACACACGTACACAGACACACACACACACGTACACAGACACACACACACACGTACACAGACACACACAGACACACGTATACACACAGACACACGTATACACACAGACACACGTATACACACAGACACACGTATACACACAGACACACGTATACACACAGACACACGTATACACACAGACACACGTATACACACAGACACACGTATACACACAGACACACGTATACACACAGACACACGTATACACACACACGTATATACACACGTATATACACACACACGTAGACACACACACACGTAGACACACACACACGTAGACACACACACACGTAGACACACACACACGTAGACACACACACACACGTAGACACACACACACACGTAGACACACACGTAGACACACACACACACGTAGACACACACACACACGTAGACACACACGCACACGTAGACACACACGCACACGTAGACACACACGCACACGTAGACACACGCACACGTAGACACGCGCACACGTAGACACACGCACACGTAGACACGCACACGTAGACACGCGCACACGTAGACACACGCACACGTAGACACGCACACGTAGACACGCACACACGTAGACACGCACACACGTAGACACACGCACACACGTAGACACACACACACGTAGACACACACACACACGTAGACACACACACACACACACACGTAGACACACACACACACGTAGACACACACACACACGTAGACACACACACACACACGTAGACACACACACACACGTAGACACACACACACGTAGACACACACACACGTAGACACACACACGTAGACACACACACGTAGACACACACACGTAGACACACACACGTAGACACACACACGTAGACACACACACGTAGACACACACACGTAGACACACACACGTAGACACACACACACACACGTAGACACACACACACACACACGTAGACACACACACGTAGACACACACACACACACGTAGACACACACACACACACGTATTCACACACACACACGTATTCACACACACACACGTATTCACACACACACACACACACGTATTCACACACACACACACGTATTCACACACACACGTATTCACACACACGTATACACACACACACACACGTATTCACACACACGTATACACACATGTATACACACACACGTATACGCACACGTATACACACACACGTAGACACACACACACGTAGACACACACACGTAGACACACACACGTAGACACACACACACACGTAGACACACACACACACGTAGACACACACACACACGTAGACACACACACACACGTAGACACACACACACACACGTAGACACACACACACACACGTAGACACACACACACGTAGACACACACACACACACGTAGACACACACACGTAGACACACACACGTAGACACACACACACACGTAGACACACACACACACACGTAGACACACACACACACACGTAGACACACACACACACACGTAGACACACACACACACACGTAGACACACACACACACACGTAGACACACACACACACACGTAGACACACACACACACACGTAGACACACACACACACGTAGACACACACACACACACGTAGACACACACACACGTAGACACACACACACACACGTAGACACACACACACGTAGACACACACACACACACGTATTCACACACACGTAGACACACACACACGTAGACACACACACGTAGACACACACACGTAGACACACACACACACGTAGACACACACACACACGTAGACACACACACACACGTAGACACACACACACACGTAGACACACACACACACACGTAGACACACACACACACACGTAGACACACACACACGTAGACACACACACACACACGTAGACACACACACGTAGACACACACACGTAGACACACACACACACGTAGACACACACACACACACGTAGACACACACACACACACGTAGACACACACACACACACGTAGACACACACACACACACGTAGACACACACACACACGTAGACACACACACACACACGTAGACACACACACACACACGTAGACACACACACACACACGTAGACACACACACACACACGTAGACACACACACACACACGTATTCACACACACACACACGTATTCACACACACACACACGTATTCACACACACACACGTATTCACACACACACACGTATTCACACACACACACGTATTCACACACACACACGTATTCACACACACACACGTATTCACACACACACGTATTCACACACACACACGTATTCACACACACACGTATTCACACACACGTATACACACATGTATACACACACACGTATACGCACACGTATACACACACACGTAGACACACACACACACGTAGACACACACACACACGTAGACACACACACACGTAGACACACACACACACGTAGACACACACACACACGTAGACACACACACACGCACGTAGACACACACACACGCACGTAGACACACACGCACGTAGACACACACGCACGTAGACACACACGCACGTAGACACACACACATGTACACACACACACGTAGACACGCACGTAGACACACACACATGTACACACACACACATGTACACAGACACACGTAGACACGCACGTAGACACACACACATGTACACACACACACGTAGACACGCACGTAGACACACACACGTAGACACACACACATGTACACGTACACACACACATGGAGACATACACACACACACATGTAGACATACACACACACACGTATACACACACACACGTGTATTTACACACACATGTATACACACACATGTATACACACGCATATACACACACACACACGTGTATACACACACAAACATGTATACACACACATGTATACACACACAAATGTACACACACACAAATGTACACACACATACACACACACATGTATACACACACACACACATACTATGTATACACACAAACATGTATACACACACACACACATGTATACACACACACACGTGTATACACACACATGTGTATACACGTGTATACACACACACGTACACACACACACACGTACACATGTATACACACACACACACACAATGTATACACACAAACATGTATACACACACACACACACACGTGTATACACACACACACACTATCCCCAGCACCACCACATCAGCACACCGCTATCCCATGCCCCCCCAGCACACTGGCATTCTCGGCTCCCCGCCATTCCCAGCCCCCATCAACACCATCAGCACCCACACATCGGCACCTTTGCACCTCCCCCATCGGCACACCCACATCCGCACCCCCACATCAGCACCAAACCCTCCCAAATCAGCACACCGATACAATCACCATCAGTACAGCCACAGCAGCACTACCACCGCACATGGGCCGCGTTGACCACTCCTCACCCAAATGCCACACCCACACCACAAACATCCCGGGCAACGCCGGGGCTCTCAGCTAGGTCTAATGTGAGTAGGTCTAATGGCTTTGCATCTCATCCCAGCCTCTGTTTAAAAGCTGTGTTTAAAACAGCATGCATTGGCTTGAGGATTGGCTTGTGTAATACGAGCTTGAGACAAAAGGTGGCACTGAGTGCTCATTTGCATGTCATTTCCCAGAATCCCTTGCTGCAGTGGAAGTGCTGTATGCTGGGTGACAATGGGGAAAGACAGGGTTGCAGACCTGTCTAAGACATGCAAATGAACATACAGTAATATTTACAGTTGCTTTATGCTTTACTGTGGAGGGTTTTTGTCACTTTTTTTACCCACCATAACCTTAATGACAGTGGTGATTACCTAGTCTAGTCTCAAACCTGCTAGCCATTAAGACCAGCCTCACACTGATGATACCCATCAAGGTTGAAACATGTATGTGAGTAGGTCTAATGGCTTTGCATCTCATCCCAGCCTCTGTTTAAAAGCTGTGTTTAAAACAGCATGCATTGGCTTGAGGATTGGCTTGTGTAATACGAGCTTGAGACAAAAGGTGGCACTGAGTGCTCATTTGCATGTCATTTCCCAGAATCCCTTGCTGCAGCGGAAGTGCTGTATGCTGGGTGACAATGGGGAAAGACAGGGTTGCAGACCTGTCTAAGACATGCAAATGAACATACAGTAATATTTACAGTTGCTATATATATATATATATATCTCATACATCATGATACATACATACATCCTGCCTAGGAAAAAAGGAACGCCTTTAGCTTTTTATCATATTTTTATATATTTCTCGCTCAAACGCCGTGAAAATGTGCACAATTGAAAATGTTTGTTATGCAAATTAATATATAAGAAGCATAATGTAGACATTCCTGTCGCTATATTATGTCTAGAAGTACCAGGCACGCTGTGGGAGGTTCATGTTCATTAAACGAGAAATAGATTTTTTTTTTCATACATTTGCTAAACCTTTTGTTGTAATCTGATCTGAAGAACTAAGAATACTACATAGTTTTAAGTCCAAAGTGTGTGTTCAAAGCGTCCTCCGGCTGAAACTCGCGTCCGAAGACGAGTGCCACGGTCTGATTGCGTTATCGATAACGCGTTGATCCAGCGGCTCCCCCTCCTGAATGATCGTAATAAAAAAAATTTCAGTCCTCCTAGCGACCATCCTTTTATCATGAAACATTTGATGTCATCGTTTGACGATGTCTCCTTCGCTAAACATCATTTTGTGACTTTGAGATGAAAATGGTCTTGGTTTTTATATATGTTTATCTTTATTTATATAGCACCGTCCAATTAAAATATTTATAAACTTTATATATCACATCAAGTGACCATAGACCATAAAATACGATGTTATAACGCGGCGGAGGTCATGTGATGTCACGTTGCCATGACAACGTGACGTCACGATGCCCAGACGCTGGAGCCGAGGTAAGAGGGGAACAGCCGGCAGGGGGGCGCAGGGAAAAAAGATTGCGCTCCCCTGTTTAGAGTTGAATGAAAGGACAGATTTGTGGAAATGTTGCAGCGGAGAAATCATCAGGATTCTGCAGCAGCCTGCACGTGAGCGGGGAATGAAAGGGAGCTGTCTAATATTGCACCAAGACCGTGTCCTTGGAAATAGTAGGGTTATTGACTGTGACAAAAAATATGAGACAAAATGGAGCAATTGGGCCTTGTTAAGGTAGGAGAAGCCTGGGGTTGGACAATACACTGGTACCATAATAATAGCGCTTTAATGAAAACTGATGGGAAGTCGATATGGAAGGTGATTTATTACTGCGGTATTGCATGGTATCGGGAGTTGGGGGTCAGAAGAGCAGCTTTGAAAGCAGCCGTGGATGTGGAGTCTCTCACAGAGCTGCCAGATTTAGCCATACTGGTCTAACTCCTTCCTCCTTTCTGGCCCGCCTTGCTTCTCACTGGGGGGAGGAGCGCTAGCAGCTCCATGAGAGACCATCTGAGAGAAGGAATGCAGCATGAAAGGTCAACCCCTCCTCACAAGCTCTTAACGCCTTTACCATCATCACAACTGGGACTCTTAACCCACCTTCCTCATCCTCCCTCTTGTATTCTTAACCCACCCTTCACCCTGCCTTGGACCCTTAACCCTCCCCCTACACTTATCCACCTTTTGCCTCCTACCTCCTCCCCACCCCCCCTGGGACTCAGCCCAATTCTCCCCCTTTGTAATGTGATTTACAGATTGAGAACATTCAGTTCTGACTTTTTTGTTTACTTCTAGTAGAGAACGGCCTTAATGTGGAGCAGAGCGTGAGCGATGATATGTCCCGGAGCTGGCTGACTCCCCGCAGCCCAGAAGTACCAAGACCCAATGTTTCCTGCCACATGTTGGACACGTGCAAGGAACCAGTGCCACATGATGGAGAATTTACAGGCCTTGTACAGAACGGAGAAGAGGCCAACTCGATGTATGAGTCAAGCAAAACATATGAGAGAGATTCAAGAAGAAGCCAGGGTGCTCAACTTTCATTTTCTTGTGATTGTGGCTATAGCTTCACACTGGATACAGACCTGCTCACATACCTTTGTGTCTATACTAGAGAGCAGTCATGTACCTGTACAAACTGTGGGAGCTGTTTCTCACTGAAGGAGCAACTCCTTTCACACCAAAGTATTCCCACAGCATTGAATGCTTTTAATAGTACTGAATTGGTTCCCTCTCTCGATACGAAGAGCAGCCTCTTTGAACCCAAGACGATAGGGGAGAAACCTTTCACATGCGCAGAATGTGGGAAAAGCTTTACTCAGAACAACCACCTCCTCACACATGAGATGATTCACACAGGGGAGAAACCTTTCCCATGTACAGACTGTGGGAAACAATTCAGATATGAGAGAAGCCTCCTCACACACCAGAGGATTCATACAGGGGAAAAACCTTTCACATGTTCAGTGTGTTTAAAACAGTTCCATAGTCGGGGCAGCTTCCTCACACACAAGAGGATTCATACTGGGGAGAAACGTTTCCCATGTACAGAATGTTGGAAACAATTTAATATTCAGAGCAAGCTCCTCGCACACCAGAGGATTCATACAGGGGAAAAACCTTTCACATGTACAGTGTGTGGGAAACAATTCAGAATTAAGGACTCCCTCATCATACACCAGAGGATTCATACAGGAGAAAAACCTTTCACATGTACAGTGTGTTTGAAACGTTTCCATAGTCGGGCCAGCTTGCTCACTCACCAGAGGAGTCATACGGAGAAGAAACCTTTCCCATGTACAGAGTGTGGGAAACAATTCAGTATTCAGAGCAGTCTCCTCACACACCAGAGGATTCACACAGGGGAAAAACCTTTCGCATGTACAGAGTGTGGGAAAAGCTTTTCACAGAAGAGCAGCCTTCTCACACACCAGAGGATTCACACAGGGAAAAAACCCTTCAAATGTGCAGAGTGTGGGAAAAGCTTTTCACAGAAGAGAAGCCTACACACACACCAGATGACTCACACTGGGAAGAAACCCTTCAAATGTGCAGAGTGTGGGAAAAGCTTTTCACAGAAGAGCATCCTCCTCGGACACAAGAGGATTCACACGGGAGAGAACCCGTACACATGTACAGAGTGTGGGAAAAAATTCAATAATAATATGAGCCTCATCTCACACCGGCGAATTCACACAGGAGAAAAACCTTTCACATGTGCAGTGTGTGGGAAAGGCTTTTCTCACAAGCATCACCTCTACTATCACCACAGGGTTCATACAGGAAAAAAAAAATTTGCTTGTTCAAAGTAGGGTTGGGCAATATACCATTCACATAGTAGTACCGCAGTAATAAAAATGGCCAGTAACGCGATGGCTACCATTATTTATTACCATGGTATTCCGATCTGTTGGCTGCAGAGAGGAGCGGACAGGTCTGGAAAAGACAGGATTGAGGCGGGTCTGGTAGAGAGAGCGGATTGGGGTCAGGATTGGCAGAGAGAGGAATGGGGTCATGTATGGCAGGGAGAAAAACTGAGGTTAGGTCTGGCAGGGAGGTGTGGGTCGGGTCTGGCTGAGCGAGGAGTGGGGTTGGGTCTGGGAGGGTGAGAGGGAGAAGAGGAGGTGGGGTGGGTCTGGCAAAGAGGAGCGGTGGTAGATCTGACAGCGTTGAATTGGGTGGGTCTGGCATAGAGAGGAGTGGGGCGGTTCTAGAATCTCCAAAATGTTATCATTCTGTAGCTTCAAGGAGTCCTCTTCCAGCTGGTAGTCTCATGCCTTCCTTCACATGGGGGAGAAGCCTTTGTGTGTACAGAGTGTGGGAACAAGAACATATTACCTCATCAGGCACCAGCATCCACACACAGAAGAGAAGCCTTTTGCTTGTATACACTGAGGGAAAAGCTTCTTACTCACCCCCCACCCCCCATCCCCCACACCACACTGATTCATACAGGGGAGAAGCCTTTCTCTTCACTAGACAGTGGGAATGAATTTAACCCCAAAGAAAGCCTTCTCATACACCCGAGAACTCAAAAAGGATAGAAGCCATTTCCCCCCTTGGACAAAATGTATGGATAACTACATTTTTTTAATTTTTTATATATATAGTATTGAAAAATAAATGATACATAACAACCATTTTAATGTAGTGTGTAATATTCTTTTCACATTGTTTATTATACACATTCCCTCGCCTCCCCCCCCCCCCCCCCCATTAACAACCCTTTTTTTTATAATCCTTTTTTTTCTTCTTGTTTTTGTATTTGTCTCTTCATATTGTCACAGGCAATTACACTTCACCTCAAGCAATGAGTTGGTGAACTGTGTTTCTCATGACATTCCTTCTGGAATTTGAACAGTATTTTTGCCCTTTTAGGATTCTAGATGAGAACCAATCTGTATATGAACCTGTATCTTATGTTGTTTCATGTCTTCTGGCAGTGTGTAAATAAAGTAGATCCAAGCATTTAAAAATGTGTCTGTCTCTCCATTTTTCACTGACTTTTCCAATCCATTTGAAAGATTAACATTTATTTTTCTTTTACCATATTTGTCCTGGTGGCGTGTTACTGATCCAACGCTGTATTATTGCCTTCTTGGCAGCTAAAAAGATTATCGCTATAAATGTTATCATATATTTGTCTACTGTTTGATCTGTATCTTCAGTATCTCGGATTGTACCGAAGATAGCCCAGCTAAGTGCAAGCCCAAATTTTAGTTTCATCGTTTCAAAACCATAGTTAAGGAATTCTTTCCTGAAGTCGTACATTTTTCTCATTCTCAAGAGCAGTGAAGTCCGCCACTGGGGCTGAGCACTTTTTGTGCTGATCATTCAGTTATTTGTTTTATTATACTACTTCCTTTGAGCATGAGTTGTTCTATGCATCAGTTTATATATTGTGTCTTTTTTAATTTTGAAGCAGTGATTTATTTTAACGTTTTATTGAATAGCTTCAATATGTCCTGTAGTGTCGGGACGATCTGCTTGCCATTTGTGTAATCCTCCTTTTTGTTTTTGGAATAATGTTTTTTTTTTTAATATATATTGTAGAAGTCAAAATTCCCTGCAATATGAGAAAGTTTGGGCACAGTGGCCTTATAATTAAAGAGATTAAAAATGAGATATGGATGCTTCAGTTGGACTCTGCATTAGACCACTAACCCCTCTAAGGGGGAGTTCATGTCCACTCAGGGTCTTTTGACAAGGTGGAGGGGAGGACAACTACACCCCTTCCCTTAGCTCTCCCCGTTCCTATCCCCTCTCTCCCCCCTTCTTCTGTTCTTCTCTCTTCTCCCCCTCTCTCTCTCTGCCTATCCTTTACAGTACTAATATAAGGGGTTTGATCTAAGATCCTCCTAAAACTGTTAATTCTCCCGGACGGGATCTACATAGTAGAATCTAAATGCATAGGCGGTTACAAAATACTAGGGGCAGATCGCCTCTTCTCGATCAATCAACCTTGAGATGCTTCGGGTTGTTCACTTTTAAATGTATATGTTAATTAAGTTTACTGTCTATAAACAACCATGTGATGTGAATGTACCCCTGTCAGAAAACAATAAAAATGTTTGAAATAAAATTTAAAAAAAATTCCCTGCAATAAAACAAATGTATCAAATCATCCAAAGGCTTTTCAAAATCTACCAGAGAAAGACCTGCTAGCACCTCTTGCTCATAATGCCTCTCATGCAGATATGCATACGTGTGTAGATTCCACTTTTCCTTGGGATATTGGAAGACGTGCACAAGGTGATCCAATTTCTTTATGAAATTGCTCATTTGTTTTAAACCCTTTGTTTTTTTTTTTTGCCCATAATGAAAATGGAAACCCAGCCTTTCCCTCTTGGATAGCAATATTTCCCATCAAAAGAAGATATCGCGAAAACGTTTTATTCAATCCCAATCGGGCATCTGAGATAAACGACATGCGTGGTCGTGCGGGCGAGTCTGTCTTTAATCTTGTACATTTTCCCAGAATTTGGGTGTGTGAACGTCTACCCAAGGATCGTACTGACGCAGGTTATGGAGCCGGAACACTTTACACAGCCAGGTTTGTCGGAAACTTTCTGCACAGGTGTCATTTGTCAAGTGTGTCTGTTATGACCAATAGATCTTTGAGGTTCTTTCCTACTTTATAGCCAAATTTAGGCGGTCTTGAAGGACTTATCTATCTAACGTTTCATCACTGGCTAGAATGTGCCACTTGCTGTGGATACATTTGCTAAAAGAATTGAAGGTCGAGCTAAACGTACTAATGATGTAGTTATCTTTATTGTTAATAGGGTCCTGGTTTTTATACTGTAATAACCGATTCCTATTGGATTGTTTAGCATGTTTGAGACTGCTGTAGTCGTCCTTCTGGCTATAACCCTTGTCAATAAATGTATTACTCATAATTCGTAGTTTATTTCTCTCCTCTGGGTCACTCACTATGCTTGCCACCCTCACCATATGGGAGTAGGGTAAGCCTTGTTTAAGGGGAAACGAGTGTAGACTTCTCACGTGAGGAAGGGTGTTCCTGTCTATCTCCTTGGTGAATAATGTAGTCCCTAGTTCGTTACCACATATCCGTCTCTCTACATCTTGGTAGGGTATGTGCTCGGCAGCATAGGTCATGGTCAGCCTAATAGTAGAAGGGAGTGAATTGAATTTGCCATGAAAGCTGCTTAGTCCTGTCCAAACAAAGAACAAGTCATCGATGTAGAGGCAGTATCCTTTAATAAACCTGGAGTAAGTCAGGTCATTCCATATGTGAAAATGTTCATATAAGTACATAAAGGGATTCAACAAATATACAAAATACAGGAATGTCCAGGGCACTCAAATTGGGATCAAAGGTAGGACACAAAACTTATCTTATTGCATCAGGGTGCTTGCAGTGCAGCCAGGACCACAATCCAGCGACAAAAACAGACAGAACAGGAAAAACAAATCCGCAGCACTCACAGGTAATGATCAAAAATAAAAAAGGTTTAATTCATCAAACAGGCATCGGGGTAGAACACAAGTAAAACTGGTGCAACGGGGCTTGACAAAGAACCGTGAGGTCTGTAACTTTGCCCCAGTTTTTCTTGTGTTCTACCCCTGATGCCTGTTTGATGAATTGAACCTTTTTTATTTTTGATCATTACCCGTGAGTGCTGCGGATTTGTTTTTCCAGTATGTAGACGGACGTTCACAGAGGTACACAATTGGAGTCGTTATAATGTGAAATTATAATAGGCTTTATTGTGCCTTTTCCTTTTTATCAGGAAATTATCCAAACATGGGGGAACAAAGCTTCCATTCACTTGGGAGTATTTCTAGTGAAATCCTTGCAATTAGTTCACATCTCCATTAGTTAAGCATTTCTCCCATCCCAAACACATAGCATGAAAATAAGCAGATATAAGCAGTCTCTTAATAATGAAAGTCTTATCTGTTTATCAGCTGTAGAGTAAGCTTCTCTGCTCTCCTGGAACCGCACCCGTGCGTGCACAGAAAAATATCAGCATCCAGGTTTAGAAGTCTTATTGGGTGTCTTGCAATCAGCTCTGGTGTGTGGCTGGCAGAACTCAAGACATTGTGGTGTCTCCAAAGGTCAGCTCTCAGTCAGAGCTAAAGAGAGTCCCTTCCTGTCTCAAAGGCAGGCTTTTTGTAAACAATCTAATCAGGCAGGTGGTGTTTAGTAATTAACTACCACACTGCTAGATTAAAGGAACATTACTGAACAGGGATAAGTCCCCTGTTACACAGTACATAAAGGGATTGGCATAAACTGGTGCCATGTTTGACCCCATTGCAGTAGTTGATACATGTAGAAAAAACTGTTGCAAATTTGAAATAGTTCTTATGTAAAATGATGTGTATAAGTACCAGTAAGTAGTCTACGGGGGGCCAGTGTACTGCAGATTATTGATGATGAGACTGAGCACTGCATGTGAGGTATAGAAGTGTGAAGGCTGGAGACATCGATGGTGACAAGCAACCCCTCCACCCCCCAGTAGGAAAAGGGCCCAGATTATGTAGCAGGTTTAGGAAAGAAGGGGTGTTCCTAAGGTACCCTGGTAGTACTGTAATACAGGGCTGAAGATAGAAATCAATGTATTGTGAGATTGTGCTGACACTGTGAGCCCCTGGTAGAGATGATTGGTCTGCCAGGTGGGTTACTCAGGCTTTTGTGAATCTTGGGTAGGATATATATGGTGGGCCTGACTGGATGATCTTGTGTCAGAAACTTGGAAGTGTTTTTTATCCAACGACCCATTAGTGTAACCCAGCTGGAGGACAGTGTCAATCTCTTTCGTATAAGAAATGGTGGGGTCACAAGTCGAGGGTTTGTAATAAGTGGAATCATTCAAATGCCTGATGATCTCAGTCCTTATAGTCCATAAGTACAATGGCTCCCCCTTTGTTAGCTGCCGAATTATAATGTGGATATTGTTGGCCAAATCACGACTGGCTAGTCTTTCAGATTTAGTAATATTAGAGTTAGAGGAATGTGAGTAAATAGTTCGTGTATCTCATTGTGGACAATTCTCTCAAAGGTTATTAAAGATAGGTTTGTGTTGATAGGGTCCCAGCTGCTGCGTAATTTGAATGGAAGTATGTTGCCACTGGCAAGGGTATCGTTTTAGAAAATATCTTTTAATTTGACATTGCAGTAAAGTTTAAACATCGATTTCAGATGAGGAGGGCTTAAATGTAGGGACAAAGGATAGTCCTTTCTGGAGTAGTGTAAATTCAGCGTTACTAAGGGAGTAAGATGATTGTAAAACCCCCGTGTCTTTTTGTGAGACGGGAGGCTTTCCAGACCATGTGTTTTCCAGCACCCCATCTCCGACACGGCTTCTTCCTCGTTCTTCCTGTTTAAACTTCACTGTTCTTAAAAAGCTGTGTTAGTTGAGGTCAGTAATATCAGTCCCTACCTGTGGTTGTTGGGCTATGGTCTGTGGTGTATTTAGTGTGTCTGAAATATTGACGTCTCTGCTGGGGGACTCTGCACCACTCCACATAAGAGGAGGTCTTCTGGAAACAAGTCCTCATCAGAGGTGTTTGAGCAATATTCACCCAAATTTTTCATATTCTATATTAGTTCACTTATTCACAAATCACTTGATTTATTTACAATTTAATAACCACTTGTACGTTGTGTGAAAGCGCCGTCCAATATCATTTTTTGGTGTAACCTGTCTACTCTGCAGCCACCTGTATAGTCTGTGTTCTTTGTAGTCTTTGGCAACTTTTGACAGTTTAGCCCTTTTGAAGTCTAGAAGTTCTTCCCTATATTTATCTACGTAAACTCCCAACCCGTTTGGCCCATTCTGTATAGTGTCAGTCTGCAATGTATCAAGATGCTGTACCTCAAAGGTAGAGAGATCTGACTGTACACTAGCCAGTTCCTTGCTCACCTCTTCTTCTATAATCAATAGGATATGGTCTAGTGAACATTTATTAATTACTCCACACCAGCGCCCACAAAACTCAGGATTGGTATTTCCGATGGTTAGAATATTGTTCATTCTGAAACCTCTAGGTATCCAGACAATGTGACCCCATGCAAATATAAGTCAACCTCCCGTTTCTTGAAGTGTAATAAATCATGATAGAGTTCAAAGGATTTAGCTGATCCAAATGTCTCCAAAAAAGTTTCCTTAAATTACGACATCACCCCTGATGAAGTCGTGATTTAGAGAGTCGAAATATGTAGGGCTTGTCTCTGGTATTGTTGGACTCTCCATTGTGGCGTCATGACATTCACGAAATTTGGAGCTGTGGAGCCTCGATCCTCATCCGGAGGCGGATTCATGTCATCGGCCTACCCGGGGGTGATGTTCCCGCCTCTGGTCACGCATCGATCTGTTAGCCCCTAGATCTATCCTTCCTTGCCCTTTTACCTTCGGCGTTTGTGAGTTGCTGGATTTATTTGTGTCTGATTAAAACCTTTTTATACCAACTTGCGCTCTTTTTTTGTTTTATAGATCGTGCAGTGAAAGGGTTTTATCCTGCGGGGAGCTGCCTGGAGTCTCTAGTTTTCATTACAAACATTCATTTTATTTTTCCAAATTTTTTTTAAACTTTTTTCAGATTCATTTTTTGTCTTTTGTGTTTTTTATTTTGTGTTTCATTATCCATATTTCGTTTTCCTTTTTTTTTTTTTTTTGTCTGTTTGATTCCTCCTCCACCCTCCTCCCTTTTCAGGATAGGGGATTGGGGCAGAGAATGGAGAGGTGAAGGAGCAAGAGAACTGCGGGGTTGAGAAGAGAGAAAATAGAGGGATGGAGGGGAGTGGGAGAGGATGGATGGGGAGAGAATGGAGGGATGGGATAGAGAAGGGAGAGAGTGAATAGGGGAAGAGGAGATAGAGAATGGGGGAGAAGGAATGGAGGGATGGGAGGAGATAGAATAGATGGATAGAGGATAGAAAGTGGATGAATGAGAGGAGAAAGGGAATGGAGGGATGAGGTAGAGTGAGTGATGAGGTAGAGTGAGTGATGAGGGAGAGGTTGAGTGATGGGGGATAGAATGAACAGAAACAAAACAGAAAACTTCTGTTAACAATTATTTTATTTTCAATATTTAACCCCCTGAGTGCAGCCTCATGGAAGGGCTGAGTGAGGCTGCAGACACTTTGCGATGAGGACCCACATAACACCTACTGTATATCACACACAGGGAAAGCTCCACTTGTGTCTTCTGAAGTTAAGAGGGAGGTAGCATCCCCCAAGATCAAAATACGGGAGCATCATTATAATGGGTTAAAGAATTTGTGATGCATTGTTTGTTTTTTTTGTGTGAATAGTTGTATCATTTTACATAGTGAAATGCTGTATTACAAAAAAGTGGTACCTTCATGTTATGTCTTCATTTATGTGTGTATATATTCCCCTCCCCCACCCCCCAGTGGAAGATTGCACTGCATATGCTACCTGTGTGTGTGGTGCGATACCTGTGTGGATCAGGAGAGTTGAACTGATCTGCGGTGTAGTGGAGATCAGGACAGGCTTAGGTTCATTCTCTGCAGTTCTTTCTCTGTTGGTGCTAGCGCCTCCAGCCGCAGTGGGTTCCAGGGTGTCCAGAAGTCAGCCCCCACTACTGCATACTTCTCCCTCCTGCCCAAAGACTGATATTTAGACAGGACTGTATATAGAACAAAGGTCTTTATTCAACACGGCTGGTATCCACTGCAGTTCTCCATACAGTGATGCAAAGTCCTATAGGTCCCACACCTCTGGGTGGTGAAGGCCCTGATCTTACAGACCTCTGTGGCTGAATCTGATGTTCCCCCAGCTCAAAGGTGAGCACGCTCATCCTGCCATAGGAGAGACTGACAGCTCTCTGCCTCCTCTCTCTTCAAGAGCTCAAGCAGGACTAATATTACATTTGGCATTCCCCTAATTAGGACAGGAGGGGTGGGCTCATGGTCTATACCTATCCCTGATAGGCTTACGCAGACCATGAGTCACCACCTTACTCTTGTCCATCTTAGAGGAACAAGGGTGGGGGTACAAACCCCTAGGATTAACCTATTATTGACTGCAGCTGGCAGGGCTTACATAACAGGGTGGGGAAAGAAAGGTAGAAAATACATACCCTGTTACATATATATTAATACATACAATACATTTTTTACGTTATGGTGGGTGAAAAAGGCAACAAGAACCTTCCGTATCGCATATAGCGAATAGAAAGATCACTGGTGAGCACATTCACATGTCTAAGTAGGCCCACAGTGCAGTCGGCGGCGTGTGCCTCTCACCAGCCCCTTAACTCCTCCCTAGCGGTCCCCAGTGCCTCCTCCCTAGCTGTCCCCAGTGCCCCCTCGCTTCCTGGCTCACTACACACTGTGACGCGTCAGCCAGGGGCTATAACAGGATTGTGTTCCTGTGCAGTGACGCGTCACATGGTGTGCCAGGGAGCCAATCAGAGAGGCGGTTTGCTCCTGCCCCTCCCATCCCCGTCCACCTTTTAATCCGCCTCTTCAGCTTCTTTGCACAGTGATCTCTTTGATACACGGCCCCTCGTGCAGCATTTGCAGGGGGGAGGGGGAGAGCGAGCGGTGGTGGACTTTATTTACTCTTTTTAACATAAAAGCCGTCATGGCCCCACCCCCTGTCATGGCCGCGCCCCCCCGCCATTATGGCCACGTCCCCCACGCCTGAGAACTCTGCCTGCAGGCCGCAGATTGTGGTCTAGCGCTGTGCACGCGTCGCCAGGCGTACGTGCAGCAATCTCCAGTGGGACCTTAGGATAAGACAAGTCTGCAACCCCGCCCCTTCACCAGTGGGAGCACTGTATGCAAGGTGATAATGGTGAAATGCAGGGTTGCCGACCTGTCTAAGGCTGCGTCCCCGCTAGCGCTGAACTCGCTGAGCGGGCGATGCTTGGCGAGGTGACTTTCATGTGTATATATATATATGCAAGTCCCTGCTCACGCGATGCGTGCCCGCGGTATGTGCGGGCACAAACGCTCACCGGCGCTCGGCGCTTAAGTAAACTTGTTCAACTTTCTTGCGCGCTCAGCTTCCCCTGGACCCCCCCCCCCCCCCGAGCGCTTGCGAAAATTTAAAGGACACCCGGCGCTCATGCTTGGAGACCTCTCCCAGCATGAGCGCGCACAGCGCCAGCAGGGACAAAACCTAAGGCTGAGGACCCGCTGCACGCGCCCGCACGGCCGCCTTGCTTGCTGGTGGTGCGTGCAAGTCACTGCACCGCGATCTGCGGTCTGCAGCGAACTTTTTTCTGCGCGGCCATTGAGCCCGGAGGGAGGGGTGGAGGAGGTTGTGGGTCCGCAGGAGAGGGGGGTGGGTGGTTCCAGGAGGACTCCCCACCCCCGTGTGTGTGAGAGAGGAGGGGGAGACACACACCACACACACACACTTCCCCCCTACCTTTTGGATGTGGGGGAAGCTGACAGCTCCAGCCCCGGTGCTGATAGACTCACCAGCGCACCACGTGACGCGTCACCGCTCGGGATCACAATCCTGTTGCGTCCCCTGGCGGCTGACGCGTCACAGCGCGTAGCGAGCCTCGCAGTGAGGAGGGACTGGGGCCGGCTCAGGAGGAAGTCACGAGCTGGTGAGTGACGCGCACGCGCCTGCGCACGCCCGCAGCGGGGCCTCAGACATGTGAATGTGCTCACAAGTGATCTTTTTATTTGAGATTATATTTCTTTTATTCTATTTAAGTGCATCATACCTAGGTCCAAGAGCTGACACTCTAGGACCTCAAACACGGTTCAGGGGTTACCAAGCGGGCTTAACCTTTATTAGTGAGCCTGGTTACCCCCTTCACCGTCACACTATAACATACCAAAACCATTTTACTATTTTTCCTTTTGTTTTAAGAAAGAAAAAAACCCTTCCAACTATTTTTATGATGCTTTTAATAATAATTATAATTGTTTGTTCTTGTATAGCGCTGCTAGTTTTACGTAGCGCTTTACAGAGACATTTTAGGGCTTACAATCTATATGTTTTTGGTACCTGGAGCACAGGGAGATAAAGTGACTTGCCCAAGGTCACAAGGAGCCGACACCGGGAATTGAACCAGGTTCCCTTCTCCAGTGCCTGTCAGTGTCTTTATTCACTGAGCCACAAAATGCATACATTTAAAATGTATGTAGTTGATCTATAATACGAGAGAAACAGAAATTGTATATTTAGTAGAATTTAGTAGTATATTTAGTAGAAATTTGTAGAATTAGTTAGTTCAATTAATTTTATTACTTAATTTTAAATAACGTATTTTTTCCTCCCATTGTTTATTTAATAAAAGGTTTTATGACAAAAATAGGGAGGGGGGGCGGGTAGGGAAAACAAATATCCGTAACCATGCATAACCTTATGCAGATGGTCATATCACCTGTAAGAACAAAAGGGGGAAGAGGTAAAGGTGGCAGCCACCCTCACCCCATCCCTGCGGCTCAAACCAGGACTACAGGTGATCCTACCAAGTTATTCATGATTGTAAATCCTTCCTTCCATAATGGAGCCAACACTGGGCAGGGCTCCAAACAAGGGAGCGCAAGCCATTTGAACCACAAGCATGAAAACAGACAAGGGATATCGTACCATTAATAGCATGCGAAACGAGCAGGGGTTGGATGCCCGTACAGGACATTTCAGCGCATCCATCTTGCCATTTAGAGGCCACTGAGGACAGCTAGCCGACGGCCGTTTTGCCGCCAAGGTAAGTGATCAGCCTTTGTATTAGGGCTTAACTTTAGGGATTTTGGGGTAAGAGGTTAAGATTTTTAGGGTAGAGGGTAGGGTAAGGAGTTACGTTTAGGGGTTTGGGGGTGAGGGATACAATTAGGGGTTACCTTTCAGCTTTTACGAGTGAGGGTTCCAGTTGGGAGCTTTAAGGTACAAGTTACATCCAGGGACAAGCACATACTGAGACTCCCCTTAAAAGTAGGGACATGCTGAGGACACGATAAAACTAAAAACTGATCCTGATGCTTTTGCCTTCTGCATTTCTAGCAAAAAGCAGCTAACAGAAAAAAGAAGTAAATCCCCTAAATAAAAAATAGAGCTCCACTTAAAATCGCGGGGAATCTACTTACTTAATACCAATGGCACATTGGAAACATATTGATGAGGTGGTTGCTTTAGCACATGTAACAGTGTTCCCCCCTCACCCCCCGGTGGGAGATTGGGGCCATTACAACGGTGTGTGGTGCATACACCGGCTGGTAACAGGATGGCTGAGTCATCCGCCAATGGTAGTGGGGACACAGGAACAGGCTTCTGGGGTTCATAACCTACATATGCTTAGCAGTGCAGCGCCTCCATTTGCCATAGGCTCCAGGGAACTGAAGGTGATCTCCCACGGTAGAACAATTACCTCTCTTCCCAGTAAGATCACACACCAGTCAGGAGGTATAACAACAGGAACGGTTTATTGTCTCTTCTGTACAGCACAGTATACTGCAGGTTTCTGCCCAATGCAGCAACTATCAGCTACTCAGGAAGGTTGGTCCCTGGACCATCACTACAGGCCAAGGGCACTCACAGCCGTCGTAGCTCTTCCCTGCCTCCCTAGCAGAGGCAGAGGTATGGTCCACACTCACTCTCCCCCGGAGGGAAGAGGTCTAGAGAAGGCCCTATAATCAGCGTCTCTAATGTGTGACCTGCCTTCCTCAAATGGGGGAAGGCACACCTCCAAATGTGGGCGGTAACTGCCCTTAGGTATAGCAGGAGGAGGGCACCAGGTCTGATGTCACCACCTCCCTGTCACTCAAGTGCAGCATCAGTGGGTGGGAAAAACCAATGTTGACTACTGGCAGGCCTGCTCTTACCAGGGCTTAATGCCAGGAGAAGGGCAGATTAGCCATAGATGGCATGGCGACACACACTATAGAGAAATCCAGCTGGGGATCCGCCCAGGGAGAATAGGTCTAGCAGACCTCCAGACACGGCATCAGGAACAGAAGGGGAATACAAGGGGGGAAAAAACCAACATAGCGTAATAATTAAAAAGTTACAATTCGAGCATAAACATATGCACATCACACTCACATTTGTGTGGTCGAAAAAGCGCATACAGAGTACACCTGACTCAATATCAGTGGCAAGTGGAATCGTGTCCTCCTCTCGGCACTGATACTAGTCAGCTGGCAATGTTGCACATGTGCAGTCACCCTACGCGTTTCACTGTCACTTCATCAAGGGTATGTTGAGTGGCTGCATAACACTGACCCTATATATACCCTAATTGGCAATCATTTAAAAAGTGGTAGTGTTAAAACAAATAAAAAAGCACTGAAATAAAGCCTCTATCTCTGATATCTCCGTAGGAAGGCGCCAAACACAGTGAGCTGAGTATACTAGGACCTGGCGACCTGTGTGATGCCTTCCTACGGAGACATCAAACAGAGGTTTTATTTTGGTGCTTTTTATTTGTTTAACACTGCCACTTTAAATCAGTAAAATCAGAGCAGGATGTAATTTCTCTCCAGAAGAACTTGGACCGACTTAAAATTTTTGGCAGGTAAATGGCAGATGAGGTTTAATACAGATACATGAAAGGCTAAGATTATAGTGGGCGCACAATGCGCGGAGCACATGGTGTCACATGCGCCTGTCGCCAGAGCGATGGGTGAACTGAGCTTCCAGCGATCGGGGAGGCGTGGCGGACGCGTCACCAGGCTGGTTTGCCCTCATTGGCTGACCCACACACGTGAGGCAGCCGTCAAGCAAAAAGACAAATAATTTGTCTTTTAAAAAAATCTGCCACGCCGTTGCTCTGCATCGCTCGCGCCCAATATGGGCGGCCTCTTGGCGGTCCAGCATTTTGTTCACGACTCACGCGCTCGCTATAATCGCGGCCTAAGATTATGCATTTGGGAAACAAGAATAAACAGGCAAATTACAAATTAAATGGGGATTGGGGGAATCCTTGATGGAGAAGGATTTAGGAGTGCTGGTAGACAGCAGGCTTAGCAATAGTGCCCAAAGTCAGGCAGTAGCTGCAAAGGTAAACAAGATCTTATCTTGCATTAAATGTCGAATAGATGGAAGGGAAGTAAACATAATGTAAGACCACACCTTGAATATGGAGTACAGTTTGGGGCACCACTCCATGAAAAATACATTACGGAACTAGAAAAAGTGTAGAGAAGAGCCACCAAATGAATAAAAGGGATGGAAAATCTCATTTCTGAGGAGAGGCTAGCTAAATTAGATTTATTTACATTCGAAAAGAGGCGTCTAAGAGGGGATATGATAACTATATACAAGGGTTCTTTACAGTAAGTACTGTAAATGAACCAAGCCGAGTAGCTTGAGAAAGCGCCAATTCGGTGCGAAACGAGTGGGAGGAGATTTTTTGTCCATTTTGTATTTTGTTCTATGCTTTTTTATTATGTAATTTAATACTTTTTTTTTATTTTTGGTTTATCTGGCGAGTTCCAACATTTTTTCATGGGTCCGTTGTCCCACCAATCCTTTGTTTCTTTTCTTTACAATAAGGGCAGTTAAAATGTGGCATTTATTACCCATGGAGACTGATGGCAGATACAATAGATATCTTCAAAAAAGCTTGGGCATCTTGTTAGAAAGGAAAGGTATACTGGGATATACCAAATATGTAAATGTGGGTAGGATGTTGATGCAGGGAGAAATCTGATTGCCATTATTTGGTGTCAGGGAGGAATTTATTTTTCCCCTTATGAGATGATGTGTCACTGGATTTTTTTTGTTTGCCTTCCTCTGGATCAATATACTGTAATTAGGGATATAGGATAAAGTATCTGTTGTCTAAATTTAGCACATCGACCTTTGTTCAACCTCTTCTACTATATTTCCATGTTGCCGTGACATTTTCATTAGATGCTATAATAAATAGGAGCCACAGAAACTACCACGTATCAGGTCTGCATATAACCTTTCATCAGGTGAAATTAATTATTAAAAAGCACACATATGTATACCCCAAAATGGCGACAAAAACATCACTCTCGCAGACTTCCTTCACTACAAATTTATGCTATCCTGTTTCAACTCTGCCCTCTCGCAAGCCTACTTTTCTGCACTAATCAACATACACAAGTTTAATCCACGCCGGCTGTTCTCTGTCTTTGATACTCTACTCAAACCACCCTCAGCTGCCTCTCCTTCCTCCATCTCCGCTCAGGACTTTGCTGACTATTTTAAGAAAAAGGTGGAATCCATACGTCAGAACATCCCCTCTGTTTCTTCCTCCCATCCTACACCTCTTCCTAACTCTCCTCCTGCCTTCCTTGACTCCTTTTCCACTGTCTCAGAGGAGGATGTGTCGCTGTTGATCGCCTCTTCTCCCTCTACAACTTGCCCTCTTGACCCCATTCCCTCCCATCTCCTAAAACCTCTTGCGCCTACTATAATCCCTATGCTCACACACATTTTTAACTCCTCCCTCTGCTCTGGAACCTTTCCATCCTCCTTCAAACATGCAACAGTCATACCATTACTCAAAAACAGCAAGCTTGACCCTACCTGTCTTTCTAACTATCGACCTGTCTCCCTCCTGCCTTTTGCCTCTAAACTCCTTGAACGTCTTGTATTCTCTCGCTTGCTCCATTTTCTCAACACCTATTCTCTCCTAGACCCTCTACAATCTGGCTTCCGCACTGCTCACTCCACGGAAACAGCCCTCACTAAAATAACTGACGACCTCCATGCTGCCAAAGACAGAGGTCATTACACTCTGCTCATATTACTCGACCTCTATGCAGCATTTGATACTGTGGATCACCCTCTTCTCCTTCACATTCTCCATACTCTTGGTATTCGGAACAAAGCTCTATCCTGGATCTCATCCTACCTCTCCCATCGTACTTTCAGTGTCTCTTCTGCTAACACCTCCTCCTCCTCTATTGATTTCTCTGTGGGGGTACCCCAGGGCTCTGTCCTAGGACCTCATCTCTTTTCTCTGTACACACTCTCTATAGGTGACCTAATAACATCTTTTGGGTTTAAATATCACCTCTATGCTGATGACACACAAATATACTTTTCAACACCCGATCTTACACCTGCTATACAGACCAAAGTTTCTGAATGTCTCTCTGCTATATCATCCTGGATGGCCCTCCGTCACCTTAAACTCAACATGGCTAAAATAGAGCTCCTCATACTTCCTCCCAAACCTGGCCCTACTACCTCCTTCCACATTACTGTTGGAACTACGATCATTCACCCAGTAGCCCAAGCAAGCTGCCTAGGGGTCACACTCGACTCCTCTCTCACATTCGCCCCTCACATTCAAAACATTTCTAAAACCTGTCGCTTTTTCCTTCGCAATATAATAAAGATAAGCCCTTTCCTCTGTTGCTCGACTGCTAAAACTCTGACTCAGGCCCTCATTCTCTCCCGTCTTGATTACTGTAACCTCCTGATGTCCGGCCTTCCTGCCTCTCACCTGTCTCCCCTACAATCTATCCTAAATGCTGCTGCCAGAATCACTCTACTCTTTCCTAGATCTGTCTCAGCATCTCCCCTCCTGAAATCCCTCTCCTGGCTTCCAATCAAATCCCACATCTCACACTCCATTCTTCTCCTCACTTTTAAAGCTTTACACTCTTCTGCCCCTCCTTACATCTCAGCCCTAATTTCTCGTTATGCACCATCCAGACTCTTGCGTTCTGCTCAAAGATGTCTTCTTTCTACCCCCTCTTTATCTAAAGCCCTCTCCCGCCTTAAACCTTTTTCACTGACTGCCCCACACCTCTGGAATGCCCTTCCCCTCAGACCCCGACTAGCACCCTCTATATCCACCTTTAAGACCCACCTTAAGACACACTTGCTTAAAGAGGCATATGAATAGCACTGTGAACATTCTGAACACATGATACATAAAGCTTGGCCCCCTGCAGACGCACTTACCAGAACTCCCTCCTACTGTCTCTGTACGTTCTCCCTACCTACCAATTAAGACTGTAAGCTCCTCGGAGCAGGGACTCCTCTTCCTTATTGTTACTTTTATGTCTAAAGCGCTTATTCCCATGATCTGTTATTTATATTATCTGTTATTTATTCGATTACCACATGTATTACTACTGTGAAGCGCTATGTACATTAATGGCGCTATATAAATAAAGACATACAATACAATGCGGGCTTGCAGTGTCACGTGTAAACTGAGAAACCGGAACTTGCATACAGTGTGTGGAAACGTGAGTTAGAGATTTACATGCATGCAGCATCATGCCTCTAGGTAATAAACAGTTCCCAGGAAGTGACAATCACATGTGGTCTGGCCAATCGGAAGTGGCAAAGGCGGAACTAGACACATTGATTGGACGCTGCGTGGCATCATGTTTCTAAGCAAAACACTCGGTAACAGAGGCTGTAAAGGCTCTTCAGATACAACTTAATAATAGAACTATGGAAGCAGGATAGGTCCAATAAGGGTCTGAAAATAAATAAACAGTAATGAGGAAATAAAATACAATAGGAACAAAAAACTACTTTATTCACACAGTGAACATGGTATACATATAATACAAGGGAGCCATAAATCAATTATTGACATCTGAAAAAAGCAAAAAAGGAGAACAAAATCTGCAACTATATAAATTACATACTGTATGCATGGAAAAGAATGTACACTCAACTACATAATATTGAAGGATCCAGATGCTAATACATATACAAAAAACCCACCTTAAACACCATATAGTTTCATTCATCGATCATGAGCCTGACCATATCCGAAGTGAAAATCCATTGACTGTTTCTGAAGCGAGAGTTTCTCCCTCTCCTCAGAGTGCCCACAGCATCAAGAACCTGAAATGTAAGCTGGCCAACGTTATGCCTAGTTCCCCAAAAAAGTCTTGCAACAGGAAAATCAAGAGGAGGTACTGTACATCAGGGTTTTAAGGGGTTTCCTAATTTTATGTTTGCGTTTCTTCACAGGGCATATGGTTTTTACTCACATAAGCTTTGTCACAAGGGCACAAAAGTAGGTAAACAACAGAGGACGTATTACAAGTATAAAAACCATGAATTTTGAATTGTTTACAAGTTCTTGGATGATGAAAAGAATCCCCCTTTATAACAGCATTACAATGCATGCAGTGTTAACAAGGGGAGGTGCCACATTTCCTACTAGATAAAAATAAAAGTTTGTGGATCAGCGTGTACCCATATGTTTTTCTCTCTTCTAAATATTTTTTTTTTAAAGAGATGCTATTCACAAGGAGTTTACTTCTGTCCCCTCCCTCGCCTCTCTGCTTCAACCTAAATCTCCTTCTTCCACTCTTGACTCCTTTTCTCCTGTTATAGAGTTGGAAGTTACTAAACTGATTTTCTCTTCTCCCTCTCGATCACATTCCCTCACACCTTATCAGAACTCTTGCTCCTATCTTAGTCCCCACTCTCACCCATCTCTCTTCCCACCCTCATCCCCTTTCTCTCACCCCATGTATTTGCCCTCTTATACCCCTTATCCACTCCTCCCACCCCCCTCCCGTCTCTCCCCCCTCATCCCCTTTCAATTTCTACTGATCCCCTCTCCCCCAGGCTCTCTCCCCCTCATACCATTTCTCACCCCCTAATACACTCTCTTCCCCCTCATTCCCTCCCCACTCATCCCCTCTCCTCCTTCATCTCGACTTTCATCTCCCCAGTCTCTCTGTCCTCCTTCATCCCCTCTCCTCCTGGACTTTTCCCCCTGCATCCCATTTTTCTCTCCAACCTTCATTCACTCTCTCCTCGCCTTGCATCCCTTTTCCTCACCTCCCTCCCCCATTATATATATATATATACTTCTTTTTTTTTTTAACCCTGTGGGACAGATGGGAAGGCAGTAATAAATGTATTTGAGAATATCTATAACTTCCCTCACATTACTGTTATAAATACAGAACACATATACAGTTGGGGTTGTTCTGAAATAATCAGAATTTAAATAATTTGACAGTCTGGAGATATGAAACTTCTATTAATCAGCACAGATATAAGCAAGAAACAATAAGATCATCAAGTAAAAAAAGAGAAAATCAGAGCACTTGGTACATACCCAAGAGGAAAGACTGTGTGATGTTGAAATGCTTTTAGTTACATCCAGAGACAAGAGCGTGAGGGTTTATACCCTTCATTGCCTTAGTTGTTAGCCACTAAGGCAATTAGGGAGGAGGGAGGTAAATAATTTAGTCCAGTCTGTCCTGCCCCTTGATGTAGATAACCGAATATGGGTATCTAGGTCACGAGGGGGGATACTATTGGACCGTATTCGGTCTTCTACATCAACAAGGGGATTGGACAGGCCATTTAAATTATTTTAATGTCCTGTCCAATCCCCCTTGATAATGTAGAGGACCAAATACAGTCCAATAGTATCCCCCCTCGTGACGTATATACCCATATTCGGTTATCTACTTCATCAAGGGGCAGGACAGACCAGACTGACTGCATCAGAGCTGCTCAGGGAGACACGGAGAGGGTCTGCTTCTCTCTGGGACTCCTCTGCACAGCTCTGCCAGACTTGGTAGGACTAATGTTGCGGGGGTCCTATTCAGAAGCCTGGACTGCCAGAGTTAATTCCCCCAGGCCGCTTACTGTTTTCATGGGCCGTGATCATGTGTAGCTGCACCGAGGTCCATCAGCCGCACCGAGAGCAGTAAGTTTGGCTACATCTATACATACGGAGATTTCCCTTAAAACTAGGGACACAATTCCACTATACAATTTCTAGCAAGTTCATGCACATTACAGTACATCAATTCCCTGATGCTTTTGCATTCCACATTTCTAGCAAAAGCACCTGACATTCTAGTCATCCTGAGAAGAAGACATACAACTGGTCAGTTCTGGACGGTCTTTACTTTTCAAAAAGTTAAACAAAATAATTGTATTATTTCAAGTTCCACAGGTGTCCTTTGTCGTCTCTGGAGAGCCAGTACCCTAACTGTAGTATACTCAGTCATTTATTATAATGTTTCATTCAGGAAAGAGCTCCTAGTACCTATGAAGTTCTCCATACATTTTGTCGAGACAAATGACTTCTATCCTTTGTGAATTCTCTGCTATATGTGGAGGATTCCCTTACAGTTAAATTGGCTCCCACAGTCTACACAAGAAAGGGGTTCTCCTGTATAAACATGTGAGTATGTGGAGGTGCTCCTAGCATGAGAGAGAAACTTTTCGCATACGGTGTACAGGCAAAAGGCTTGTCTTTTGTGTATAGGCAATGTATAAGGAAACTCAACTTTTTCATGAATAATTCAACCCACACATTGTACACACTTGGGGGGATAAAAGGGAGAAAGAAAAAAATTGTAGGTAGTAGGATACCTTTAATTGGACCAATAATGGTTTACAGTATATACTTTAAAATCGCACTGGGTTTTTCTGCAGGTATGACAGTGCACACAAACTATATGGGGGTGAAAGCCTGTATACTGTAACAAACAATAAATGACTTCCGGCAAACCAAAATTAATTAAATGTCCTGAAAACAAGGATAGGTAAATATGGATCAAACCATGTATTAGAGTCCAGTCAGGTAGATCCAGATAAGCCTCTGATGGCCACGAGATGATCCTCAGAACATGAGAAGATAAACAAACAGAGAAATCATAGTGTATACTGATAGGCTACTAATAACTAACAAAACATGGACAACAACACAACATATACCAACTAGTCTGACCGCTACTGTAAGCCATTGCTGATCCAATAAAAGTATCACACAACTTAACATTATTTTTCTTTTTTTCATTTAAAGGTCCAAAATGGCAATAAACGGCGTTTTCTCTGTGCACACAAAAGCATTCTTTTCTTTGCGAAGATGATTTACATTCAGAGAAAAGTTCTTCCCACACTCCAAACATGTGAAAGATTTTCCCCCTGTTTGAACCTGCTGGGGTTTGAGGAGTTGTTGCTTACTACAGAATAGTTTTCCACACTCCAAACATGCAAAAAGTTTCTGCTGTGTGTGAATCATCTGGTGTGTAAGAAGGGTGATCTTGTGAGAAAAGCTTCTTCCACAATGTTAGCAAACAACATGTTTCTTCCGTTTAATTATGTCGATCCTTTCAGAAAAGCTCTGCAGATGTGAAATATTTTACCCCTGTGTGAATTTGCTGGTGTGACTGAAGGATCCATTTAGTAGAGACCTTTTTACCACACTGAACAAGCAAAAGGTTTCTTCTCTGATGGAACATCTGGTGTGACAGGAGGTTCACATTTTGGGGAAGGCTTTTTCCACACTGTACATGTGAAACGTTTCCCCTCTTACTACAGAATTGTTTCCCAACCTTTAATCAAAACGGTTTCTCACCTGTGTGAATCCTCTGGTGCGTGAGGAGGTTGTTCTTCTGTGAAAAGCTTTTCCCACACTCTGTACATGTGAAAGGTTTCTCCCCTGTGTGAATCATCTGATGTGTCAGGAGGTTTGTCTTGGTAATGAATTGTTTTCCACACACTGTACAATAAAAACGTTTCTCCCCTGTGTGAATCATCTGGTGTTTGAGGCGGTATCCCTTACTACTGAATTGTTTCCCACACAGTGAACAAACAAATGGTTTCTCCCCAGTGTGAATCCTCTGGTGTGTGAGGAAGTTATTCTTCTGTGAAAAGCTTTTCCCACATTCTGTACATGTGAAAGGTTTCTCACCTCTGTGACTCCGCTGGTGTATCAGAAGGCTCCCCTTAGTACCAAATTGTTTCCCACACTCTGTACAATTAAGAGGTTTCTCCCCTGTGTGAATCCTCTCGTGTGACATGAGGTTCGCTTTATGGAGGAATCGTTTTCCACACACTGCACATGCAAAGGGTTTTTCCCCTGTATGAATATTCTGGTGCCTGAGGAGGTGTCCCTTACAACTTAATTGTTTCCCACACTCTGAACAAGAAAAAGGTTTCGCCCCTGTATGAATTTTCTGGTGTGATAGAAGCTCCCTCTTACTACAGAATTGTGTCCGACACTCTAAACAAACAAATCGTTTTTCCCCTGTGTGAATCCTCTGGTGGGTGAGGAGGTTGTTCTTCTGTGAAAAGCTTTTCCCACACTCTGTACATGTGAAAGGTTTCTCCCCTCTGTGAATCATCTGATGTGTCAGGAGGTTTCCCTTGGTACTGAACTGTTTCTTACACTCTGAACAAGAAAAAGGTTTCTCCCCTGTGTGAATCTTCTGGTGTGACAGGAGATTCACATGGTGGAGAAAACTTTTACCACACTCTGCACATGTGAAAGGTTTCTCTCCTGTATGAATATTCTGGTGTTTGAGGAGGTGTTCCTTATTACTGAATTGTTTCCCGCACTCTGCACATTGAAAAGGTTTCTCATCTGTATGAAGCTGCTGGTGTGAAAGGAGTTGCTCCTTCAGTGAAATTCTTTGCCCACAGTCTGTACAGGTAAAGGGTTGCTCACTGGCATGAGCACAAAGGTGTGTGAGCAAGTCCCTGTTGAGGGAGAAGCTTTTGCCACACTCACAAGAGACAAAAAACTGATCACTGCTGCTTCTTCTTGACTCTCTCTCATTGCTTTGGTTTGACCCACAGTCTGAGTCAGTCTGTGCTGTGTGCTGTACAAGGCTTGTAAATTGACCATAATGTTTCACTGGTTCCTTGGACATGTTCATTTGTCTGGAATAATTTGCTTTTGTAATTTCTGAGCTGCGGAGACTTAACCATCTTCTGGTAATATCAGAGCTCCAATCTTGCTCCTCATTTATGCAGTTCTCTAACAGAAGGAAAAACAGACAGAACATAAATGTTCTCAATCGGCACAGCTAATTACCAATTAGAAAGATTATTAGCAGAATTTACTTAAATATAAAGTTCTCTTTACGTTATAGCTCTGGTTCCCTGATTGAGGTCCCAGGATATTTGTGATATATTTCCAGCCCTGGTTAGGTATATCGCAAAACATTTTGGTAAGGATATGCCATCTATGGCCCTAGATGGTCAGCAGTATAGGGTTGGTTCCATGTAGCAAGGGAGACACCTAGTGGCAGAAAGGACAATGGTCTCTTACAGTTGTGGCTGTAGCGCTTAAATTCCTTTTCACATAAGAAGATGCCACAATTCATCGCTGCACTGGAAACAGAAAGTCGGGCTACATCTGTAAGGCTGCGCTTATAGACCTGGCTATGCGACCAGCTGCGTGACCGCGTTACGTCAGCCGTAGTTATTGCGATTCCTGCACTCTGGTGCAGGAGACCAAGGTGTGGCCGAGAGCGGTTCGCCCTCATTGGCTGAACCGCTCATGTGCCGCTGATGTCACACGCCGATTGCTGAAAGTCAAAATTCTTTGACTACCAGCGATCGCGCCGTCGCTCTGCAGCGCGGTCGTGCCCACTATGGGCACCCGCAACGGACTGCATGTACTTGCTACGGTGCTGCGCAATGTCTCCATTACTCGGCTCTCTACCCTTTCCTGTCCCAACCTAGCAACTTCTCTATACATCAGCATACTTTCAGCAGCCTTAGACAAGACTGCTCCTGCCACCCTCGACACACACCCGTGACCCACTACCAGGGCCGCAGACAGATGTCCCGGGGCCCAGGACTAGAGTTACTTCCGCCAACCCCCCCCCCCCCCGGCATGTATTGCGATGGGCCACCCCCCCCCATTTCACACCTCACGAGTCCCCTCTATTTCCCACCTTATCACATGTATTTCTCTCCCCTGCGTCTCACTCTTACTTCCTCTTTTCCTCCCTCACCCCCTCTCTCCCCCACCTTCCGTCAACTACCCCACTCTCACTCAACCCCCCCCCCCCCACAAAAAATACATATAACCCCACCACCCCAATACATATTAAAAAGACCCCCACTCCCCTGCAGGAACTGCTCCCAGCACTGATGGGGTATGTGGGGAATGGAGACTCCCCGTCCTGGGGGACCTGGCAATAATGTTGGAAAGCTAGAAGCTTGGACTCTTTGGTTTGGCAGATATCTGGTGCATGTTGGGACAGCATGTCTCTGCTGCACGTGTTTGTTCCAGAATTTCATGTCCATACTTCCTATTAGATAGTATTAAACCATGTTTAGACCATGAGATCAGACTCCAAAAGACTGTTAACGGTCCCAAGGCTCAACAAAGTATCCGGCCGTTCCTCCTTCTCTCACCGTGCACCCCAAAACTGGAACAACCTACCAGAGACTCTTACATCCACCACCAGTTTAAGTTCTTTCAAATCTAAGGCTGTCACACATTTTAATCTGGTCAGTAACTGTTTCATACGCCCATAATATATATTATCTTTAACTGTGCATGCAATGTCTTGTATATAATGTATAACCTGCTCATTTATGTAACTGTATTTGTAACCATGTATTATTTGTCTTAACTCTGTGCCCAGGACATACTTGAAAACGAGAGATAACTCTCAATGTATTACTTCCTGGTAAAATATTTAAAAAAAAAAAAAAAATGTATATTCCCTCTATATAACAATACTTTATATACCAAGACAGTATTGGTGCTGCACTAATGGATTTTAAGGTACTCACCAGTGACAATAAATGTAACAATGTCACTCTTTATTGCAGTAGGCAGACGTTCCTCAGTGTTTGGCTCTTCTTTCTCTGACTTAATCTCTAACATCTGTGGTACAATCACTGGAAGACCTGCCAATAAGAAAAACAAATCCATTATGTAAAGCTGGGAGTTAGGGGGTCTTCTTGCAATATCACAATAGAGAAATACTATACACGGATTCCCCATGGGGGGTATAATTGTACCTGCTTATAAACCCTTAAAAACAGTCAGTACTCCAGTACATGTAATGAGGAGAGAGGAACGGCACAGTCGATATCCATTCCATGGACTTTTCTGGATTTTTATGGCAAATCCGATTCACAGCATGAAATCCAGAGTCGGATTCAGTCCTCGGATTCCGATTGCTGGGTTCTGGCCATACGGCTTCCATGGAATTCAAGAAGCATTTCCAGCCTGCACACACTTTCTGGGTGAGGATTGGGGAAGGGAGTGGGAAAGAGATATAGGGGCCTATTCTAGTAGCCTTTCGTAAAATAAAATAAATCGCTGGGCCAGTTACGCCGCCAGTTTTTTCAGCGTTGCTATCACGGAATGTAGAAAGCTTCGAATACCTGCGATAGCAAAATACCCAAAACTGGCGAGGAGCCAGCGACGTGATGTTCACCTCTCTCGAAAGGGCTCACCCGGCGATCTGCAGCTGCATAGAGAGCTGCACAGAGAGAGCCGCCTCTCCCTGCGCATATCTCACCAGCGATCACAGTCTTTTAATACATTTTTTAATACTAGTGTACGTGAGCAGGGGGGGGGGGCTCGCGTCACATGACCGTGGGATTTAAATGCATAGGAGATACCGGCACCCAATAACGGGGCCTGTATCTCGGGAAGCTGGGGGACCCAGGACCTCAAATCAACGCGGTTCTGCTCCGGCGACCCCCTGCTCACGCACACTAGTATGTATGTATGTATGTATGTATGTATGTATGTATGTATATATATATATATATATATATATATATATATGTAACGGGTGCTCCCTCTGGCCTGACCCACCCAATCTCATATTGGCCCGTGTAGTCTAACCAGTCCCCCTTTACAAGGCGTGTGTGGTGGTGCACCTGCAAGTAACAGGACTCTTGAGTCTCCCGCTTGGTGTTATTAGGGGATGTCAATCAGGACAGGTAGCTGAGGTAGTGGGTGCGAGTCCAACTTACATCATGTGCAGCGCCTCCACCTCATCAGGATCTGTGCTTCCGCAGGGAGATGGTCCTGGTGAGGAACTCCTTCTTGGTGCCATCCACTGTTGAGTAATCTCACACTCACACAGTGGGGTTCTTTTTCTCAAGGACATCTTTATTGAATACAGGGATGTAGCAGACTGCCCCATACAGCTGCCAGCTCTAGCCGCACATCTCTGCGTGATGTCCCTTTGCCAGGTACGCCCTCCAATCATGAAGTGGGATTCCCTTTCTCCTAGGGAGATCACCACTGTGCCAGGTCCCTGGACACAGCGTGGCGTAAACACACTGGAATTATCACTGTGTTCCCGCTAGTTACTGCACTAGGGTCACAAAAAGGGTTCCTTCAATAACGGTATCGTCAGGTTACTCTCTCCCTCGAACAACAACACTAACTGTCAGTGTTGTGCCCTTTATACTCCAGGGGGCAGGCGCATCTCTGAGGTCACTATCCAGGGACTCAGAGCATACAGCCACTCCCATCCTTACACAGGGCACCACACTTGGGGGTGAGGGAAAACCTCCATTACTACTGTGGGCAGGCCTGTGTGTACCAGGACTTACTGCTAACAGAGAAGATGTATGCAGTCATTATTATGCATGGCTACATACTCCCCCTGGTGAATACCCACCGTCCCGGCTGGGACCTAAATTTGGTGTACCTTGCGCCAGGAAACACTGCAAAAGAACACACAAATAACACAGCAAACATCATTACATGAACATAATAATGAACGCTCAGTACACTCACTGACCAGCAGGGAGCGCAAAAGAAACAACAGACCACTCTATTGGACACTCAATAGTAATGCCGAGGATCTGGCTTCTTCACCTCTCGCCCCGCGGCATCATGCACAGTCACGCTGTATTCCCGTGGTACTCCTCTCTCATTACAGTACACCACCTTGTGCTTATGTACACTGCGCCCTATCTTCCAGACCCGCATCAGTTGAGCTACCCTCTGCTCGGCCTGTATCCCCTTTATGGCTCCCCCTCTCTCAATGATATAGTACTGAATATCAGTCTTGAGCCATCTCTCCCTATTCTCCTCTATCTCTGTCATTAGAGGTTCAGGGACATAGGGGTAATCAAGCCCATGGGACTTCCTGTACTTGGCAATGATAGCTCGCTCAGCTCTGCAAGCCCTAGTTAAACTGGTTCGACCAGCCGTCCCGGGCAACACCCATGATAGGGGCTCATGTGTCTCCACCGGATCATCTAACCCTGCGGACCCCTTAGGGATAATTAGGCCTGCCTGTATACGGTCCCATCGTACCCTTAGAGCCCTAAGGTAGGAGTCATCATCAAAATCCCCGGCAGCCCACCAGTGATCAACCACCCCCTCCCTCTCTAAAATAAAGCGGGTGCGGTCAAACCACGAGACATACCCCTCGTACAAGGGAGCCCACCACCTAGTCTCCTTCCGTTCCTCGGAGCTAGAATCTACATTTTCTTCTAGGGACTCCTCATCAGGCCCACCAGAAGACACTCCAGATGTACCCTCAGATCGGATATTAATTCCCTTGCGATGATAGGTATTCCTAACAGTGATACTCATCCCGCTAGGACAATCACTGAACACCGACACTTGTCGGGACATGCTCCCTCCTCCCTCCGACCCATCATCCGACGTACCCAAGTCCAGGCTCCCAGTTCGATCATCAAAAGGACCCCGTGACTCCCCGGACAACCCTAAACTGGAACTAGATCCAAATAGGATAGGGACGGGTACAGGGGCTTTAGCTAGGGCCTTAGGACTAACCTTGGGTGTGGACGGGGTTTGGGGACGGGACCGACCAGTAGGCACGGACAGGGTTTCGACCTGCTCCCCAGCGGTACCTGCCTTAGCATCGCCACAAAGTCCATCTTTGTCTTCAACCTTGGGACTCCTGGGCTTTCCGTTCAACCGCCCATTCCCTTGGATAATAGGGGATCGCTTCCCGCTGCTCGATCGCAGAGGCGGCACCATCTCCCACTCGGGGCCTCCCTGGTCCTCCGGCACCACTTCCGCACACGCACGTGCTGCGACGCCATCTTGCGGTGGATTCCCAAGCGGAATCTCTTCCTCCACAAGGATCTCCTCCAACGCCATTCTGCTACGCGATCCAGTCTGGCTCTGGACTCGCTCCTCCGGATCTTCCACTCCCTGGGTCTGCGACAGACACGGTGTCTTAGTCCCGTGCAGGGTCGGGGTAGATCGGCCTCCGTACGATCCACTAGTCACCACGGCAGTGGGACTCCGGCGATCGGGTGGTCGCGGTACAGGGGACACTCGACTCCGCGTCTCCATACCACGAGGAATTTCATCCCTCCATGGCGTACCAATGGTATGACAGTCTCGTCTGATGACTGTCTTACTCGCCAGCCTTGCACACTCCTCCTCCGAGGATTCCAGTTTGCAGTTCGGCCGAGGCATCCCAGTAGGAGACCGGCGATGGGCTCCTCGGTGATCACCTCTCCGACGGCTGAGTTTCTCTATCGGAAGCACCAATGTTGGCTCCGACTCTGCGGGACTGGCACTCTTGTTCCAGAGAGCTCCCGGCTGTTCTTCTATCGCCACCGGTACATTTCCGGTCATCCCCGTAGATTGTACAGGTACGAATGTGGTCATGGGCCACATGTACTGCAGTCCACAGTGGGGGCATCGGGCTTCGCTGCCCACGGCTCCGCCCGGCAGTCTGCACTGCAGGCACAGACACGCCACAGTCTCTACACCCTTCACCCGGATCACCAGGAAGCCTCCTGGAGCCGAATAAGGGTGCGTGGAAATCACAGGACCTTGGTCCACTTTATCAACAGCTTCAGCCATTTTTATCAGCGGAGGTACTCTGCTCAGAGGTCGGTACTGATCAATGGCTCTTCGCAACTGAAAGGCATGGGCTGATATAGTCACCCTTCCTCCCTTTTCCTCTTGCGACATCCGGTGAGACCGCAAACCACTCCCCCTGGTTGAAACTAGGGGGATGTCTCGTAGACTTGTAGGTTGACCCAGCACAGGTGCGGAGTGAGTCATAGTCCATGAGGGCGCGGCTCCAGCTTTCGCGCCAAACTCCTCAGCGGGGTGGAGTTTTCTCGTTGGCGCCAATCCTGGCCAACAATTAGCAAACTGCAAAGTTGCAAGACTTTCTGCAGCATGCCCACGCGGCGTCCCGGGGAAGCGGGAACCGCCATTTTGGTAAGCATTGTCTTTTCGTTCACTGAAGGCAACGTCTGGCTGTCTGTTAATTGGTGTATAACAAAGTCCATTTTGTTCCTCCCATCGAAGCACACTGTCCTGCTCATTATTCTCAGGGGTATCATCCCGAGAACAAAAACACGACAAACACGGCGCAGCCACGGCTTTCACGCCATTCCATAACAAACTCACAAAAGTCTCTTCTGTAGTCTGTTCTTCACATGACCGCAATCCTGGACCTTCTGCTCTATGCAGATCCTCCATTCTCGTGGTTCTCTCTCTCCGCCATCCTGGACCTTCTGTTCTGTACAGATCCTCCATTCTGACAGTTCTCTCTCTGTTTCTTTGGGTGAACACCGATTCTCTGTACGTGGAGCTCCGCTCTGCGGGGCAGCTACCACATCTGTACAACAAACATGCCTTGTGCACCACCTTGTGTACCTAACGTAGATCTGACTCGTGTGTGCACTACCTCAGGCTAGGCTCACCCTTCCTGTGTCTACCGTAACACGTTCCTCCAGTCTGTGCTCCTTGGTAAGTGATCTGGAATGGAGACTAGAGTACTCTGGCTCTTCCATGCAGCACTTTGGGCGTCGACCTACTTTTGGCTAGCCTAGTGCGGACCCGTCCAGAATTCCTGCTCTCAGTTACCAGTTTACCCCTTCAGGCGTCCCCCGCTAGCGCTACCTCAAGGCGACTAGAACAGCAATAGCCCCCGGCTCCAGACTCACTAACCCCTAACGGATCCCAAGGCGTCTTTGCGGCATGCATCTCAGCAGCGCCTCCAATTGTAACGGGTGCTCCCTCTGGCCTGACCCACCCAATCTCATATTGGCCCGTGTAGTCTAACCAGTCCCCCATTACTACTGTGTGCCTAGCAAAAGCCTGTCCTGTTGACAGGTATCTCAGCAGCGCCTCCAATTGTAACGGGTGCTCCCTCTGGCCTGACCCACCCAATCTCATATTGGCCCGTGTAGTCTAACCAGTCCCCCATTACAAGGCGTGTGTGGTGGTGCACCTGCAAGTAACAGGACTCTTGAGTCTCCCGCTTGGTGTTATTAGGGGATGTCAATCAGGACAGGTAGCTGAGGTAGTGGGTGCGAGTCCAACTTACATCATGTGCAGCGCCTCCACCTCATCAGGATCTGTGCTTCCGCAGGGAGATGGTCCTGGTGAGGAACTCCTTCTTGGTGCCATCCACTGTTGAGTAATCTCACACTCACACAGTGGGGTTCTTTTTCTCAAGGACATCTTTATTGAATACAGGGATGTAGCAGACTGCCCCATACAGCTGCCAGCTCTAGCCGCACATCTCTGCGTGATGTCCCTTTGCCAGGTACGCCCTCCAATCATGAAGTGGGATTCCCTTTCTCCTAGGGAGATCACCACTGTGCCAGGTCCCTGGACACAGCGTGGCGTAAACACACTGGAATTATCACTGTGTTCCCGCTAGTTACTGCACTAGGGTCACAAAAAGGGTTCCTTCAATAACGGTATCGTCAGGTTACTCTCTCCCTCGAACAACAACACTAACTGTCAGTGTTGTGCCCTTTATACTCCAGGGGGCAGGCGCATCTCTGAGGTCACTATCCAGGGACTCAGAGCATACAGCCACTCCCATCCTTACACAGGGCACCACACTTGGGGGTGAGGGAAAACCTCCATTACTACTGTGGGCAGGCCTGTGTGTACCAGGACTTACTGCTAACAGAGAAGATGTATGCAGTCATTATTATGCATGGCTACATATATATATATATATATATATATATATATATACACAGTATATATTCTTTTTTTTTAAACTTGTATTTTATTGTTCTTTTCAGGCAGGTTATTTTTGGGGTGGGAGGGGTGGGGTACAAAAGAACAATAGGGGAGGTACATTTCCATCTTTGCTTTGTTTTCAGTACAACCAATTACACTTTGTTACACTTATATTTACCTTTTGGCGTGGTTCACATTGCAGTCTTATAGCATAGCATTGAAGGAAAGATTGTTAGAGATTTATTAATCAGTGTTTCACCACATCCCAGATTCTCCTCAGGCCTTTTTCTCCCCATGTTTTAAATGCCCTTGAATCGAGAGCTGGAACAAACCCCGGATTAGACAGTATTGGAGTCAGGGGTGAGGGGATGGACGAAACAGTGCCGGTCTTACATACTTTGTCCCATAATTTTAAAGAATGTGAAATAACTGGATGAGTCCTAATAGATTCGGGTCTGGTCTCTTTTTTTAACCAAAGTAGCGTTGCCATATTCTTCATCTGTGCCTCTGCTCTTTCTATGTCCACCCAAGGCCTTTCTCCCTCCTCCATTGACCAGTATATCAGGGGGCCTATCCTGACTGCCTCGTAATATTTGGTTAGGTCTGGTTGGGCTATACCTCCTAGGGTTGTTGGTGTACTCATTAACCTTCTCTTTATTCTTGGCTTTCTGCCATGCCATATAAACTTTGTTACCTCTTTTTCTAGTTCTTTGATATCTTTCTGGGGGACTGGGACAGGTAGCACTTGGAATAAATATAGCATTCTGGGTAATGTATTCATTTTCACCGAATTTATTCTGCCTGTCCATGATATCTGGCGTTTATCCCAGGTCCTTAAATCTTTTTTCAACTCTTTGATAAGTGCTGGGTAATTTGTCTCGTAAAGTTTGTCATATGTATTTGTTATATATACTCCTAAGTATTTAATCTTGTCTGGATTCCATCTAACAGGGGATTGTAACTTATCCTCTGCCGAAATATTTAAACTTTTTTTTATTAAAACAGCTTCATTACCTTGCGTCCTATACACATTTTTGTAATCTATGATTTTCACAAAACAAATGAATAGTTATATTGTATGGGAGAGGCAGAGAGGCAGAAAGAGAGACACAGAGACAGAGAGAAAACGAAAACACACAAAAGTACATTTAGCTCAGAATTGGCAGGTGCACGCTTCACCAAAAATCCATGGAAGGAGACAGCACTACAAACATTTTATTTAATACATATCCAGAAAGTCCAACATTCCGTAGCTAACACAAGGCCCCTTCATCAGGGGGGTGCAAGAACAAACACTGACGTACTGTACATGCATTTACATACTGCTTCAAACCGAATGCAATAACTGCGACACAAAAGCGCGTGAAAAAAATTGAGCTGTGCACACCACCACTGGCAGCAAGGCGAACGGTGAACACCCATGCACAATAAAAAAAAAACAATACTAAAAATACATATCAGCGGATCTCATGTCATGTGAAATGGCATCAGTAAAGAAGATGGATCAGCATTCAACAATACATCAAGAACAAAAGAATATCCTGTAAATAAAGACTATTTTAAAGCAGCCGAAAAGCTGCTATTTAATGAGTGTCACCAAGCAGATCAAGGTGAGGTCTTTTTTTCTCCATTATATCTAAAATCCTAAATCGGACAGTGCCCTCTGAGTGTCAATTCCCAACACGTTTTGCTCGTTTTTTCAGCTTCCTCAGGGGAAGCTGAAATTCCCCAGAGGAAGATGAAAATTGAGCAAAACGCATTGGGAATTGACACTCAGAGGCCACCGCACGTGCAGCCAAACCATCAGCTGTCCCAGGGTTCCGCAACTCCAATGCAGAAGTGAAGAACCAGGGAAGCCACGCACACTGCGTTGGAGCCGAGGACGTGACCGGAGTGGGTTAGAGTGGGTGATAAATCCCTCACTGTCTGACACCAGCGGGGAAAGTGTGAGTTTGTGTCCTTTCCCGTGTTGTGTGTCTTTTTAGTAAAACATATGGCATGTTTTTCTTGTTCTTTGCATGAGGCTTGCTGCAAAGGAGATTTTACCTTACACCCTGTGCGTTTCGCCACGGAGGAATTTGATGTGCGAGACCATTGTCAATCTTTGTTATCCATTGTATTCACTCAGCAATATTATATCACCATCCAGTTTGCGCCGTATACTTTTTGTTTGTATTTATTGTTTTTACGGTCGGGAGACAGTGAGTATTGGCAGCATCGGGTTTGGAGCACTTTATTCATCGCCATTTGTATTTGCCGTATACACTTTTATATCACTGATATTAGATCATTTTTTTATATGGTGTTTGGGTTTGCACCTTTGTTTGTCACTTTTTTCTTACATATTTGTCTGGAAACCGACCAAATGCTCTGCACATTCCTACACTGAGCTGGGAAACGAGTGACTATTAAATGGAGTATGCGTTCAAATCAAGAAATGTGTTTCGTGTTGCGGTGCCCCAACCATGATGGAACCATTATCCCCCATCACAAATCTAAGCTGAAGTGACCTGAGAGTTAGCCACCAATCTATGACATGTTGTCATTTTGCTCAGACATCAGAAGCTGTATGGGCCCAAACCCTGCATACACAAAGTACTAGGTCTATAGAACGTCTTGCTGCCGCAGATCCGAACTGTCTTTTTTTTTTTTTTTTTTTTTTTTTACCGCCATTTGCAGGTTGGGATTCCGAATGGAACGGATTTTCAGTGATAGGGGGAAAAAAACCCCGAATCGGCCATTTTTGTTTTATAACATCTGTGGCAATGCGCTGCTAAAAGGAAACCGCCAATCCGCAGTGAATTCAGATTCCGGAGGAAATGTTGTCCATCTATGAAAAAGCCCAATCTCTGGGTGAAACGCGTTAGAGGCGCAGGGGTATGCTTTCCCCCCTCTTTTTAACTATGCTACAATAAAGGAATTGTTATACAGCACAGTCCAGCTTCAGCAACTTTTTTCTCCTGCCTCGTGGTGCCCGCTGAATTGCCTCTCCTCACCGGAACAGGTACACTCATAGACATATATAGTTGAAAAAATAAAATTGGTAGAACAGCAGGAACCCGGAAAAAGCACCGATCAACTCACCAGAGGTAGCAAAAAATAAAAAAAGTTTATTGAATTACATTGTTAAAAACAAAAAACACACTAACATAAAAAAACAAAACCTCCTACGCGTTTCAGGCTCTGCAGCCCTTTCCCAAGGAGTATGAGAGGGGTCTGATAGAGTGATGTATATATAGCCCCTCCGCTGAACTCTCCAACACCAGAATTGCATGACAGGTGATTAAGACATATAACATTTAACTCAAAAAGTGTGCCCGTGTCTCTATATTGATAATGCACTAGGAAAATGATGAATCATAAATCCATATGGGAACATGTATCAAAAAACATGTCAAAACGAGATAACGTACATCCTGTGTCCAAACACTTTGATACATGTCAAAATGGGTCTCTTGTTAATTTTAAATGTGTTGCCATTGAAACTGTTCAGATTCATAGCCGTGGAGGTGATGGAACCAATGCACTATACAGGGGAGGTTTTGTTTTTTATGTTCGTGTGTTTTTTGTTTTTTAACAATGTAATTCAATAAACGTTATTTATTTTTTGCTGCCTCTGGTGAGTTGATCGGTGCTTTTTCCGGGTTCCTGCTGTTCTACCAATTTTATTTTTTCAACTCTACTGCCCCACGATTGGAGTGACGCACTTCCGCAGCGCAGGTTCCGGCAATTCGCTACACCTCATGGGAGAACGCCAAGAGGAGACGGGCACCACCACGTGAGCAGCCTGAAGTTTTTCCCGGACGGTCTGAGGCTTCGGTATCACCACAGCTTCAGCACGCGGGATCCTACAAGGCTTTATCATAAGGACACAGGTATTTACCTTAATATCTTTGGACATTGAGGGATGCAGAAGCTAGGACCGAGACATTCATGCTAATGAGTTACTATGGGTCCGGTTCAAGGCTGACTCTAGTTTCTCTAGCTACTCTCTTATTGGGTCCATCTTTCCCTTTCAGTTCAGTCCTTTATTGTACACAATATGCAATGTTATTTGCCCTGAACTTTTAACCTGATTTGCTTCGGATTTAGAACCATTTTTTGGACTTCATATATGTTATATATTTTTCATTGTTGGGTCTCTCAGATTATTTCTCAGAGTCTCCTTATCGCTATTTTTGGAGCTGGGAGTAGTTACCTATACAACATAGACATATATTGTAATTATGAATAGGTCACCACTGAACAATTAACTTTACACCTTACAAGAGGATATCGGGCTCCCCGACCTGGCATAGCTAAACGTTTATGAAGGTCCTGTGTATTCCTGGGACATGTAGGGCCAGGCTCTCTCTGCTGCAGGTGCCTTGTTGCAGATCTATATGTCCACCCACCCGTACTAGTGACTCATTAGTTGCAGGCAATTAACCCAGAATATTCCCTCAAAGTGATCATGCTAATTATAAAGACGCAGTCTTGGTGCTAGACAAAAGGATTTCAGGGTACTCACCATCTTCAGAATATGAAACAATTTCACTCTTTATTGTAGTCCGATGTTCCTCAGTATTTGGCTTTTCTTCCCCCGAAATCATCTCTAATCTCTCCAGTACGACCACTGGGAAACCTGCCAACAAGAAAAGGAAAATCCATCCTGTGAAGCTGGGTGCGAGAGATCACCTCCTCTGATATTGGCATAATAATAATGACCTATTGTAAAGCAAAGTGTTACTGTTCTGGCAGGAAATGCCATAAAGAGTTTAAGGCAAATTACAACTGATGAGGACTTTATCCAAATCATAAAACAAGATTCATAAGGGTGTTTCACTCAAAGAACTACATCTTAACTAGATATTTCCTCCTTGCCGATTTTAAAGCCAGCCAAATATCTCCTGTACTCACCTAACAGGCGTGGATCCATGCTGGCAGTGGGCAGCGTTCCTCTGGCTGTGCTGAGATAGGAGGCTCCTAGATCTAGATTTGCTGGTATCCGTGCTGCCCGAGACCCATGTGAGGTTGTGTCTAGAGGAAGAGAAACAGAAGAAATGTAGTTAGTCTGATCCCTTTTATTGCCCAACAAGCACTATACAGTACAAGCTTTCAAATCTAACCTTATACACACAAAACAATACTAAAAACAGGTAGGAAAGAAAGGGGCAAAGAGGAAGTTAATTTCAATATGAGTGCAAAATACATTGATGCTTCAGGATGGACTCAACATACAGTACCCATTAAGTATAAAACAACAATTTAAAAAGTCATAAGAATAGCAATGTCCTCTCAGTGCAGGAGGTTACAACATCTTAAGGACTGTGGAACCCGCCCACCACATCATATATACAGCAGGGCTACGCTTCTCGGCGCTTCGCTTTTTGGCGATCCGCTGATATGGCGGCACCGAGAAGGGGGCCGTCATGTTGAATTTAAAGTCGCGCATGCGCAGAGCGGGCGGGTGCGCCCGGCGCGCATGCGCAGACCGCCGGTTGCACACGCAGACCGCAGGTCGCACATGCGCAGTACGGCGACAATGCCGGTTTGCGCATGCGCAGCACTGAAAATCGCCGGATCCGCTTTCCGGCGATTTTCACTATATGGCGGGCCTCTGGAATTGAACCCGCCGTATACCCAGGGCCCTGCTGTACTGTATATCTTAGTGTCAAAAGTGTATATCTTAGTGTCAATATTGCTGTACTGTATATCTTAGTGGCCAAATGTATACAACATGGGAATAGAACAAGTAATCTCGCTGACCCTGATGTTGCACCCTCCAGATATCAGTGAGTGAGAATTCTTTCAGTATGCTTCTAAATTCTTTTGCATTTTTTCCTGTAGATCGTGGGTCGGGGGTTCCTTGTACGCTAACTCTGTCTTGCTCGGGAAGTGCTAACATGTTCAAGTCTCCTACCAGGAGGAGTGTGGTTTTTGGTTGGGGGGATATACTTTCACATAAGTCTCTCAGGAATTTCGCTTGGCCTTTATTTGGGGAATATACATTTACTAAGACTATCTCTACTCCTGACAGGGTTCCGTGTAAGATGAGATATCTGCCCTCTGGGTCTGAAACTTCTTTGTTTAATATAAACTGGATGTTGTGATTAAAAAGAATAGCCACCCCTCTTTTTTTTACTGTGTAGGATGCATAATATGCTTGGGGGTAGATTCTTTTGAAGGTACAGTATTTGAGGGGGATGTAGTGTTGAAATGGGTCTCTTGGAGGAATAAAATATCTCCATTTGTTTTCCTGAGTTCTTGTAGAGCGAGTCTTCTCTTTATTACCGAGTTTAGACCCTTTACGTTTAGTGATACTAGTTTTCGTGATGTTTTGTTAGCCATGTTTCTTTTTTTTTTTAATTGAGAAAGGCCTTGTGATCCCTCCACTTTCCCAAGGTGGTGGGGTGGTCCATGTTTTTTCATTAAATGTTTGTGCATGTAAGGCCTGAGTGTATCTTTAATAACTATACCTCGTGTTCCTCGGAATCCCAGGAGACCTGTTCTGGGGTGGACTGGGGATGGGAGAGGGAGGGGGAGTACCAGGGGAGAGGGGGGGGAGGAGGATAGAAGAAAGGAAAAATAAAAGAAAGAGTGGGCGATAACAGCGCCCCAATATAGTGGCTCTCACCGCGCTATGGGTGAGAGTGTAGGGCATAGCGCCCTCTGGAGACTTTACGGTGTGTCTCGGCCCGGTCCTCCCTGAGGAGCATCCCGATCCCCCCGTGGTTGTCCATTCAATCAAACAGAACTTTGTACAACATTGTAATATCGCAACATAGCATAATATAAAACAGTACTGTATAGACATTTTATATAACATTGTTGCAGAGAATAGAGTATGTAGGCCTAACGCAGGGTTTAGTAAACTTTGCACCTTCTGCGTAGCTGGCATTGAATTATTTTCTTTTCTGGTTCCTTTGGGGACTCAATCTATAAGAACATTCTAATAAGGTTTTAATTTCTTAGGTTCACCATATATTGGTGTCCGGGGCCTCCCATTCTCCAACTTATATGGTAGCTTACTGTATGGCTTTTATAGTGGACTTGTCTAAGTGACACTGTCTTGGGCTTTGTTGTAGAGCACTTTTCCCGCTCTCCCATTCCACCTATCCTAGTAATTAGTTTCTAAGGTGCTCGCCGAGTTCTAAAACACAGGGGAGACAGTGGTGATTGGACATTAAGTACCTAGTCTTGGCGAAAAGGTTAGTTCTGTCCGGATCTCTCGAACACCCAGCATTTATTTATTTTCCTTTTCTTTATTTACTGGTACCTTTCCCATCAGTGTCCCACTATTATTCACCTTAGTTTTTAAGTCCGCCACAAGATGGTGCCAGAGGGCTAGCATTATTTATCAAACATAACAGACTTTGATAGTTACAGAGATTTGTTTGCAGGTTACGGCTTACATACAAAACCTTTGCCTAAACCAAAAACATATTCCTTTTTTATTTATTTTTATTTATAGAAAGCTATCTTCCTCGTTAAATCTATTAACTTAGTTTATTCAACCCAAGTTCTGGATGCCGTCTCTCCGCACTCCTCACAGCCAAGTACCCCCCCCCCTCCCAATCGCCACCCCCCGCCCCACCCCTCTCCTGGAAGCTCACCGATCGTCGGGTTCGGCACGCCCGCACACTCGGCCCACGGATCCAGCTGGGACTCCTCCCTTCCCATGTAAGTCTCGGCAAGCGTTGTATCACCTCACAGCTCGCAGACTAGGGCTCTGAAGCGTCTGTTGGGTTCGGGGAAGGCGGGGGCCCAGGTAAAGGGGGGACAGGGGGAGGGGGGGGGAATCCACAGCCACCTGGTGAGCCCACCGGGCGCCATGCCCAGCCCGACCATGCAAGCAGGGGGGGGGGGAGGGAAACGAACAGGACAAAAACAAAACCTGGCAACGGGAGTAAAAAGGGCAACTGCCCCCCCACCCCTGAGACTAGGGGGTAACGTTTCCTTTTGGTACCTCCCCAAATGGCGTTCCAAACACTGACATCCAGGGAGATCTTAGGGAGTATCAGCTAAAGCTGACCATGCTAATTATAACAAGGCATTCTTGGTGCTACACCAAGATTTTAGGGTACTCACCATCGTCCGTAAATGAATCTATTTCACTCTTTATTGGGATCAGATGTTCCTCGGTGTCGGCCTCTTCTGTCTCTGATTTAATCTCTAACCTCTCCTCCGGCACAACCACTGGGAAACCTGGCAATGAGGAAAGGAAAATCCATCCTGTAAAGCTGGGAGTGGGGGCTCTTCTTGTGATATCACCTCCTCTGGCATTAGTATAATAATTACATGCTGTAAGGCAATGTGTCACTGTTCTGGCAGATAATGTCTGTGTTAAAGCAAATTAAAGCTAATCTGAAGATGGTTTTATCCAATCAGTAAACAAGATTCATATCGTTGTGCGATTCACTCCAACTCCTTGACAATATGATCAAAAAAGTACCCTGTAACAAGGTCTTATCCCTGGTTAAGAGAAACTGCCTCTAAATCCAGCAGTTAGCTGGTTATTTGCAGACAGGCAATTAACTAGACTCCACCTGGCTAAATTAGAGCTCTAAGAAAAGCCTCCTGTTGGAAACAGGAGAGAGATTTTCCTTAGCTCCCAATTGGGCTGACATAAGGAGGACTGACCAGAGTTTTGCCTGAGCATAAAACTATGCTGACAGAGGAAAGACCAGACTGTTATTCCTGGAAGCGATTGTATGGCAAAAGCCTGCAGCTGGAGAGCCAGATAAGACTTTTTTTTTTATACATTGCTCCCTGAGAAATATGGTATATGTTTTTTGGGACTGGGAACTGGCTTTTCCAGCCAGCCACAGATAGTTAGGGCATATACTGTCTAGTTATTCTCCAAAGTAGAGCAGGTTTTTCTTTTATGTTTTGTGTTTACATTGTTTAAAGGAACAGGCAATAAAGCCTTATGTTAATTTCACCCTAAATGGTCACCATTAGCATTCCTCTGCACATATCTCTTACAGACCCAATATAAGAGGCTTGTGCATATCAGCCCCCCCCCCCCCCCCGCCCTAATATTGTGTCCTATTGCAGACATACATGTGTCCATTACAACATACAACAGTATAACAATGTAGAAAAACAACTATCTATCAAACCCCAAAAAAAGAAACAACCCGCTGATTGAAGGGGACTCAGCACATCACTCCCGGAGACTCAATGTCTATATATTCCTTCACACAGGATGAATGGTCAATTCTGAATTTAAATCACCATTTTTACTTCTCAGGAACAGCCTTTCTTCAGGTAAGTGGTTCACAGTAAAAATGGTCATTTGAACTAATAATTGACTCTTCGTTCATCCTGTGTGCGGGAATCTACAGACCGTGAGTCTCCGCGACTGATGTACCGAGTCACCTTCAACCTGCGGGGTTTTTCTTTTTCTGGATTTATCTGGTGTGGCCAAACTGGTCTCCGTGGGCATGGGATATAAAGGATTTCCTCTTATCACAAATACATCTAGTGCTATAAACACTCAAAGTTCCCCTTTCTGGAATCGATTTTAATTTACTTGGAGCAAAATAGTTTTTTTTTATATTCTTGGTTTTCTGGAACATCCCAGCAGGATTCTGTGCTAAATTATTTTCCATAAATGGATCAGAGGGGAGAGTATCCACCCAATGTTTTGATAGAACTTTTTACATTATTAAATATTTAGTAAGGAATGACCCAGATTTCTCAGTGCAGTTGTTTTCCAGTGTTTTATATGCAGCTTATTTGTGCAATATACCAGGGGTGCGCAAACTTTTTTGTCTGACCCCCCCCTGCTCGCGCCCCCCCCACTTACCGTTTCTCCGGCGTCACTTGACTCCGCGTTGCCATGGCGACGCGTCGCCGGAAGCTGCCGGAGATAAGGTAAGGAATATACAGAGGCCTCGCGCGCTCCCCCATAATTAAATGTTGTGAGGAACATGCCAAACCGTGTGGGTTGGCAATGACGACTACTACTAGAATAGGGCCTTTAGTTTTCATTTGTTGACTATATGACATTTTCTGGCGCAGTTAAATATATAAATATATATTTAAAGGAGTTAAAATATTGAGAGAAAAAAAATTAAAAGGGATTCCTACATAATCCTTCCTGGTAATGTTAGCTCGTGCTAATAGCCTCTTAAAAAGCAGACACAACATCTGAGAAACGCTCAGGGCAGTTCCATTTTTGAGCGATCTCCGTGGGCTCCCCAGATGTGGCCAGGACAACATGATACCATCAGCCTCAACCCAGAAGTGAGCACAAGTGCGATGGCTCGTGGCGGCATCCACCATGACACGCAAGCAGAGGAAGGGAGGACAGCCGGCGAGAGGAGCTGCAGCGACTGGCTCTGTGTTAGCACTTCGTGCGAGACACTGCACAATCTGTGTTTGATAAGCACTACACTTGTGAGTCGGTTTCTTATTAACTTACTTTTAATACTGTAGCTCAAATGTTTCAATGGGTCTGCACCATTGGAGTGGTGTTGTATGCTTCTCTATCGTTCTACAAGCTCTACTCTTGAAGAGAAAGCACACATCTTTATTGGACTTTTAACATGTCACACACTTCTCTAAAGCACAGTTGGGGTTTTCTGTTTTTTTTTTGTTGTTCACAGAGTGACATATAGTAGTACCCCAGTACATTTAGGGCTTGTGTACATACATACATACAGTACAGGGTCGCCAACAGGGGGGGAGTCGGGACAGGTATCCCGGCCTCTGTGACTGCGGGGGGCCCAACCAGACTGCGGGGGGCTGCGGGGCCCCAGCTGTGACTGCGGGGGGCTGCAAGCTGGGCCCGACTTCCAGCTGCGGGCCACCCTCACTGTCACACGCTGAGCTTTCGGTGTATTTTATTTTTATATGTATTGGGGGGGGGGGTGTATTTCTATATGTATTGGGGGGTGGTTGGGTGTATTTTTATATGTATTGGGGGGTGTATGTTTATATGTATTGGGGGGTGTATGTTTATATGTATCGGGGGATGTATTTTTTATATGTATTGGGGGTTTGAGGGTTTTGGTATGTATTTTGTGTGGGGGATTGTGTAAGGGGAGGGGGGATTGAGTGAGAGTGGGGAAATTGATAGAAGGATTATTTATAAAATGTTTTACCAGGAAGTAATACATTGAGCGTTACCTCTCGTTTTCAAGTAATGTATGTCCAGGGCACAGAGTTATGATGACAGATACATGGTTACAAATACATAGTTATATTAAGTGAGCAAGGTTATACATTATATACAAGACATTGCATGCACAATTAAAAATAATATATATTATAGGTGTAACGCTTGTTCGTGTCTGGTCTGACCCACCGTAATCTCACATTGGCCCCTGTGGTCTATCCAGCCCCGTTACAATCTGTGTATGGTGGTGCACCTGTAGGCAACAGGACTCCTGAGTTTCCCGCTTGATGGTATTGGGGGATGTCAAGTCAGATAGGTAGCTGAGGTAGTGGGTGAGAGTCCTACTTACATCACGTGCAGCGCCTCCACCTCACAAGGATCTATGCGTACGCAGGTAGATGGTCCTGATGAGGAACTCCTTCTTGGTGGTGAGGGCCCCTGGAGAGTAATTGCAAACTCACACCATGAGGTTCTCGTTGAGCAAGCCAGTTTTATTGTGCGTGGTGATAAGGGCCAGCTGCCCCTCACAGTCCTTGTCTCGGCCGCACATTGTTCCGTGATTCCCTTTAAAAGGTATGCCCTCCCCATGGAGTGGGATTCCCTCTCCCAGCAGGGAGATCACCCCTGTGCCAGGTCCCTGGACACAGTTGGCCTTCTCTGGCTGGATATAGAAGGGTGCCACTAGTTACTGCACTAGTGGGCACCTTTGAACTTGCTGCTTCACCTTCACCTTGAACATCAAACCGCAGCAACCACACGCTCTAACCTTCCACAATAACTTTAGGCAGTGCAGTGCCTTATATATCTCAGGAGGCAGGCACATCTCTGAGGTCACTAATAATGGACAGAACATGTAGCCACTCCCATCCATACATAGGGCACCTCACCAGGGTACGAGGGCAAACCTCCATAATTACTGCTGGCATTCCTGTAACTTATCAGGTTTTACTGCCCGCAGGAGAGATGACTGTAGGCATTGTTAGGCATGACTACATAGGCGTATGTAACCGTTACAGACCAGATTAAAATGAGAGACAGGTTTAGTTTTGAAAGAACTTAGACAGGTGGCGGCTGTGAGAGTCTCCGTTAGTTTGTTCCAGTTTTGGGGTGCACGGTAAGAGAAGGAGGAGCGCCCGGATACTTCACTGAACCTTGGGACTGTGAACATTCTTTCGGAGTCAGATCTCAGATGATAAGTGCTGCATGTGGTCAGGGTGAGGAGCTTGTTCAGTTCAGATAGACGGGTTCCTTGCCCAGAAAGTATTTGAAGGCAAGACAGGAAAGATTAACTTTGCGCCTAGACTCAAGTGATGACCGATCTAGTTCTTTGAGCATTTCGCAGTGATGTGTGTTGTAGTTGCATTGGAGAAGAAAACGACATTGGAAAAGGTGGGGGTGAGTGAGGAAAAGAGAGTGAGTGAGATGCAGAGGAGAGAAATACATGCGAGGCAGGAGGGGGGAAGAGTGACAGGGTGGAGTGGGGAAGAGGGAGTGAGACAGAGGGGAGAGAAATAAATGGGAAATGGGGGGGGAAATAGAGGGGGCTCGCAATACCGCCGACACGGGGTCAGACGTAACTCTAGTACTCACCACAGTCCGAACATGAATCCATTTCACTTTTTATTGTGATCAGATGTTCCTCAGTGTTTGGCTCGTCTTTCTCTGACTTAATCTCTAACCTCTCTGGTACAATAACCGGAAATCCTGCCAACGCAAAGAGGAAAATCCATCATATAAATCTTCTTGGGGTATCACCTCTGATATTGGTATAATAATCACCTGTTGTAAAGAAATGTGTTACTGTTCTGGCACAAAGTGTGGATGAGTTTAATGCACATTACAACATCTGATGATGGTTTTTTTTTAAAAAAACAACAAGATTCATAAGTTTGGGTGTTTCACTGAAAGAACAACATGTTAACTAGATATTTCCTCCTTGCCGATTTTAAGTCTAGAAAAAGATCTCTTCTTCTCACCTAACAGGCGTGGATCCATGCTGGCAGTGGGCAGCGCTCCTCTGGCTGTGCTGAGATAGGAGGCTCCTAGATCTAGATTTGCTGGTGTCAGTGCTGCCTGAGATCCATGTGAGGTTGTGTCTATAGGAAGAGAAACAGGAGAAATGTAGTTAGTCTGATCCCTTTTATTGACCCAACCAGCATTATACAGAACAAGCTTTAAAATCTAATATTATTCACACAAAACAGCTCCGAAGGAGGCAAGACCGACAGGGGCAAGATATATGGCCCATCCACAAACAGGAACTTTATTTCAATATTAATGCAAGTTAAAATTGATGAACCAGGTTTGTATCACAACATAACTGCCAAGTATAAAAAAAAATAATCATAAGAATGGCAATGTCCTCTCAGGGCAGTATTGTACAGCCTCTTATAGCCGATGGGACAATATAAAATATATTGTGACCCAGTAGAACCGCTTACAAATGTATTGTGACCATGTGGAAGCCCATCCCACCTATCCTATGTATGTACAAATACCATTACATCATCTCCCATGTGTAAAATTGCAACAAAGTTCTGTAGCATTTAAAAAAAAAATGTAATGTTCAAAAACACAGAAAGTGATAAAGCAGCTTCCGCAACCAGGCAAACTGAACTTTGTTCTCAGTCAGACTTTATATTTAATAAATCTGGTGCTGTTTTTTTTCCTACAGTTTCACAGCAGACTCTTTGATAAAAGCTCCCGATTCTCTCTCGGGTCCCGCAGTCCTGCTGCACACTGACACTGTCTCCCTTTCCTATTTGATACGGTGAGAAGTGGGTAATGCAGAGTAACCAGCGCAGTCACGTCCCCTCACCTGACCCCACATTAAATAGGGGGGTTTCATACCTCCCCACCCTCCTCATTTTCTTCCTTCTCCGTGACCGCCTGTTTCTCACATTCCGCCTCTTTGTACCTGGCAGGAACACGCTGCAATTCCACAGCACGGTATGATGTATGTATAAAGAACCAGTAAAACCCACAATAACACACAGCAGGTAGATGCCCGCGTCCTCTTACATTTAGTGTAAGAGCGAAAAGGGGCCATGTATTAATGTTACAGACAAAGAATTCAGCACATGTATTTGTTGTGTAGTTTGCCTTTGGTTTTAGTTTATCTTGATAATAAATCATAGTTATTGGAGAGGAAAAAAATACCTTTTTTTGTTAAAAATAAAAAAGCAATGTGTTTAGTAATTAGCATCAATAAAAAAAAGTATAATCATTCCTAAATAAAAAATATTTTCAAAGTATATTTTTTCTTTTCAGTGGGGAAAATAAAAGTATTACACTGTAACGCTTTGGGGTCTTTGATTACTCTTTACCTAACATATAACAATCAGTCCCACAGTTTTATTTGTTCTAGGCTTGTGCAGTAATTATGACATCGTTAGTTAAAGTTAAGAGTGTAGCACAATAAGGTGGAGTCCATGCTGCGTACACACACACACACACACACACACACACACACACACACACACACACACACACACACACACACACACACTACCCTGATGTGATTCATCGCGCAGCTCTCTCGCGTGTGCAAGCAGCATGTACGCGGCCCAAGTACCTGATCGGAATACATTTTGCGAACCCCCAAAAAATAAACAAATTGCGCATAAATTTTACAGAAAATATGTAAGCAAAAGTTTCCCTTCCAGGGCGACTGTCACCGGTCAGTGCACGCGTTCCCTTCTTTCTAGCACGCCTTTATGCGGATATGGCTATTATAAAGTGGCAATACAGTGTGCATGTATTTATTTCTGTTTTAATAGATGCAGCAGTGGTTTAGCTTTAGGGAAATATAATTACCGAAGCTGCCGATCGATCCGTTCTCCCGCGATCGCTCGGCACAGCTCCTGCTTCCTCACAATACCAGGGCCGGTGGAAGGGCTGTGCCTTTGTACATGGTTGCTGCAGCAACCCAAGCAAGTGTAATACTGTACGTTCAAACTAATTAACATGGGTGTAAGGAGGGGGGAGAATAAAATGCAGTAAGTATTATCCAATACTGCACAACTGGTTTGTACTAATAACAACACATCGGTTTTTCAATGTATGGCTGCTTTATTTTTCCTTTTTTTTTTTTTTTTTCAATTTTTTTATTGTTTTTAGAGAGATAGACATCATATAATTGACTTTTCCGTACAAGTGAAACATATCAACAATCTTTCACATCGTTTAGATTAAACATTGATTTTAAACATGAACATTGTGTTGTTGTCTTTTTTTCTTATGTATCTTCCCCTTTTTTTTTTTTGCTGCTTTATTTTTCTAATGGCAAAAAGGATGGTATTGGAAAGTTTGGATATAGGTCTTAAAGTACTTTAAAAAAAAAAAGGTTTTGCTCCATTTGTGAAGTATAACAGGACACTCGGAGGAGAAAAATATGTCAGATATGAATTAATACTACATGGGCTCTACAAAGACATACCATGGATCATAGATTGCCGGGGATGGAAATGTAATGCCCGTTGTTGGCATTTACGTGGCTAACTTTATCTATCGACACGAAAATGGACTTCGTTATAAATGTGGAGGAATCGATGGATCATTTTTTCTTAAAACCATTGGAAATACAAAAGGCAGCTACAGGGAAACATACGAGCTGCTGACCGTGAAGGAAAACAACATACAACCTCTATTGGATTTATTGAAGAACGGGAAAGAATGTGAAAGAAAGTAGGCTTAGACGCGTGTGAATGTGGGCTTAGGCGCGTGTGAATGTGGGCTTAGGCGCGTGTGAATGTGGGTTTAGGCGCGTGTGAATGTGGGCTTAGGCGCGTGTGAATGTGGGCTTAGGTGCGTGTGAATGTGGGCTTAGGTGCGTGCAAATGTGGGTTTAGGCGCGTGTGAATGTGGGCTTAGGCGCGTGTGAATGTGGGTTTAGGCGCGTGTGAATGTGGGCTTAGGCGCGTGCGAATGTGGGCTTAGGCGCGTGCGAATGTTGGTTTAGGCGCGTGCGAATGTGGGCTTAGGCGCGTGCGAATGTGGGCTTAGGCGCGTGCGAATGTGGACTTAGGCGCGTGCGAATGTGGGTTTAGGCGCGTTCGAATGTGGGCGTAGGCGCGTGCGAATGTGGGTTTAGGCGCGTGTGAATGTGAGTTTAGGCGCGTGTGAATGTGGGTTTAGGCGCGTGTGAATGTGGGTTTAGGCGCGTGTGAATGTGGGCTTAGGCGCGTGTGAATGTGGGTTTAGGCGCGTGTGAATGTGAGTTTAGGCGCGTGTGAATGTGGGTTTAGGCGCGTGTGAATGTGAGTTTAGTCGCGTGTGAATGTGGGTTTAGGTGCGTGTGAATGTGGGCTTAGGTGCGTGCGAATCTGGGTTTAGGCGCGTGTGAATGTGGGCTTAGGCGCGTGTGAATGTGGGCTTAGGCGCGTGTGAATGTGGGTTTAGGCGCGTGTGAATGTGGGCTTAGGCGCGTGTGAATGTGGGTTTAGGCGCGTGTGAATGTGGGCTTAGGCGCGTGTGAATGTGGGTTTAGGCGCGTGTGAATGTGGGCTTAGGCGCGTGCGAATGTGGGCTTAGGTGCGTGCGAATGTTGGTTTAGGCGCGTGCGAATGTGGGCTTAGGCGCGTGCGAATGTGGGCTTAGGCGCGTGCGAATGTGGGCTTAGGCGCGTGCGAATGTGGGTTTAGGCGCGTGCGAATGTGGGCGTAGGCGCGTGCGAATGTGGGCTTAGGCGCGTGTGAATGTGGGCTTAGGCGCGTGTGAATGTGGGCTTAGGCGCGTGTGAATGTGGGCTTAGGCGCGTGTGAATGTGGGTTTAGGCGCGTGTGAATGTGAGTTTAGGCGCGTGTGAATGTGGGTTTAGGCGCGTGTGAATGTGGGTTTAGGCGCGTGTGAATGTGGGCTTAGGCGCGTGTGAATGTGGGTTTAGGCGCGTGTGAATGTGGGTTTAGGCGCGTGTGAATGTGGGCTTAGGCGCGTGTGAATGTGGGTTTAGGCGCGTGTGAATGTGGGTTTAGGCGCGTGTGAATGTGGGTTTAGGCGCGTGTGAATGTGAGTTTAGGCGCGTGTGAATGTGGGTTTAGGCGCGTGTGAATGTGGGTTTAGGCGCGTGTGAATGTGAGTTTAGGCGCGTGTGAATGTGGGTTTAGGCGCGTGTGAATGTGGGCTTAGGCGCGTGTGAATGTGGGTTTAGGCTCGTGTGAATGTGAGTTTAGGCGCGTGTGAATGTGGGTTTAGGCGCGTGTGAATGTGAGTTTAGGCGTGTGTGAATGTGGGGTTAGGCGCGTGTGAATGTGGGTTTAGGCGCGTGTGAATGTGGGTTTAGGCGTGTGTGAATGTGGGGTTAGGCGCGTGTGAATGTGAGTTTAGGCGCGTGTGAATGTAGGTTTAGGCGCGTGTGAATGTGGGTTTAGGCGCGTGTGAATGTGGGTTTAGGCGCGTGTGAATGTGAGTTTAGGCGCGTGTGAATGTGGGTTTAGGCGTGTGTGAATGTGGGGTTAGGCGCGTGTGAATGTGAGTTTAGGCGCGTGTGAATGTAGGTTTAGGCGCGTGTGAATGTGGGTTTAGGCGCGTGTGAATGTGGGGTTAGGCGCGTGTGAATGTGAGTTTAGGTGTGTGTGAATGTGGGGTTAGGCGCGTGTGAATGTGGGCTTAGGAGCGTGTGAATGTGGGTTTAGGCGCGTGTGAATGTGAGTTTAGGCGCGTGTGAATGTGGGTTTAGGCGCGTGTGAATGTGAGTTTAGGCGCGTGTGAATGTGGGTTTAGGCGCGTGTGAATGTGGGTTTAGGCGCGTGTGAATGTGGGTTTAGGCGCGTGTGAATGTGAGTTTAGGTGTGTGTGAATGTGAGTTTAGGCGCGTGTGAATGTGGGTTTAGGCGCGTGTGAATGTGGGTTTAGGCGCGTGTGAATGTGAGTTTAGGCGCGTGTGAATGTGAGTTTAGGCGCGTGTGAATGTGGGCTTAGGAGCGTGTGAATGTGGAAGAAATGTCAAACTAGTCCAGCAGTTGGTGCAAATAATAAAAGATAAACAAGCAGCTCAGACAATCGTAAAGAGACCAATGTAATTCGTATCAACAGAGACACTCCTCCCACCACCGCCGCCGACATGACGTCATTGAAAGTAGTGGCAGAGTCCTGGAGCTCTCCACCTCGCTCCCTCCCCAGCCCGCTCGCTCCCTCCCCAGCCCGCGCGCTCCCTCCTCCAGCCCACGCGTCGCGCTCCCTACCCCAGCCCGCGCGCCGCCTCCCCCAGTGCTTCCCTCCTCCAGCCCACGCGCTATGCTCCTGCATACAGGACAAGGGTTAATACGCAGCTCGCAGGCTGCCCCACTTTTCACCTTCCACAAAAGGTCCCTCAAATGTACAATATCTCCCCATCAATCCGTCCCAATATACCACCTGTCACAAACAGCACACACGTGAGCACATGACTTAGATATGCAACCTGGGTTAATATATACACGGCTACTCTAGCCAACTCACCTTTCTCCTCCGCAAGGTACTTTCAATGAGTTCATTTTTACCCCTTACTCAATTGCAATCATATCTATCCGCCACCACCACCCAGGAAGTACGCAAAGTATGTAATTAATATATCTGCCAGTGTCTCCTGTCCCTGTTTATTATAGAATGTGGGTTTAGGCGCGTGCGAATGTGGGCGTAGGCGCGTGCGAATGTGGGTTTAGGCGCGTGTGAATGTGGGCTTAGGCGCGTGTGAATGTGGGCTTAGGCGCGTGCGAATGTGGACTTAGGCGCGTGCGAATGTGGGTTTAGGCGCGTGCGAATGTGGGCGTAGGCGCGTGCGAATGTGGGCTTAGGCGCGTGTGAATGTGGGCTTAGGCGCGTGTGAATGTGGGCTTAGGCGCGTGTGAATGTGGGCTTAGGCGCGTGTGAATGTGGGTTTAGGCGCGTGTGAATGTGGGCTTAGGCGCGTGTGAATGTGGGCTTAGGTGCGTGTGAATGTGGGCTTAGGTGCGTGCAAATGTGGGTTTAGGCGCGTGTGAATGTGGGCTTAGGCGCGTGTGAATGTGGGTTTAGGCGCGTGTGAATGTGGGCTTAGGCGCGTGCGAATGTGGGCTTAGGCGCGTGTGAATGTGGGTTTAGGCGCGTGTGAATGTGGGTTTAGGCGCGTGTGAATGTGGGTTTAGGCGCGTGTGAATGTGAGTTTAGGCGCGTGTGAATGTGGGTTTAGGCGCGTGTGAATGTGGGTTTAGGCGCGTGTGAATGTGAGTTTAGGCGCGTGTGAATGTGGGTTTAGGCGCGTGTGAATGTGGGCTTAGGCGCGTGTGAATGTGGGTTTAGGCTCGTGTGAATGTGAGTTTAGGCGCGTGTGAATGTGGGTTTAGGCGCGTGTGAATGTGAGTTTAGGCGTGTGTGAATGTGGGGTTAGGCGCGTGTGAATGTGGGTTTAGGCGCGTGTGAATGTGAGTTTAGGCGTGTGTGAATGTGGGTTTAGGCGCGTGTGAATGTGGGTTTAGGCGCGTGTGAATGTGAGTTTAGGCGCGTGTGAATGTGGGTTTAGGCGCGTGTGAATGTGAGTTTAGTCGCGTGTGAATGTGGGTTTAGGCGTGTGTGAATGTGGGGTTAGGCGCGTGTGAATGTGAGTTTAGGCGCGTGTGAATGTGGGTTTAGGCGCGTGTGAATGTGGGCTTAGGCGCGTGTGAATGTGGGTTTAGGCTCGTGTGAATGTGAGTTTAGGCGCGTGTGAATGTGGGTTTAGGCGCGTGTGAATGTGAGTTTAGGCGTGTGTGAATGTGGGGTTAGGCGCGTGTGAATGTGAGTTTAGGCGTGTGTGAATGTGGGTTTAGGCGCGTGTGAATGTGGGTTTAGGCGCGTGTGAATGTGAGTTTAGGCGCGTGTGAATGTGGGTTTAGGCGTGTGTGAATGTGAGTTTAGTCGCGTGTGAATGTGGGTTTAGGCGTGTGTGAATGTGGGGTTAGGCGCGTGTGAATGTGAGTTTAGGCGCGTGTGAATGTGGGTTTAGGCGCGTGTGAATGTGGGCTTAGGCGCGTGTGAATGTGGGTTTAGGCTCGTGTGAATGTGAGTTTAGGCGCGTGTGAATGTGGGTTTAGGCGCGTGTGAATGTGAGTTTAGGCGTGTGTGAATGTGGGGTTAGGCGCGTGTGAATGTGGGTTTAGGCGCGTGTGAATGTGAGTTTAGGCGTGTGTGAATGTGGGCTTAGGCGCGTGTGAATGTGGGTTTAGGCGCGTGTGAATGTGAGTTTAGGCGCGTGTGAATGTGGGTTTAGGCGCGTGTGAATGTGAGTTTAGTCGCGTGTGAATGTGGGTTTAGGCGCGTGTGAATGTGGGCTTAGGCGCGTGTGAATGTGGGTTTAGGCGCGTGTGAATGTGGGCTTAGGCGCGTGCGAATGTGGGCTTAGGTGCGTGCGAATGTTGGTTTAGGCGCGTGCGAATGTGGGCTTAGGCGCGTGCGAATGTGGGCTTAGGCGCGTGCGAATGTGGGCTTAGGCGCGTGCGAATGTGGGTTTAGGCGCGTGCGAATGTGGGCGTAGGCGCGTGCGAATGTGGGCTTAGGCGCGTGTGAATGTGGGCTTAGGCGCGTGTGAATGTGGGCTTAGGCGCGTGTGAATGTGGGCTTAGGCGCGTGTGAATGTGGGTTTAGGCGCGTGTGAATGTGAGTTTAGGCGCGTGTGAATGTGGGTTTAGGCGCGTGTGAATGTGGGTTTAGGCGCGTGTGAATGTGGGCTTAGGCGCGTGTGAATGTGGGTTTAGGCGCGTGTGAATGTGGGCTTAGGCGCGTGTGAATGTGGGTTTAGGCGCGTGTGAATGTGGGTTTAGGCGCGTGTGAATGTGGGTTTAGGCGCGTGTGAATGTGAGTTTAGGCGCGTGTGAATGTGGGTTTAGGCGCGTGTGAATGTGAGTTTAGGCGCGTGTGAATGTGGGTTTAGGCGCGTGTGAATGTGGGCTTAGGCGCGTGTGAATGTGGGTTTAGGCTCGTGTGAATGTGAGTTTAGGCGCGTGTGAATGTGGGTTTAGGCGCGTGTGAATGTGAGTTTAGGCGTGTGTGAATGTGGGGTTAGGCGCGTGTGAATGTGGGTTTAGGCGCGTGTGAATGTGGGTTTAGGCGTGTGTGAATGTGGGGTTAGGCGCGTGTGAATGTGAGTTTAGGCGCGTGTGAATGTAGGTTTAGGCGCGTGTGAATGTGGGTTTAGGCGCGTGTGAATGTGGGTTTAGGCGCGTGTGAATGTGAGTTTAGGCGCGTGTGAATGTGGGTTTAGGCGTGTGTGAATGTGGGGTTAGGCGCGTGTGAATGTGAGTTTAGGCGCGTGTGAATGTAGGTTTAGGCGCGTGTGAATGTGGGTTTAGGCGCGTGTGAATGTGGGGTTAGGCGCGTGTGAATGTGGGTTTAGGCGCGTGTGAATGTGAGTTTAGGCGCGTGTGAATGTGGGTTTAGGCGTGTGTGAATGTGGGGTTAGGCGCGTGTGAATGTGAGTTTAGGCGCGTGTGAATGTGAGTTTAGGCGCGTGTGAATGTAGGTTTAGGCGCGTGTGAATGTGGGTTTAGGCGCGTGTGAATGTGGGGTTAGGCGCGTGTGAATGTGAGTTTAGGCGCGTGTGAATGTAGGTTTAGGCGCGTGTGAATGTGGGTTTAGGCGCGTGTGAATGTGGGGTTAGGCGCGTGTGAATGTGAGTTTAGGTGTGTGTGAATGTGGGGTTAGGCGCGTGTGAATGTGGGCTTAGGAGCGTGTGAATGTGGGTTTAGGCGCGTGTGAATGTGAGTTTAGGCGCGTGTGAATGTGGGTTTAGGCGCGTGTGAATGTGAGTTTAGGCGCGTGTGAATGTGGGCTTAGGAGCGTGTGAATGTGGAAGAAATGTCAAACTAGTCCAGCAGTTGGTGCAAATAATAAAAGATAAACAAGCAGCTCAGACAATCGTAAAGAGACCAATGTAATTCGTATCAACAGAGACACTCCTCCCACCACCGCCGCCGACATGACGTCATTGAAAGTAGTGGCAGAGTCCTGGAGCTCTCCACCTCGCTCCCTCCCCAGCCCGCTCGCTCCCTCCCCAGCCCGCGCGCTGCCTCCCCCAGCCCGCGCGTCGCGCTCCCTCCCCCAGCCCGCGCGCCGCCTCCCCCAGTGCTTCCCTCCTCCAGCCCACGCGCCATGCTCCTGTATACAGGACAAGGGTTAATACGCAGCTCGCAGGCTGCCCCACTTTTCACCTTCCACAAAAGGTCCCTCAAATGTACAATATCTCCCCATCAATCCGTCCCAATATACCACCTGTCACAAACAGCACACACGTGAGCACATGACTTAGATATGCAACCTGGGTTAATATATACACGGCTACTCTAGCCAACTCACCTTTCTCCTCCGCAAGGTACTTTCAATGAGTTCATTTTTACCCCTTACTCAATTGCAATCATATCTATCCGCCACCACCACCCAGGAAGTACGCAAAGTATGTAATTCATATATCTGCCAGTGTCTCCTGTCCCTGTTTATTATAGAATGTGGGTTTAGGCGCGTGCGAATGTGGGCGTAGGCGCGTGCGAATGTGGGTTTAGGCGCGTGTGAATGTGGGCTTAGGCGCGTGTGAATGTGGGCTTAGGCGCGTGCGAATGTGGACTTAGGCGCGTGCGAATGTGGGTTTAGGCGCGTGCGAATGTGGGCGTAGGCGCGTGCGAATGTGGGCTTAGGCGCGTGTGAATGTGGGCTTAGGCGCGTGTGAATGTGGGCTTAGGCGCGTGTGAATGTGGGCTTAGGCGCGTGTGAATGTGGGTTTAGGCGCGTGTGAATGTGGGCTTAGGCGCGTGTGAATGTGGGCTTAGGTGCGTGTGAATGTGGGCTTAGGTGCGTGCAAATGTGGGTTTAGGCGCGTGTGAATGTGGGCTTAGGCGCGTGTGAATGTGGGTTTAGGCGCGTGTGAATGTGGGCTTAGGCGCGTGCGAATGTGGGCTTAGGCGCGTGTGAATGTGGGTTTAGGCGCGTGTGAATGTGGGTTTAGGCGCGTGTGAATGTGGGTTTAGGCGCGTGTGAATGTGAGTTTAGGCGCGTGTGAATGTGGGTTTAGGCGCGTGTGAATGTGGGTTTAGGCGCGTGTGAATGTGAGTTTAGGCGCGTGTGAATGTGGGTTTAGGCGCGTGTGAATGTGGGCTTAGGCGCGTGTGAATGTGGGTTTAGGCTCGTGTGAATGTGAGTTTAGGCGCGTGTGAATGTGGGTTTAGGCGCGTGTGAATGTGAGTTTAGGCGTGTGTGAATGTGGGGTTAGGCGCGTGTGAATGTGGGTTTAGGCGCGTGTGAATGTGAGTTTAGGCGTGTGTGAATGTGGGTTTAGGCGCGTGTGAATGTGGGTTTAGGCGCGTGTGAATGTGGGTTTAGGCGCGTGTGAATGTGAGTTTAGGCGCGTGTGAATGTGGGTTTAGGCGCGTGTGAATGTGGGTTTAGGCGTGTGTGAATGTGGGGTTAGGCGCGTGTGAATGTGAGTTTAGGCGCGTGTGAATGTGGGTTTAGGCGCGTGTGAATGTGGGTTTAGGCGCGTGTGAATGTGGGTTTAGGCGCGTGTGAATGTGGGGTTTAGGCGCGTGTGAATGTGAGTTTAGGTGTGTGTGAATGTGGGGTTAGGCGCGTGTGAATGTGGGTTTAGGCGCGTGTGAATGTGGGTTTAGGCGCGTCTGAATGTGAGTTTAGGCGCGTGTGAATGTGAGTTTAGGCGCGTGTGAATGTGGGCTTAGGAGCGTGTGAATGTGGAAGAAATGTCAAACTAGTCCAGCAGTTGGTGCAAATAATAAAAGATAAACAAGCAGCTCAGACAATCGTAAAGAGACCAATGTAATTCGTATCAACAGAGACACTCCTCCCACCACCGCCGCCGACATGACGTCATTGAAAGTAGTGGCAGAGTCCTGGAGCTCTCCACCTCGCTCCCTCCCCAGCCCGCTCGCTCCCTCCCCAGCCCGCTCGCTCCCTCCCCAGCCCACGCGCCATGCTCCTGTATACAGGACAAGAGTTAATACGCAGCTCGCAGGCTGCCCCACTTTTCACCTTCCACAAAAGGTCCCTCAAATGTACAATATCTCCCCTCAATCCGTCCCAATATACCACCTGTCACAAACAGCACACACGTGAGCACATGACTTAGATATGCAACCTGGGTTAATATATACACGGCTACTCTAGCCAACTCACCTTTCTCCTCCGCAAGGTACTTTCAATGAGTTCATTTTTACCCCTTACTCAATTGCAATCATATCTATCCGCCACCACCACCCAGGAAGTACGCAAAGTATGTAATTAATATATCTGCCAGTGTCTCCTGTCCCTGTTTATTATAGAAAAAAAAAAAGGATGCACTTAACACGGAAAAATCTGTTGTAGCAAAATATGTCCGAAAATGTCAATCACTCTCTCCAGAGCGTGCAACAGTTTACTAAGAGCCCAAAGCATCACTTATTAAAGAGATACAGATTATATATATACACACACACACACACACACACACACACACACACACACACACACACTGGTTAGATTACAGAAAAAGAGATTACAATAACATCCAGTTACAATAAATGCAGAACAGTTTCTTAAAATAACAGGATAAAACAGAAATCCCTGTACAGTACGTTACCATGTGTCATAGGTTTTCCCCAGAGAGGTCACTGGCACCGGAAGGATGAAAAATCATGTGATTGATCCCAAAACACCCCTCTTGTTGAATTCTGATTTCATAACTCCAGGGCAAGAGACTTATATACTATTCTTCTCCCACTGAAAACATAAGCCCACCAATGTCGTAAATCAGCTGCTATACAAGTCGTGAAACCATCATATTTAAATCTCAAAAGGGAAGGTTTTTTCTTTGATAGATATATGAAAGACCTCATAACTTCGTGGCCCCGATACTTACCGACACACGCAAGTCATATCAATAGGTTCAGATGATTACGACAGATGTAACCAGACTAATTTTTAGCGACTTGCTCCTAAATTTGAGTGACATCTGCCCCTTATCAGCTACTAGAAAGGAAGGGTTTGGCCTTATTGCATTCATCTCCTTGCAATGATTATAAATCTCTCATTCTTACACTTATGAATTACTGTCAGGCCCATAAATTTCTTCATTTTAATAAAGTCATCAGCCTAAGTGGTGACCTGGTTGTCACCTCTCTCTGGGATGCACAGGGGTATCTCAAGAATGCTAGTTTCCTTCGAGGCTGACCGCCTTGGATCTGGTGATCGTCTCCAGGCTTCTAGTATATTTCACTTTAAGTGATAGCGCGCGTGCTCCCCCCTACCCCCCCCCTACCCCCCCACACACACACATTTAAGACCTCTTTGTAGATCTGCACTGACCCAGGAGGGATCTTGACCTGTCATAAACACAATGTATTGTATTTTTAAGACACCAGACTGATTAACATACTTAATATTCCCCACCATTTTCATTACAACTTACTCCCTTTACTCTCTCCCAACTCATTATGCTGAGTTTTGTATTAAGCTTAAATTAAAAATCCTATGTGTTTTTCTTCTTTTGTATATCATTTGTGTAGTATGAGATAATACTTACTGCAATTTTTTTTATTGTTTTTCCCCATTCATTATGCCCATGTTAATGAACTTGAATGTATCGCGCTTCCTCGCGTTGCTATAGCAGCCGTTTACAAAGGCCCTGCACTTCATCTTTTGAAATAGGCCATGATATTGTGCACCTGGGGATGCAGGAGCCCAGCTACCCGCAGAAGAACAGATCGATGGGCAGTTTAAAGCTAAGCCAGTGCCCGCAGAAGAACGGATCGATCGGCAGCTTAAGGCTAAGCCAGTGCCCGCAGAAGAACGGATCGATGGGCAGTTTAAAGCTAAGCCACTGCCCGCAGAAGAACAGATCGATGGGCAGTTTAAAGCTAAGCCACTGCCCGCAGAAGAACGGATCGATGGGCAGCTTAAGGCTAAGCCACTGCCCGCAGAAGAACGGATCGATGGGCAGCTTAAGGCTAAGCCACTGCCCGCAGAAGAACAGATCGATCGGCAGCTTAAGGCTAAGCCAGTGCCCGCAGAAGAACGGATCGATGGGCAGCTTAAGGCTAAGCCAGTGCCCGCAGAAGAACGGATCGATGGGCAGCTTAAAGCTACTCCTGACGAAGCCGAGAACAGTTCCTGGAAGCTGGGCGAAACGCGTTGAGTGGACCAATTTTGGGCTTGGAGGCGACCCGTAGCAAACCAACCCTGCAGCCGTGACGTCACAGATTCAGATGGGCGCACAGAGGGAAGCTCCGATTCGGGACACAGAGCCGTGGAAGCCAGCAAGAGACCTAAGGGAGGCGGTGAGCTGTTCGGGACATCTCCAATTCACCTTGTGTGATACATGCTTTTTTTATATTGGCACATTGCTAACATTGCTGACGGAGAATTCGATAGGGGGTCCAGTGCACAGTACCTGCATGGGTGGCAACCCAATTTGCCAGCTGCCTTTATAAACTCTAGAATCCTGTGAGTAGAGCAACTATATGAGCCAAGACACAGTCTATTTAATACACTTGTTTTAAAAACGTCTGCACTTAAATTTGTGTATTTTGTTCTCTTATTCCCCTATATGCTCCCCCTGGATGTTTTGAGAAATTGCTAAACCTTGGAACCCGTGAAACAGGTCCCACCAGAGAGGTTTTGAGCTGGGTGTTTGGAAAATCTATTTATTTTCATCATTTAAACACTTATTATTATCATTTTCACTTTTTACTAAGTTGTTCGCGCCTTTTATCACTTCTTTTCACTACATATCAGCTTAAAGCTAAGCCACTGCCTGCAGAAGAACGGATCGATGGGCAGCTTAAGGCTAAGTCACTGCCCGCAGAAGAATGGATCGATGGGCAGCTTAAGGCTAAGCCACTGCCCGCAGAAGAATGGATCGATGGGCAGCTTAAAGCTAAGCCACTGCCCGCAGAAGAACGGATCGATGGGCAGCTTAAAGCTAAGCCACTGCCCGCAGAAGAACGGATCGATGGGCAGCTTAAGGCTAAATCACTGCCCACAGAAGAACGGATCGATGGGCAGCTTAAAGCTAAGCCACTGCCCGCAGAAGAACAGATCGATGGGCAGCTTAAAGCTAAGCCACTGCCCGCAGAAGAACGGATCGATGGGCAGCTTAAGGCTAAGCCACTGCCCGCAGAAGAACGGATCGATGGGCAGTTTAAAGCTAAGCCACTGCCCGCAGAAGAACGGATCGATGGGCAGCTTAAAGCTAAGCCACTGCCCGCAGAAGAACGGATCGATGGGCAGCTTAAAGCTAAGCCACTGCCCACAGAAGAATGGATCGATGGGCAGCTTAAAGCTAAGCCACTGCCCGCAGAAGAACAGATCGATGGGCAGCTTAAGGCTAAGCCACTGACCGCAGAAGAACGGATCGATGGGCAGCTTAAAGCTAAGCCACTACCCGCAGAAGAACAGATCGATGGGCAGCTTAAGGCTAAGCCACTGCCCGCAGAAGAACGGATCGATGTGCAGCTTAAGGCTAAGCCAGTGCCGCAGAAGAACGGATCGATGGGCAGCTTAAGGCTAAGTCACTGCCGCAGAAGAACGGATCGATGGGCAGCTTAAGGCTAAGTCACTGCCTGCAGAAGAACGGATCGATGGGCAGCTTAAGGCTAAGCCAGTGCCCGCAGAAGAACGGATCGATGGGCAGCTTAAAACTAAGCCAGTGCCCACAGAAGAACGGATCGATGGGCAGATTAAAGCTAAACCAGTGGCCGCAGAAGAACGGATCGATGGGCAACTTAAGGCTAAGCCAGTGACCGCAGAAGAACAGATCGATGGGCATCTTAAAACAAAGCCACTGCCCACAGAAGAACGGATCGATGGGCAGATTAAAGCTAAGCCAGTGCCCGCAGAAGAACGGATCGATGGGCAGATTAAAGCTAAGCCACTGCCCGCAGAAGAACGGATCGATGGGCAGCTTAAGGCTAAGCCAGTGCCCGCAGAAGAACGGATCGATGGGCAGCTTAAGGCTAAGCCACTGCCCGCAGAAGAACGGATCGATGGGCATCTTAAGGCTAAGCCAGTGCCCGCAGAAGAACGGATCGATGGGCAGATTAAGGCTAAGCCACTGCCCGCAGAAGAACGGATCGATGGGCAGTTTAAAGCTAAGCCACTGCCCGCAGAAGAACGGATCGATGGGCAGCTTAAAACTAAGCCAGTGCCCGCAGAAGAACGGATCGATGGGCAGTTTAAAGCTAAACCAGTGCCCGCAGAAGAACGGATCGATCGGCAGCTTAAAACTAAGCCAGTGCCCGCAGAAGAACGGATCGATGGGCAGATTAAGGCTAAGCCGCTGCCCGCAGAAGAACGGATCGATGGGCAGCTTAAGGCTAAGCCAGTGACCGCAGAAGAACAGATCGATGGGCATCTTAAAACAAAGCCAGTGCCCGCAGAAGAACGGATCGATGGGCAGATTAAAGCTAAACCAGTGCCCGCAGAAGAACGGATCGATGGGCAGATTAAAGCTAAACCAGTGCCCGCAGAAGAACGGATCGATCGCCATCTTAAAACTAAGCCACTGCCCGCAGAAGAACGGATCGATAGGCAGATTAAGGCTAAGCCACTGCCCGCAGAAGAACGGATCGATGGGCAGTTTAAAGCTAAGCCACTGCCCGCAGAAGAACGGATCGATGGGCATTTTAAAGCTAAGCCAGTGCCCGCAGAAGAACGGATCGATGGGCAGATTAAGGCTAAGCCACTGCCCGCAGAAGAACGGATCGATGGGCAGCTTAAGGCTAAGCCAGTGCACGCAGAAGAACAGATCGATGGGCATCTTAAAACTAAGCCAGTGCCCGCAGAAGAACGGATCGATGGGCAGATTAAAGCTAAGCCAGTGCCCGCAGAAGAATGGATCGATCGGCAGCTTAAAACTAAGCCAGTGTCCGCAGAAGAACGGATCGATGGGCAGATTAAAGCTAAACCAGTGGCCGCAGAAGAACGGATCGATGGGCAGATTAAAGCTAAGCCAGTGCCCGCAGAAGAACGGATCGATGGGCAGCTTAAAACTAAGCAAGTGCCCGCAGAAGAACGGATCGATGGGCAGATTAAGGCTAAGCCACTGCCCCCAGAAGAACGGATCGATGGGCAGTTTAAGGCTAAGCCACTGCCCGCAGAAGAACGGATCGATGGGCAGCTTAAGGCTAAGCCAGTGACCGCAGAAGAACAGATCGATGGGCAGCTTAAAACTAAGCCAGTGCCCGCAGAAGAACGGATCGATGGGCAGATTAAAGCTAAACCAGTGGCCGCAGAAGAACGGATCGATGGGCAGATTAAAGCTAAGCCAGTGCCCGCAGAAGAACGGATCGATCGGCAGCTTAAAACTAAGCAAGTGCCCGCAGAAGAACGGATCGATGGGCAGATTAAGGCTAAGCCAGTGCCCCCAGAAGAACGGATCGATGGGCAGTTTAAGGCTAAGCCACTGCCCGCAGAAGAACGGATCGATGGGCAGCTTAAGGCTAAGCCACTGCCCGCAGAAGAACAGATCGATGGGCAGCTTAAAGCTAAGCCACTGCCCGCAGAAGAACAGATCGATGGGCAGCTTAAGGCTAAGCCACTGCCCGCAGAAGAACGGATCGGTGGGCAGATTAAGGCTAAGCCACTGCCCGCAGAAGAACGGATCGATGGGCATCTTAAAGCTAAGCCACTGCCCGCAGAAGAACGGATCGATGGGCAGCTTAAAGCTAAGCCACTGCCCGCAGAAGAACGGATCGATGGGCAGCTTAAAGCTAAGCCACTGCCCGCAGAAGAACGGATCGATGGGCAGCTTAAGGCTAAGCCACTGCCTGCAGACTGCCCGCAGAAGAACGGATCGATGGGCAGCTTAAAGCTAAGCCAGTGCCGCATCTATTAAAAGAAAAAACAAAAAATAAATGCTAACTGTATTTCCAAACAAAGCTTTTCTGTAATAAAAGATCTGTTCCAGTTAACGGACGATTCAGCTTTAATAACAAAGCATCATGATGGCTTCTCAGTTACAGCGTAAGCAAGTTCCCAGAAACAGTCTGATCCTGACGGGAATTACATATACATTATATTATAAACCCTCCGACACGTCGTATTACCTGGAAAAGAAAACAAGGATAAATATTATTATTACTTGTCTGAATATTTTTTTTTTTTTTTTTTTTAATGTTTATCACCAACATTTAACTTAATAAGCAAATCCCGGTCATTAAGTTATCTGCGCCCCTGGAATAGTAACTAATGATACCTCTGGGCTCCGGATTGTGCTGCTGCCTCTCAGCTTCTTGCTGGGAGGTGTCTCTCCGCTGGGCTGCCTCTCAGCTTCTTGCTGGGAGGTGTCTCTCCCCTGGGCTGTCTCTCTGCTCCTTGCTGGGAGATGTCTCTCCGCTGGGCTGTCTCTCTCTCTGCTCCTTGCTGGGAGTTGTCTCTCCCCTGGGCTGTCTCTCTGCTCCTTGCTGGGAGGTGTCTCTCCCCTGGGCTGTCTCTCTGCTCCTTGCTGGGAGGTGTCTCTCCGCTGGGCTGTCTCTCTCTGCTCCTTGCTGGGAGGTGTCTCTCCCCTGGGCTGTCTCTCACTGCTCCTTGCTGGGAGATGTCTCTCCCCTGGGCTGTCTCTCACTGCTCCTTGCTGGGAGGTGTCTCTCCCCTGGGCTGTCACTCTCTGCTCCTTGCTGGGAGGTGTCTCTCCCCTGGGCTGTCTCTCAGCTCCTTGCTGGGAGGTGTCTCTCCCCTGTGCTGTCTCTCAGCTCCTTGCTGGGAGGTGTCTCTCCCCTGGGCTGTCTCTCACTGCTCCTAGCTGGGAAGTGTCTCTCCCCTGGGCTGTCTCTCTCTCTGCTCCTTGCTGGGAGGTGTCTCTCCCCTGGGCTGTCTCTCTCAGCTCCCCTGGGCTGTCTCTCTCTGCTCCTTGCTGGGAGGTGTCTCTCCCCTGGGCTGTCTCTCACTGCTCCTAGCTGGGAAGTGTCTCTCCCCTGGGCTGTCTCTCTCTGCTCCTTGCTGGGAGGTGTCTCTCCCCTGGGCTGTCTCTCACTGCTCCTAGCTGGGAAGTGTCTCTCCCCTGGGCTGTCTCTCTCTGCTCCTTGCTGGGAGGTGTCTCTCCCCTTGGCTGTCTCTCACTGCTCCTTGCTGGGAGGCGTCTCTCCCCTGGGCTGTCTCTCTCTGCTCCTTGCTGGGAGGTGTCTCTCCCCTGGGCTGTCTCTCACTGCTCCTTGCTGGGAGGTGTCTCTCCCCTGGGCTGTCTCTTTCTGCTCCTTGCTGGGAGGTGTCTCTCCCCTGGGCTGTCTCTCTCAGCTCCTTGCTGGGAGGTGTCTCTCCCCTGGGCTGTCTCTCTCAGCTCCTTGCTGGGAGGTGTCTCTCCCCTGGGCTGTCTCTCAATGCTCCTTGCTGGGAGGTGTCTGTCCCCTGAGCTGTCTCTCAACTCCTTGCTGGGAGGTCCCTCTGCCCTGGGCAGTCTCTCTCCCCTTTTCTCCCCCTCTCTCCCTCTCTCTACCCCTCTCTCTCCCCCTCTCTACCCCTCTCTCTCCCCCTCTCTCCCTGAGATGAGTAGTGTGTGCAGACTGCAGTGTCTTTAGCTGCTCTCCTGTGATTGGCGGGGACAGGGGTGGAGTCTGTAGCTGCTCTCATGTGATTGGTGCAGACAGAGGATGGGGGGCGGAGTCAGTGTGTGATATAAGAGGATGGTGCAGGAAGTGTATTTTCACTAGAGACCAGACACTATATCCCCTCCTGCTCAGAGACCAGACACTATATCCCCTCCTGCTCAGAGACCAGACACTGTATCCCCCTCCTGCTCAGAGACCAGACACTGTATCCCCCTCCTGCTCAGAGACCAGACACTATATCCCCTCCTGCTCAGAGACCAGGCACTATATCCCCCTCCTGCTCAGAGACCAGACACTGTATCCCCCTCCTGCTCAGAGACCAGACACTATATCCCCCTCCTGCTCAGAGACCAGGCACTACATCCCCTCCTGCTCAGAGACCAGACACTATATCCCCCTCCTGCTCAGAGACCAGACACTATATCCCCCTCCTGCTCAGAGACCAGACACTATATCCCCCTCCTGCTCAGAGACCAGACACTATATCCCCCTCCTGCTCAGAGACCAGACACTATATCCCCCTCCTGCTCAGAGACCAGACACTGTATCCCCCTCCTGCTCAGAGACCAGACACTGTATCCCCCTCCTGCTCCGAGACCAGACACTGTATCCCCCTCCTGCTCAGAGACCAGACACTGTATCCCCCTCCTGCTCAGAGACCAGACACTGTATCCCCTCCTGCTCAGAGACCAGACACTGTATCCCCCTCCTGCTCAGAGACCAGACACTACTGCTACGACACACTTTATTCGAGCAAATACCCAGTATGTACCTGGCAGATACCTGGAATGCGCCGCTCCTCACCTCTGACAAGCCCCGTTGCGTTTGCCTTCCCAGCCTGGGTTCATGCCTGGCTGACGGGCGGCTGATCTGTTAAATGATAATGATTAGGATTTAATAGGCTGCAATGCTTCGCGTGTCTACCAGATGGCATAAATTCATGAATTGTAATGCAGTATATATATATATACTGTGCAGTATTGCAGCCAGCGGGAATAAAATGCTTCAATCCCTGCCTGGAAAATACCTCAATGCACTCGGGCAGAAAACAGTCACAAACCTCAATACACCCGGGTATACCCGAATTCGTGGGACTAGCCGAGCTCGAATAAAGTGTGTCGCCAGTGTATATCCCCCTCCTGCTCAGAGACCAGACACTATATCCCCCTCCTGCTCAGAGACCAGACACTGTATCCCCCTCCTGCTCAGAGACCAGACACTGTATCCCCCTCCTGCTCAGAGACCAGACACTGTATCCCCCTCCTGCTCAGAGACCAGACACTGTATCCCCCTCCTGCTCAGAGACCAGACACTGTATCCCCCTCCTGCTCAGAGACCAGACACTGTATCCCCCTCCTGCTCAGAGACCAGACACTGTATCCCCCTCCTGCTCAGAGACCAGACACTGTATCCCCCTCCTGCTCAGAGACCAGACACTGTATCCCCCTCCTGCTCAGAGACCAGACACTGTATCCCCTCCTGCTCAGAGACCAGACACTATATCCCCCTCCTGCTCAGAGACCAGACACTATATCCCCCTCCTGCTCAGAGACCAGACACTATATCCCCCTCCTGCTCAGAGACCAGACACTATATCCCCCCCCCTGCTCAGAGACCAGACACTATATCCCCCTCCTGCTCAGAGACCAGACACTGTATCCCCCTCCTGCTCAGAGACCAGACACTGTATCCTCCTCCTGCTCAGAGACCAGACACTGTATCCCCCTCCTGCTCAGACACCAGACACTGTATCCCCTCCTGCTCAGAGACCAGACACTATATACTCCTCCTGCTCAGAGACCAGACACTATATCCCCCTCCTGCTCAGAGACCAGACACTATATCCCCTCCTGCTCAGAGACCAGACACTGTATCCCCTCCTGCTCAGAGACCAGACACTATATCCCCCTCCTGCTCAGAGACCAGACACTATATCCCCCTCCTGCTCAGAGACCAGACACTATATCCCTTCCTGCTCAGAGACCAGACACTATATCCCCCTCCCGCTCAGAGACCAGACACTGTATCCCCCTCCCGCTCAGAGACCAGACACTATATCCCCTCCTGCTCAGAGACCAGACATTATATCCCCCTCCCGCTCAGAGACCAGACACTATATCCCCCTCCCGCTCAGAGACCAGACACTATATCCCCCTCCAGCTCAGAGACCAGACACTATATCCCCCTCCTGCTCAGAGACCAGACACTATATCCCCCTCCTGCTCAGAGACCAGACACTATATCCCCCTCCTGCTCAGAGACCAGACACTATATCCCCCTCCTGCTCAGAGACCAGACACTATATCCCCCTCCTGCTCAGAGACCAGACACTGTATCCCCTCCTGCTCAGAGACCAGACACTATATCCCCCTCCTGCTCAGAGACCAGACACTATATCCCCCTCCTGCTCAGAGACCAGACACTATATCCCCCTCCTGCTCAGAGACCAGACACTATATCCTCCTCCTGCTCAGAGACCAGACATTATATCCCCCTCCTGCTCAGAGACCAGACATTATATCCCCCTCCTGCTCAGAGACCAGACATTATATCCCCCTCCTGCTCAGACCAGACACTATATCCCCCTCCTGCTCAGAGACCAGACACTATATCCCCCTCCTGCTCAGAGACCAGACACTATATCCCCTCCTGCTCAGAGACCAGACACTGTATCCCCTCCAGCTCAGAGACCAGACACTGTATCCCCCTCCTGCTCAGACCAGACACTATATCCCCCTCCTGCTCAGAGACCAGACACTATATCCCCCTCCTGCTCAGACCAGACACTGTATCCCCCTCCTGCTCAGAGACCAGACACTATATCCCCCTCCCGCTCAGAGACCAGGCACTATATCCCCCTCCCGCTCAGAGACCAGAAACTATATCCCCCTCCTGCTCAGACCAGACACTATATCCCCCTCCTGCTCAGAGACCAGACACTATATCCCCCTCCTGCTCAGACCAGACACTGTATCCCTCTCCTGCTCAGAGACCAGACACTATATCCCCCTCCCGCTCAGAGACCAGACACTGTATCCCCCTCCTGCTCAGAGACCAGACACTATATCCCCCTCCCGCTCAGAGACCAGGCACTATATCCCCCTCCCGCTCAGAGACCAGACACTATATCCCCCTCCTGCTCAGAGACCAGACACTATATCCCCCTCCTGCTCAGAGACCAGGCACTATATCCCCTCCTGCTCAGAGACCAGGCACTATATCCCCTCCCGCTCAGAGACCAGACACTGTATCCCCCTCCCGCTCAGAGACCAGGCACTGTATCCCCCTCCCGCTCAGAGACCAGGCACTGTATCCCCCTCCCGCTCAGAGACCAGACACTGTATCCCCCTCCCGCTCAGAGACCAGACACTGTATCCCCCTCCCGCTCAGAGACCAGACACTGTATCCCCCTCCTGCTCAGAGACCAGACACTATATCCCCCTCCTGCTCAGAGACCAGACACTATATCCCCCTCCTGCTCAGAGACCAGACACTATATCCCCTCTTGTTAGCTGTCCCCCTCCCACCACCTGCTGCTAGCTGTGTCCCTCCCTCCTGCTAGCTGTCCTCATCTCCCTCCTGCTAGCTATGTGTCACTCCCTCCTGCTGTTTGTGTCCCCCCTTCCTCCTGCTAGCTGTGTCACTCCCTCCTGCTGTTTGTGTCCCCCCTTCCTCCTGCTAGCTGTGTGTCACTCCCTCCTGCTGTTTGTGTCCCCCCTCCCTCCTGCTAGCTTCCCCTCCCCCCCCATTCCGCCCCAGCACTGGTCACACAGGTCCTGGATCAGACAGAAGTGCAGATTCCTCGGATTGAATAATTTTGTTGCTGATACAATAACAGACATCCCTCCCCACACAGACACTATTGCAGCCTGTTGCGGGCGCACACCAGGGCGGAGCCAGGCACAGAGGCATCACAGAGAGAGAGGAGATGGGGGGGGGGGGGGGAGAGAGGAGGGGGGGGATGGGGGGAGAGAGGAGGGGGGGGGATGGGGGGAGAGAGGAGGGGGGGGGATGGGGGGAGAGAGAGGAGGGTGGGAGAGAGAGGGGGAGGGGGAGAGAGGGGGAGGGGGAGAGAGGAGGGGGGGATGGGGAGAGAGGAGGGGGGGATGGGGGGAGAGAGAGGAGGGGGAGATGGGGGGAGAGAGAGGAGGGTGGGAGAGAGGGGGAGAGAGAGACGGGGGGGATGGGGGGAGAGAGGAGGGGGGGAGAGAGAGGGGGAGGGGGAGAGAGAGGAGGGGGGAGAGAGAGGAGGGGGGAGAGAGAAGAGGAGGGGGAGAGAAGAGGAGGGAGGAGGGGGGAGATATGTCAGCAGAGAGAGAGGGGAAGGAAAATATATCACGACAGAGGGGGGAGAAGATATTAGCACAGAGAGAGGGGGGAGGAAAAGATATCAGCACAGAGAGAGAGGGGGAGAAGATATCAGCACAGTGAGAGAGGGGGAGAAGATATCAGCACAGACAGAGAGGGGGAAGGAAAAGATATCAGGAAAGAGAGAGGGGGAGAAGATATCAGCACAGAGAGAGGGGGAGAAGATATCAGCACAGAGAGGGGGAGAAGATATCAGCACAGAGAGGGGGAGAAGATATCAGCACAGAGAGGGGGAGAAGATATCAGCACAGACAGAGAGGGGGAAGGAAGAGAGAGAGAGAGAGATCAGGACAGAGAGAGAGGGGGGGAGATAACAGCACAGAGAGAGAGGGGGGGGGAGAAGGATTAGGGGAGAATTTTAGGAAGATTAAGAAGCATGAGGTGAAAGCATATGGTATAGAACGTAGGCTTTTTAAAAGACATTGTTACAATTGGTTACAAGCATTTTCAATTTTTGCACGGGTAACATGGGATGTGTTCCTAAAAAATGCTCATCATTATATCAATATTTGGATACAATTTTGGGAGCTTCTGGATCATACAGATTGTTGTGTGGTTGACGTACGATGAAGCATTTCATCAGAAGATGGCACCAAGAAAAAATATTAATTGGGATCATAAGAGAGACGTGGAAAGGAGAGAGAGACATGGGAAGGAGAGGGAGAGCGACATGGGAAGGTGAGGGAGGGAGACATGGGAAGGAGAGGGAGAGAGACATGGGAAGGCGAGGGAGGGAGACATGGGAAGGAGAGGGAGAGATGGGAAGGACAGGGACAGAGACATGGGAAGGAGAGGGAGAGAAACACTTGGAAGAAGAGGGAGAGAGACATGGGAAGGAGAGGGAGAGAGACACTTGGAAGGAGAGGGAGGGAGACACTTCGAAGGAGAGGGAGAGAGACACTTGGCAGGAGAGGGAGAGATACATGGGAAGGGGTGGGAGGGAGACATGGAAAGGAGAGGGAGAGAAACACCTGGAGGGAGAGAGAGAGAGACATGGGAAGGAGAGGGAGAGATGCATGGGAAAGGGAGGGAGAGAGACATGGGAAGGAGAGGGAGAGAAACACCTGGAGGGAGAGGGAGAGAGACATGGGAAGGAGAGGGAGAGAGACATGAGAAGGAGAGGGAGAGATACATGGGAAGGAGAGGGAGAGAAACATGGGAAGGAGAGGGAGAGACATGGGAAGGAGAGGGAGAAACATGGGAAGGAGAGGGATAGATACATGTGTAGGAGAGGGAGAGAGACATGGGAAGGAGAGAGAGACATGGGAAGGAGAGTGAGAGAGACATGGGAAGGAGAGGGAGAGAGACATGGGAAGGAGATGGAGAGACATGGGAAGGAGAGGGAGAGAGACATGGGAAGGAGAGGGAGAGACATGGGAAGGACGGGGACAGAGACATGGGAATGAGAGGGAGAGAGACATGGGAAGGAGAGGGAGAGAGACATGGGAAGCAGTGGGAGAGAGACATGTGAGGGACAGACATGGGAAGGAGAGGGAGAGAAACACTTGGCAGGAGAGAAACATGGGATGGAGAGGTCACGAGACGTGGGAAGGAGAGGGAGAGCGACATGGGAAGGAGAGGGAGAGAGACACAGGAAGGAGAGGGAGAGAGACACAGGAAGGAGTGGGAGAGACATTTGGAAGGAGAGTGAGAGAGACATGGGAAGGAGAGGGAGAGAGACATGGGAAGGAGAGGGAGAGAGACATGGGAAGGGGAGGGAGATAAACACCTGGAAGGAGAGGGAGGGAGACATGAGAAGGAGAGGGAGGGAGACATGGGAAGGAGAGGGAGAGAGCCATGGGAAGGACAGGGACAGAGACATGGGATGGAGTGGGAGAGAAACACTTGGCAGGAGAGGGAGAGAGACATGGGAAGGAGAGGGAGAGATACATCGGAAGGAGAGGGAGAGAAATACCTGGAAGGAGAGGGAGGGGGACATGGGAAGGAGAGGGAGACATGGGAAGGAGAGGGAGAGACATGGGAAGGACAGGGACAGAGACATGGGAAGCAGAGGGACAGAGACATGGGAAGGAGAAGGAGAGACATGGGAAGGAGAGGGAGAGTGACATGGGAAGGACAGGGACAGAGACATGGGAAGGAGAGGGAGAGAAATGGGAAGCAGAGGGAGAGAGACATGGGAAGGAGAGGGAGAGACATGGGAAGGAGAGGGAGAGAGACATGGGAAGGAGAGAGACATGGGAAGGAGAGGGAGAGACATGGGAAGGACATGGACAGAGACATGGGAAGGAGAGGGAGAGAGACATGGGAAGGAGAGGGAGAGAGACATGGGAAGGAGAGGGAGAGAGACATGGGAAGGACAGGGACAGAGACATGGGAATGACAGAGACATGGGAAGGAGAGGGAGAGAGACATGGGAAGCAGAGGGAGAGAGCCATGGGAAGGAGAGACGCATGGGAAGGAGGGGGAGAGAGACATGGGAAGGAGAGGGAGAGAAACACTTGGCAGGAGAGGGAGAGAGACATGGGGGAGAGGGAGAGAGACATGGGAAGGAGAGGGATGGAGACATGGGAAGCAGAGGGATATAGACATGGGAAGGAGAGATACATGGGAAGGAGAGGGAGAGTGACATGGGAAGGAGAGGGAGAGAAACACTTGGCAGGAGAGGGAGAGAGACATGGGAAGGAGAGGGAGAGAGACATTATTTATTTATTTATAAAATATTTTACCAGGAAGTAATACATTGAGAGTTACCTCTCGTTTTCAAGTATGTCCTGGGCACAGAGTAAAACAAATAATACATGGTTACAAATACAGTTACATAAATGAACAGGGTATACATTATATACAAGACATTGCATGCACAGTTAAAGAAAATATATATTATGAGCGTATGAAACATTTACAGACCAGATTAAAGTGTGAGACAGCCTTAGATTTGAAAGAACTTAAACTGGTGGTGGATGTGAGAGTCTCTGGTAGGTTGTTCCAGTTTTGGGGTGCACGGAAGGAGAAGGAGGAACGTCTGGATACTTTGTTGAGCCTTGGGACCATGAACAGTCTTTTGGAGTCAGATCTCAGGTGATAGGTGCTGCATGTGGTAGGGGTGAGGAGCTTGTTCAGGTAGCTGGGTAGCTTGCCCAGAAAGTATTTGAGGGTGAGACAGGAAAGGTGAACTTTGCACCTAGACTCAAGTGATGACCAATCTAGTTCTTTGAGCATTTCGCAGTGATGTGTGTTATAGTTGCATTGGAGAACAAAACGACAAATTGAATTGTAGAGGGTGTCAAGTTTGCTAAGGTGGGTTTGAGGAGCCGAGCCATATACTATGTCTCCATAGTCAATAATTGGCATTAGCATCTGCTGTGCAATACGCTTTCTGACCAGGAGACTTAGGGAGGATTTGTTCCTGTAAAGTACCCCTAGTTTGGCATAGGTCTTGGTTGTCAGGGTATCAATGTGCATCCCGAATGTTAAGTGGGAGTCAAACCATAAGCCCAGGTATTTAAAACTAGTGACAGGTGTTAGGGTGGTGTTAGCGTTGGTTGTAATCAGGAGCTCAGTCACTGGAATCTTTACAAATTTAGTCTTGGTCCCAAATACCATTGTTACAGTCTTGTCAGTGTTTAAAAACAATTTGTTTTGGGAAATCCAGTTTTCGAGTCTCAAAAAGTCAGACTGAAGTATGTGTTGAAGGTCAGAGAGGCTATGGCTGTGTGCATATAGGATTGTGTCATCTGCATACATGTGTATTGAGGCTTCCTTACAAGCTGTGGGAAGATTATTAATGAACACTGAGAAGAGTAGGGGCCCCAGAACAGAGCCTTGCGGGACACCACAGGTGATATCCGGGGGGTTGGAGTTAGAGCCTGAGATGGACACATGTTGGGATCTTCCTGATAGGTAGGACTGAAACCAGTTTAAAGCATGTTTCCCTATTCCAGAGCTCTGGAGTTTGTTAAGCAGGATAACATGATCAACTGTGTCAAAAGCCTTTGCAAAATCTAGGAATACTGCTCCAGTGAGTTGTCCCCGTTCCATTCCACACTGGATTTCATTGCAAACTTTTAGCAGGGTAGTTACGGTGGAGTGTTTGGGACGAAACCCAGATTGGAATTAGCTAGGGAAATTTGTCTTGGTGTAGAAATCGCTAATTGGGAGTGGACACATTTTTCCATTACTTTGGATAGAATTGGGAGAAGTGAGATTGGCCTGTAGTTTGAGACAGTGTTTTTGTCCCCACATTTGAAGATTGGGACAACTCTGGCAGTTTTCCAGGTCTTAGGGATATGGCCTGCAGACACTTGGCAGGAGAGGGAGAGAGACACGGGAAGGAGAGGGAGAGAAACACTTGGCAGGAGAGGGAGAGACATTTGGAAAGAGGGGGAGAGATACACTTGGAAGGAGACATGGGAAGGAGAGGGAGAGAGACATGGGAAGGAGAGGGAGAGAGACATGGGAAGGAGAGGGAGAGAGACACGGGGGAGAGTGAGAGAGACTTGGGGGGAGGGAGAGAGAGATTTGGAGGAGGGAGACACAGGGGGGAGAGAGAAACACTGGGGTGAGAGAAAGAGGGTCAAGGAAGAGAGACTGGAGAGATAGACTGGGGGAGAGGAGCGAGAGACGTGTGAGGGGGAGGGAGAATTAATAATACAGAATACTGTACATGGGGACTCTATTAGCTAAATATCATTATAATATTTATTTTTAAGAGCGGTGACCCCAAATACGTCCAGCATGTCAGAAAGTCCTTTAGAGATGAAGCAAGTCCATAATTTAGCAACACGAGGTGTCCGTCTGTACCACTAACGTGTTTCGCCCCCCTGCTGGGCTTCTTCCCAGAGTGGCTCGCTTCATCTCTAAAGGACTTTCTGACATGCTGGACCTATTTGGGGTCACCTCTCTTGGAAGCAACTTTACCCACATCAGAGACATATCGTGCATTATTTGGCGGAGTATTTTTGCTCTTGTGTGGCCGCCTGTCCTGTTTGTGACATCAGTCACTGGACTGTTTCATCTTGCTGTCCCCCATATAGAGGCTCAGCGTTTGGGGATTTAAGCAGTCATGTACTTCATTGCCATGGTATTGCACCTTTTGTATTGGGCATGTTTGCAACGTATAGCTCCTTAGGGGATATTTAGTTCAGACAATTGTCTTTTTGTATCCTTCGTGCAGACATTTACACTCATGCCTTATATTGCTTTTCATTTAAATGGAGGGGTTCTCACACGTGTGTAATTAGGGTCATTGTCAGCAGCATTACATTCGGTATTGAGAAATGTAGGATATTTGATAACCTTTTTGCTGGTGACCGGCCGGTGAGATTACTCCGGGTACAGTGTCCCCAGTGTGATGTATTTATTCAGGTTTCCATTCCTATTTCTATTTTTTGTTTGTTTGTTTGTTTGTTTATAGTCCTTTATGATTGGACCTTTTTGCATTGATTTTTTCAGGAGTTTTTTTCCAGTCTCTTTCCATGTGTGTTATCTTAGTTTCAATTGTTAGATGTGTTTGATTAACATTTTGGGTTTATTACTTCAATTACATATTTGTTGTATCATTTTATGAGATATGTCTGAGTGATTTCTTTGGGGACTTCTTTGTTTTTGGTGTTGTTGACATTTATTCTGCCCTCTAGCACCGCCAGTCCAGATTTCATTTGCAGGGATTTTTTCTGGCTATAGACTTTATCTATTTTCAAGGTTTGTTCTGATTGTGGTATTTTTGTGTGTGTGTTCTATATATATATATATATATATATATATATATATATATATATATATATATATATATATATATATATATATATATATATATATATAAATATACAGCTTAACCCCATTATAGCGCGGTCCTCGGAGGCCACCCGATCCGACCGTGCTAGATCCGGGGTCGCGCTAGTTTTAAAAAAAAATGGCCGCCGCGCGCCCGATCGGGAGGAGGGAGGAGGGAGCCGGAAGCCCTACACGTCCACCAGGCCCGCCAACAGTGGCCCTCCGAATCCAGCCGCCGCCTGCTCCTTACTCCCCTTCCCCCCCCCCACCACCGGCATCCATCCCCCTCCACCGGCATCCACCTCCTTCCCCCCCGAGGCCCCCACACCTACCGGCACGTCGCCCGTCATCCAGAGACCCTTTGTTCCCGCCCTCAGTCTGTGTGTCTCTGACACACCACTCCTACGCGGCCCTCCGAGTCCCAGCCTGCTCCTCACTCACCCCACCTACCGGCATCCACACCAGCCCCCTTCCTACCGACACCCCCCTCCTCCTCCCGATGCCAGCTCCGCTCCGACCTCAGCAGCCGACACCAAAGGTAGGGAGAGGGAGGGGGTGTGTGAGTGTGGTGCGGTGTGAGTGCAGTGTGGTGTGAGTGCAGTGTGGTGTGAGTGCAGTGTGGTGTGACTGCAGTGTGGTGTGAGTGCGCTGTGTGCTGTGTGCTGTGTAGTGTGTGCAGTGTGTGCAGTGTGCTGATAGTGTTTGTAGTGTAGTGGGCTGTGCAGTGTGCAGTGGGCTGTGCAGTGTGCAGTGTGCAGTGAGTGCTGGTAGTGTGTGCAGTGTGCAGTGAGTGCTGGTAGTGTGTGTAGTGGGCTGTGCAAAGTGCAGTGTGCAGTGAGTGCTGGTAGTGTGTGCAGTGTGCAGTGTAGTGGGGTGTTCAGTGTAGTGGGGTGTGCAGTGAGTGCTGGTTGTGTGTGTAGTGGGCTGTGCAGTGTGCAGTGGGCTGTGCAGTGAGTGCTGGTAGAGTGTGCAGTGTGCAGTGTAGTGGGGTGTGCAGTGTGCAGTGTGTGCTGGTAGTGTGTGGGGTGTGCAGTGTGCAGTGTGTGCTGGTAGTGTGTGGGGTGTACAGTGTGCAGTGTGTGCTGGTAGTGTGTGGGGTGTGCAGTGTGCAGTGTGTGCTGGTAGTGTGTGGGGTGTGCAGTGTGCAGTGTGTGCTGGTAGTGTGTGGGGTGTGCAGTGTGCAGTGTGTGCTGGTAGTGTGTGGGGTGTGCAGTGTGCAGTGTGTGCTGGTAGTGTGTGGGGTGTGCAGTGTGTGCTGGTAGTGTGTGGGGTGTGCAGTGTGTGCTGGTAGTGTGTGGGGTGTGCAGTGTGCAGTGTGTGCTGGTAGTGTGTGGGGTGTGCAGTGTGGAGTGTTTAGTGTGTGCTGGTAGTGTGTGGGGTGTGCAGTGTGCAGTGTGTGCTGGTAGTGTGTGGGGTGTGCAGTGTGGAGTGTGCAGTGTGTGCTGGTAGTGTGTGGGGTGTGCAGTGTGCAGTGTGCAGTGTGTGCTGGTAGTGTGTGGGGTGTGCAGTGTGCAGTGTGTGCTGGTAGTGTGTGGGGTGTGCAGTGTGGAGTGTGCAGTGTGTGCTGGTAGTGTGTGGGGTGTGCAGTGTGTGCTGGTAGTGTGTGGGGTGTGCAGTGTGCAGTGTGTGCTGGTAGTGTGTGGGGTGTGCAGTGTGGAGTGTGCAGTGTGTGCTGGTAGTGTGTGGGGTGTGCAGTGTGGAGTGTGCAGTGTGTGCTGGTAGTGTTTTGGGTGTACAGGGTGCAGGGTGCAAAAAAAATGTAAAAATTTTTTTTTTTTTTCGGGGTCCATGCTCAAACCGCATTATAGCGGATCGTGCTATAACGGGGTTGAGCTATATATATATTTTTTTTTTTGCACACTGCACCCTGCACACCCAAAACACTACCAGCACACACTGCACACTCCACACACTACCAGCACACACTGCACACTCCACACTGCATATATATATATATATATATATATATATATATATATATATACTGAGCATACAGCTATATTTGCATATATATATATGTGTGTGTGTGTGTGTGTGTGTGTGTGTGTGTGTGTGTGTGTGTGTGTGTGTGTGTGTGTGTGTGTGTGTGTGTGTGTGTGTGTGTGTGTGTGTGTGTGTGTGTGTGTGTGTCGTGTGAAAAAGAAAGTACACCCTCTTTGAATTCTATGGTTTTATATATCAGGACATAATAACAATCATCTGTTCCTTAGCAGGTCTTAAAATTAGGTAAATACAACCTCAGATGAACAACAACACAAGACATTACACCGTGTCATGATTTATTTAACAAAAATAAAGCCAAAATGGAGAAGCTATGTGTGAAAAACTAAGTACACCCTTACTGCTTCCATAGGAATTAAGATGCTAAGTAGCAGACAGGTGCTGCTAATCAAATGCCCTTGATTAATTGATCATCAGCAAGTGTGACCACCTCTATAAAAGCCGAAGTTATAGCAGTTTGCTGGTCTGGAGCATTCAGGTGTGTGTTAACACAATGCCAAGGAGGAAAGACATCAGCAATGATCTTAGAGAAGCAATTGTTGCTGCCCATCAATCTGGGAAGGGTTTTAAGGCCATTTCCAAACAATTTAAAGTCTATCATTCTATAGTGAGAAAGATTATTCAAAAGTGGAAAACATTCAAGACAGTTGCCAATCTTCCCTGGAGTGGACATCCCAGCAAATTCATCCCAAGGTCAAACCGTGCAATGCTCAGAGAAATTGCAAAATACCCAAGAGTTACATCTCAGACTCTACAGGCCTCAGTTAGCATGTTAAATGTTAAAGTTCATGTCAGTACAATTAGAAAAAGACTGAACAAGTATGGTTTGTTTAGAAGGGTTGCCAGGAGAAAGCCTCTTCTCTTTAAAAAGAACATGGCAGCACGGCTTAGGTTTGCAAAGTTGCATCTGAACAAACCACAAGACTTCTGGAACAATGTCCTTTGGACAGACGAGACCAAAGTGGAGATGTTTGGCTATAATGCACAGTGCCATGTTTGGCGAAAACCAACCACAGCATATCAGCACAAACACCTCAAACCAACTGTCAAGCACGGTGGTGGAGGGGTGATGATTTGGGCTTGTTTTGCAGCCACAGGACCTGGGAACCTTGCAGTCATTGAATCGACCATGAACTCCTCTGTATACCAAAGTATTCTAGAGTCAAATGTGAGGCCATCTGTCCGACAGCTAAAGCTTGGCCGTAATTGGGTCATGCAACAGGACAATGACCCCAAGCACACCAGCAAATCTACAACAGAATGGCTGAAAAAGAAAAGAATCAAGGTGTTGCAATGGCCCAGACAAAGTCCAGACCTCAACCCGATTGAAATGCTGTGGCTGGACCTTAAGAGAGCTGTGCATAAACAAATGCCCACAAACCTCAATGAACTGAAGCAACGTTGTAAAGAAGAGTGGGCCAAAATTCCTCCACAACGATGTGAGAGACTGATAAAGTCATACAGAAAACGATTACTTCAAGTTATTGCTGCTAAAGGTGGTTCTACAATCTCTTGAACCATAGTTTTTCACACATGGCTTCTCCATTTTGGCTTTATTTTTGTTAAATAAATCATGACACCGTGTAATATGTCATGTGTTGTTGTTCATCTGAGGTTGTATTTACCTAATTTTAAGACCTTCTAAGGAACAGATGATTGTTATTATATCCTGATATGTAAAACCGTGGAATTCAAAGAGGGTGTACTTTCTTTTTCACATGACTGTATCTCCTATGAACATATTTGTTTAATCAGGAAGAAATCATGGCATTTCTTTTGAGTAAAAAGAACTATTGTCAATTTCTTCACGGTTTCCTGGCACGGCTGGCTCCTCACATTATGTATGGAGTTCCGACCATGTGTTTATATGTCTCCACATAACAGAATTCATATGCACTGAAGAATTTATACAAAGAATTTCTCACCTGCCAAACTGATGCCTAGACACATGGTTCATCCACCAATGGGATTGGTGGATGTACCATTTGGTCTTTCAAATATGATGTCAAAGGCCTGTCATGTCTTATTTGACAGGAAGAAGACAACGGGGCAACATCTGCTGGACCTGTTGAAGAAAGAAGAGAAGAAAAGAAGATCTACTCACAGGTGACTACTCTTCAAGCACATGAGCCATGATGCAGGACATTTAAACTTGCAGGAGATACCGGCGCCCGATATGGAGTTCTGCACCTCAGGAAGCAGGGGGTCCCCAGGACCGAAAGTAATGCGGTTGAGCTCCGAAGACCCCCTGATTAAATCCTATGTAATAAAAATTAAAACTGCGTGATCGCCTGTAAGAGCTGGGCAGGGAGACAGAGAGAGGGACCGCTTCTCTCTGCTCTCTCTACACAGCTCTTAGACTGGCACCAACCCGGTAGGATTAACGCAGCGGGAGTCCCATTCAGAATCAGGGACACCCGCTGCATTAATCCTCATGGGAAATTAGTCTACTGAGTTTTTGGGCGCTTGGAAGCTGCGATCGGGTGGCGATCAGACTCCCTTCAGATGCCGTTTCCTTGCGGCCAAATTCTAAATAAATGATACTCCAATTGTATAAGGCATCTGTTTTCCATCCTGCAAATGAGCCTTGCAATTTTTATATGTAACCCCATGTGTCTGCAGGCAGCACAGGTCATCGCATTACTTTTAAAGGGGCAAAGTTAGTGGACATGTGACAGGGATCAGCCAGTGAGGGAATGGAACACTGAGTCTGAGGGAGAGTGGCAGTTGTTTTTTTGATATGGTGAGGCTGCTGGGAGAACCACTCGGCAAGTGCCTGACAGATCCATGGAGTGAGGAGACTGGTGGATTTGCTGGCCAGTACATAGACCGTGACACCTCGGGGAGCCCTGCAACAGCTAAGAGGAAACATATCAGGATATAACAGCCAGAGGAAAGAAAGAGATCCCCCTGCATTGGGACACAGGTTATATTTCCACAGTAACTGTAAGAAGCTGCATCTGTTTGACTCCAGAGCTCCCACGAAAGGTTATTGTACAAATACCCTGTCTGATCAACAGGGCGTGTGAACTAATATGCAGTGACCTTAACATATATAAAGACAGAGGGGCAGCGTTAGTGATTGTTTAGTACGATGGCAGGAATACTGTGTGGTTATGTGGTAGCCCTATGTATGTATATCCCGGTTCCAAGTTATAGATAAAGAAATATAAAGTTTATCATAATTCCTTACAGTTTTGTTGTCTAATTACTCCTGCTTCCCACTCTGTGTACCACCCACTATAAGAGTTAAACCCCAAGTTACAGGACCCAGGCCCCCACCTCAGTGAGCTTCTATAGTCTGAGGGAAAGAAAGAGGGGTTACATATTTCATTTATCTATATTAGAAACGAATTATCAATTCAAAGATCGAATATTAACTAATCATTCCTTTCTTATAAAAAAGGATTTTTTTTTTTCATTTATACATTTTCATTTTGTAATAAAATTTGTAATGTAATTGAAACACTTGTACGTAGCTGAAACGGTTTTCCAATACATGTGTAGATCGTTATGTTGTATTTAAGGGACGGGATACATTTGTTTGAACCATTAACCCATATTGACATGTATCAAGTGTTCCATTTATTATGTTAGGTAGTGATAGGGTTAACTAGCGTATTATAAAGGCTGGCTGAAGAAACTGAGGTCATTAACGCCTGAGGAAGCAGAGACATCTGTGAAACGCGTAGGGTGATTATCAGCGACAAGCAGACTGAGGAGCAGTGACGTCTGACCCCGAGAACCAGAGGGTGCTCACAGATCAGACGTGTACCAGGAGTCGCGCTGAAAGAAGATATCTCCCTGCACCCGCTCCAAATGTAGCTCCGCTTGTGAGAGCTGAAAGCTTTATACCATCGGTGAAAGTGTGAGTGCAATTGTCCACACTGTGTCTTTCTAATAGTTTTGACATACTACTCTGTGTTTTCTCTATTTTTCTTCGTTTGCGTGTCACTTGAAGTAAGGATCACCGTCCGATTTGCGGAGATTCCAGACCAGAGTCTAATCAATGCAGCCGATGTCCTAGGCCAGGGGTCGTCAAACCGCGGCTCGCAAGCCACTTGCGGCTCTTGGGGCACGTCCGTGCGGCTCTCCTAAGGATTTGCGGCGGCAGGCGGATGATGCGGAAGCAAGCGCGTGGGCGACGGATGATGCGGAAGCAAGCGCGTGGGCGGCAGCGGCCGCGAGCACAACAACGGCGCTTGGAGACTGGACGGTGACCAGCAGGTCCAATGGAGACGAGAACGGAGTGGGAAAGGAGAGCGGGAGCAGAGCCCACACACCCCGCCAGAGACAGAAGTCTGCATCCTGCCTAATAAGGAAAGGATAGCATTTGTGGCCTGGAGGGGGGGGGGGATAAGATGATCTGGGGGGGGGGCAGTGGAGATGAGATGATGGGGGGCGGGGGGAGGGATGAGATGATGGGGGGGGAGGGATGAGATGATGATGATGGGGACCAGCCAGCCTGATGTGATGGTGGGAATAATGATGGGGGGGCCAGCCTGATGTGATGGGGGGGGGAATAATGATGGGGGGCAGCCTGATGTAAAGCGGGGGCCAGCCTGATGTGATGGGTGGGGGGAAGGGTGTAAGATGATGATGATATATTTATGGCTCTTTGAAAAATTCTAAATCGTTGTGCTACTCATATTTGGCTCTTTTGGACTAAGAGTTTGATGACCCCTGTCCTAGGCATTCAATGTGAGTGCAATATATTCATCACTAAAGATATATAAAATAACCAGCACAATACTGCACAATTATTTTTCAGTGTTTTCTTCCTCTCATTTAGGAACTGCCCTGGCATGGATTTTTTATTATTATCATACGAAATTGTTTTGAGACAGTGGGATGGTCTCTTTTCCAGCAGCAAACCCCTAATTATTGTAGGGGAAGCTTATTAAGTCACGAAAAATCACGTTTTGGTATACAGTATTATACAAAGTCACGGAATTGATTTAAGGGTGTATTTTAGCGCTTATGTGTATATTGTTTATTGGATATTCACATCTTTAACCCAGGTTGTGCTAAAATAGCTGTGTAATATGGCAGACATACGCTTATGTGAGTGAATATTCATTTATTTTGTTTGAATAAATTGTGATTTCATTTTTTTCTATATCTGCGCCCCATATGTTGTTTCTTTACATTTGGAGGTTATTCTACATGGATTTGTGATCCTGGAATTGGGGCAGCACTTAATAGTTAAAAGAAACCATTTAAGAGATAAAAGGAGGACATTGCGGATTGGAACAGAACCCAACAGATTCATATCTTCCTATCTCTGTATGGATTACGTGGAGTACTTCTACTGATTATACACCTTTAAACTAAGTGCATGCTGCTGCATGACATCATTTATTGTAAGGGTACATCAAGCAGAGGTATTCATGATATTCTAGGATATCTGTATTAATTTTGTCATTTTTTATCTGATATATTTTTGGTGTGTTACACTTATGCATATATACACCTACATGCCTTTTTAATATTGATCCAATAGGATTGGTGTAAAATACACACAGCTCAAACCCCAACTCATTACAAGCGCACCATCGTTCACTTAGGTGTTCATTTTTGTTTTCAGGCTTGCTGGTGTTTTCAGGCTTGCTGGTGTTTCCAGGCTTGCTGGTGTTTTCAGGCTTGCTGGTGTTTTCAGGCTTGCTGGTGTTTTCAGGCTTGCTGGTGTTTCCAGGCTTGCTGGTGTTTTCAGGCTTGCTGGTGTTTTCAGGCTTGCTGGTGTTTTCAGGCTTGCTGGTGTTTTCAGGCTTGCTGGTGTTTTCAGGCTTGCTGGTGTTTTCAGGCTTGCTGGTCTGTCTGAGATGTGAATGTGCTCAAAAGCGGTATTTTTATTTGCTGTAACCTTAGTGTTAACCAAAACCTAACTAACTCCTCCCCCAAGGTACTCATCTATTGACCTTGGGGGATATCAACCCCCATCTGAGCCCCACAAGACACAAGGTTTCACCCCTTTGTGACATAGGTGATATGTAGGGCCTAATCTCAAAGAATCTGCAGCCTCACATTGCTCTTTTGTGGGGCCGCACTCACGGGGATAAATATTGAAACTAAAATGAACAAAAGCTTTCTGTTTTATCTCTGGGGTCCAGTCCTCAGACCGCAGTATATTCAGCTATTAGAATGTTTCATTAAAGGAAGAAATGCAACATTTGCGGTGTTAAGTTGATGCCTACAGTATGCCCTTGGTCTCTTAGAAGTTTTCCAGACACTTTGTCCAGAAGAACAAATAGCTTCTACCCTTTGTGAGTTACCTGATGTATGAGGAGGCTTTCCTTGTCGCTAAATTGATTCCCACAGTCTACTAAAGAGAGACCTCTCCCCTGTATGAACCAGTGGGCGTGTGCATAGAGTCTCCCGTTATGCAAGAAGCTTTTTCCATAGTGTATACAAGTAAAAGGCATCATTCTGTGTGCGAATGCTGGAACCTGATGTCATCTTTGTTCCCATACTCTGTACACACAAAGGCTTCTCCCCTTTGTGAACGTGTTGGTATATAAAGGAGGCTCTACTTCATCTTTACATATTTCCCCACACACTGCACACATACGGGGAATAAAGGTAAATAAAATAGAACCGGTAGTATAATACCTTTTATTGGAACAAGAATGGTTAACAATATACAAACTTTGGAACCTCACACTGGGTTTCTTAAGGTATGACCATGTATAAGGGATTAGAAAAGAGGGGTAATCCTGCGTCACAAGTACAAGAATATCATACGATACAATGAGTGCGGGAGGGGACGGCTGGGGTCTATAGGTATTATAGGAATAAACCATTTCTCAGTAAGAAAACCTTCTCACCCAAGTGTTCAAACAGTTACAGAACAGAAACACGTGTAGCCATATCCCATACCAATGTAAATACAATCAACAGGGAAAACAACAGTAGGTAGAATACCTTTTATTGGACCAACAATGGTGTACAGTACACAACCATTCAAACGTCACAGAATTTGCCTTATACATTTACACACAACGGAAAAAAAAAAACAGAAATCCTGTGTGCCACTTTAGATGCCCCCAAAGAAGAACGAGGTACAGTGAAAATGGTATTAAAATAATTTTCATTGAAATGAGCAGTTTCACATTTTGCTTCAAATCCATTTTGACGTGGACCCCTATAAGCTTATGCCTGTCTTTTAATATAGAAGTCCCAAAACTGTAAAGACAGTGAAATACCTAAAGTGGGTTTTTTTTTGGAGCTCTAGTTTAAATCCAAGCAGGTTAATAATAACAGTATTCAAAATCACCTCTCATTAGGTTGTTCTAGCATGTAGCAATGTTATTGTCAAAACATGCTGAATGGGTCTTTTGTGATCAGTACCCCATACTATTAGAATGCATGATGTTCATAAAGAGGTGCTAAAAAGTGTGTATCTGCCTAAGATTAAGGCTACAAAATTATAAAGCACAGAATTATTATATTTGGCAATAGCAGTAAAGTAGTATTTTTGGAGGTCGCCATTAGTTGATATGATTACTGCTTCATTTGTAGACATATACAATTCAAAGGGGCAATATTGTTTCAACAGACCTGCCAATTATTATTGCCTACGTACCCAAAAACTCTTGTAGTGGTAGTTTTGTTCGTCAGACTGGCGACAAGGTCTATGGATGCTACAGACTCTGGTATTACCAGCCGTTATAGCCTCGAAGTACAAATTACCATATTTAGCAAAGCCCATGTAAGCTGCAAGTCCCCCAGCACTGGAACGGGATGACGGGAAAGGTTGTGTACTGTACACCGTTGTTGGTCCAATAAAAGTATTCTGCTACCTCCTGTTGTTTTTCCCTTTATTTTTTTTACATGGGTAAGGGGCCAATATGGCCACACATTTGTTTCTGCTCTGCACACATAAGAGCCTCGTTCCCTGTTTGAACACGTGGGTGAGAAGGTTTGCTTACTGAGAAATGTTTTATCCACAAATCTGTACACGTGAAAGGTTGTCCCTGTGTAAAAGCTCTGGGGTCCGAGGAGTTTCCTCATTTAACTGAATTGATGCCGCAAGCAAAATGTTGCTTCATTTTGTGAATAGTCCGGTGTTTGTTGAGGTGCCTCTCTGTACAACGTGTGGGAAAGAATTCAATGCTATTAAACCGTTTCTCCCCTGGGTAATTCTGCTGGTGTAACAGGAGGGCCCACTCAGTACCAATGGTTTACCATATTCTGAACAAGCAAATGGTGTGAATCCTGTGGGGTGTGAGAAGGTTGTTCATCCAAGAAAAGCTTTTCCTATATTCTGCACATGTGAACGGTTCTCCCTTGTGTGAAAACACCCATTGGTTTCCCACAATTTGAACAAGGAAATTATTTCCCTCATGTAAAAAAGTGAGTGCTACAGACGGTCTACCTTATTAATGAATTGGTTTCCATACTATAAACAAGCAAAAGGATTCTCCAAAGTGTGAATCCTCGGGTGGGTGAGTATGTTGCTCTTATGATGAAATATTGTCTCTCACTCTGCACATGTGAAAGGTTTCTCCCTTGTATGAATCATGCTGTGTCTGAGGAGGTGGCTCTTACGAGAAAAGCTGTTCCCACACTCTGTACATGGGAATGATTTCTCCCCTGTGTGAATCCTGTGATGTCTGAGGAGGTAGCTCTTATGAGAAAAGCTTTCCCCACACTGTGTACATGTGAACAGTTTCTCCCTTGTATGGATACTGTGATGTCTGAGGAGGTAACTCTTATGAGAAAAGCTTTTTTGACACTCTGTACATGTAAAAGGTTTCTCCCCTGTGTGAATCGCCTCATGTATGAGGAGGTTAGTCTTACTATTGAATTGTTTCCCACACTCTGTACAGGCGAAAGGTTTCTCATCTGTGTGAGTCCTCTCATGCCTGAGGAGGCTGCTCATCTGTGAAAAGCTTTTCTCACACTGTGTACATGTGAAAGGTTTCTCCCCGGTGTGACTCCTCTCATGTCTAATGAGGCTGATCTTCAGAGGAAAACTTTTCCCACATTCCGTACACGTGAAAGGTTTCTCCCCGGTGTGATTCATCTCATGTCTAATAAGGCTGATCTTCAGAGGAAAGCTTTTCCCACACTCCGTACATGTGAACGTTTTCTCCCCTGCATGAATATTCTGGTGTCTGAGGCGGTTGCCCTTAATACTGAGCTGTTTCCCACATTCTGTACCATTTAAAGGCTTCTCCGCTGTTTGAATCCTTTGGTGTGAAAGGCGTTTCCTCTTCAGTGGAAAACTTTTACCAGGGTCTGTGCAGGTAAAGGGTAGCTCACTCGTTTGGACACAAAGGTGTGTGTGCAGGTCCCTATTCAGTGAGAAGCCTTTCCCACACTCATTACAGACAAAAAGCTGATTCCCACAGCTTCTTCTTGAATCGCTCTCATCTCTCTTGCTTGACCTACTGTTAGAGTCAGTCTGTGCTGTGTGCTGAACAAGGTCTGTATTTTCACAATCATGAGGCACAAGTTCCTTGCACATGTCCAACATGTGGCAGGACTCGTGGGTTTTTGGCACTTCTGGGCTGCAGGGGGTCATGTTTTGCTCATCGTTCAGGCAATTCTCTAACAGAAGCAAAAAGAAATAAGAAGACAGAACTCAAATTGTTTCAAACTGTAAATCAAATTAGGATACAAATCCTTGTAGAAGCAAGGGAAGAGATACTTTAACGTACAGTAGCACTCAAATCAAAATGTGCTGAAATAACATCATTAAAACTTCACTTTTAATATCCAATCTGTATTAGAAATATAAAGGGCAAGCAATGATATTTAGACAACACAATATACTCTACAACGAGTGAATCATAAGGCCAAGCTCATGGTGGCGGCGGCGGCGCTACGAGTGCGAGCTTCCGTCCGCGCGCACTTCCGGGACTCTTACCCGATTGCCTATGGTAGTTCCTCACGTGCCCGCGGCACTGCGCGCGTCGACGCTGCTACATTTTGCCGAGACAGCTGAAATTGAGATTTCTGGCTGCAGCCGCGTGACGTACGCGTCACGTGAGCTGGTTCAGCCAATGAGGGTGAACCAGCTCCCCGCCACGCCCCCTCCAATCTCCTGCAGCCTAGTGCACACATCGCTGGGGCTGCAGGACTGCACGCCTGCGCCTCCACCATGAGCTCGGCCTAACACACATAGCTACAGGGGAAAAGTCATTCCCCTCCTCTGCCTCGCTTAGTCAGATACGTGTTAATGATACACAAGGGATATTCCCAAACATCACTGAACACTAATATTGGAAGGCAAAACTAGGTTATACCTGTGGTCACTTCCCTCTCAGATATACCGGGGGGATATGTGCTCTATAAGTGAACAGATTTGTGAGCAGGGCAAAGCAGAGGGGCAGGGCAAAGCAGAGGGGCAGGGAGGTTGATTCCAAGGGGGAGTCTGCAGTCTGATAGATAAACTGATGTAGCAGGACAGTCACAGCTCCAAACTAAACCAGCAATGCATACTAGACTGTACTGATACACACAGCCTGCCAGAACTCTACCACCAAATATCATATATATAAACATGCGCTTCAGTTTGGGATTAACCTGCTACACATACACTTATATGGGGCAGGGTGGGGATGGAGGTGGGTCTTATAAGCAAAGGAGCCGACTTACATTTGACCACTGCTTCCCACACACTACTTCCTCACGCTGCTTCTCACACACACACTACCTCTTCATGCTGCTTCTCACACACACTGCCTCCTCACGCACACTACCTCCTCACGCTGCTTCTCACACACTACTTCCTCACGCTGCTTCTCACACACACACTACCTCTTCATGCTGCTTCTCACACACACTGCCTCCTCACGCACACTACCTCCTCACGCTGCTTCTCACACACACTACCTCCTCACGCTGCTTCTCACACACACTACCTCCTCACACACACTACCTCTTCATGCTGCTTCTCACACACACTACCTCTTCACGCTGCTTCTCACACACACTACCTCTTCATGCTGCTTCTCACACACACTACCTCTTCACGCTGCTTCTCACACACACTACCTCCTCACACACACTACCTCTTCATGCTGCTTCTCACACACACACTACCTCTTCATGCTGCTTCTCACACACACTGCCTCCTCACGCACACTACCTCCTCACGCTGCTTCTCACACACACTACCTCCTCACGCTGCTTCTCACACACACTACCTCCTCACACACACTACCTCTTCATGCTGCTTCTCACACACACTACCTCCTCACGCTGCTTCTCACACACGCACTGGCTCCTCACGCTACTTCTCACACACACATTGCCTCCTCACACACAAACACACACTGCCACCTCACACACAAACACACACTGCCTCCTCACGCTGCTTCTCTCACACACTGCCTCCTCACGCTGCTTCTCGCACACACACACACACACACACACACACACACACACACACACACACACACAGCCTCCTCACGCTGCTTCTCTCACACACTACCTCCTCACACACACTACCTCTTCATGCTGCTTCTCACACACACACTACCTCTTCATGCTGCTTCTCACACACACTACCTCCTCACGCTGCTTCTCACACACGCACTGGCTCCTCACGCTACTTCTCACACACACACTGCCTCCTCACACACACTGCCTCCTCACACACACACACACTGCCTCCTCACACACAAACACACACTGCCACCTCACACACAAACACACACTGCCTCCTCACACACACACACACTGCCTCCTCACACACACTGCCTCCTCACACACACACACTGCCTCCTCACGCTGCTTCTCACACACACTACCTCCTCACACACACTACCTCTTCATGCTGCTACTCACACACACACTACCTCTTCATGCTGCTTCTCACACACACTACCTCCTCACGCTGCTTCTCACACACGCACTGGCTCCTCACGCTACTTCTCACACACACACTGCCTCCTCACACACACACACACACACTGCCTCCTCACACACAAACACACTGCCTCCTCACACACAAACACACACTGCCACCTCACACACAAACACACACTGCCTCCACACACACACACACTGCCTCCTCACACACACACACTGCCTCCTCACACACACTGCCTCCTCACACACAAACACTGCCTCCTCACACACACACACACTGCCTCCTCACGCTGCTTCTCACACACACACTAACTCCTCCTCACGCTGCTTCTCTCACACACTGCCTCCTCATGCTGCTTCTCGCACACACACACACACACACACACACACACACAGCCTCCTCACGCTGCTTCTCTCACACACTGCCTCCTCACGCTGCTTCTCGCACACACACACACACACACACACACACACACACACACACACACACACAGCCTCCTCACGCTGCTTCTCTCACACACAGCCTCCTCACGCTGCTTCTCGCACACACACACACACACACACACACACACAGACACACACTACCTCCTCACGTTGCTTATCACACACACTACCTCCTCACGTTGCTTCTCACACACTGCCTCTTTACGCTGCCACACACACACACTGCCTCCTCACGCTGCCACACACACACACACACACAGCCTCCTCATGCTGCCACACACACACACACACACAGCCTCCTCATGCTGCTTCTCACACACTAGCTCCTCACGCTGCTACACACACACTGCCTCCTCACACTACCTCCTCATGCTGCTTCTCTCACACACTACCTCCTCACACTGCTTGTCTCACACACACTACCTCCTCATGTTGCTTCTCTCACACACTAACACCTCACGTTGCTTCTCACACACACTACCTCCTAACGCTGCTTCTCACACACACTACCTCCTCACGCTGCTTCTCACACACACTACCTCCTCACGCTGCTTCTCACACACACTACCTCCTCACGCTGCTTCTCACACACACACTGCCTCCTCACGCTGCTTCTCACACACACACACACTGCCTCCTCACACTGCTTCTCACACACACTACCTCCTCACGCTGCTTCTCACACACACTGCCTCCTCACGCTGCTCGGATAGACTGGACAGAAGCACAACCTTTTCAATGGAGTCCTCACTGCCTGCAGAACTGGCAGACAGAAGCTGCCTCCTCACGCTGCTTCTCACACACACTGCCTCCTCACACTGCTTCACACATACACACACACACTCCTCATGCTGCTTCTCACACACTGGCTCCTCACGCTGCTTCTCACACACACACACACACACACACACACACTACCACCTCATGCTGCTTCTCGCACACACATTGCCTCCTCATGCTGCTTCTCACACACACTGCCACCTCACGCTGCTTCTCGCACACACTGCCTCCTCACGCTGCTTCTCGCACACACTGCCTCCTCACACTGCTTCTTGCACACACTGCCACCTCACGCTGTTTCACGCACACACACACTGCCTCCTCACGCTGCTTCTCACACACACACTGCCTCCTCACGCTGCTTCTCACACACACACTGCCACCTCATGCTGCTTCTCACACACACACACTGCCACCTCACGCTGTTTCACACACACACTGCCTCCTCATACTGCTTCTTTCACACACACACTGCCTCCTCACGCTGTTTCACACACACACACACACACACACACACACACACACACACACACACACACACACACACACACACTGCTTCCTCACGCTGCTTCTCACACACTGCCTCCTCATGCAGCTTTTCACACTATGCTCTCTCTCATATATATATATATATATATATATTTATATTTAATTTATATACATATACTACCTCTCCCTCTCTCCATACTGCCTCTCACCGTCTCTCCATGCTATTCACGCTACCCCTCACAGGTATGGAGATGAAAAGGAGATGAAAAGGAGAATTGAGAGAGAGTAGATGAGGTGATGGTCCGAGCGAAAAGGGGAAAATAAAGACATTTGAGATAGAAGCTTCTGAATTATCTTCGTATATAGGGTCTAAACGCACAGGCAGAATACACGGGTAAAACAGTGGCAGGCTCCCTTGAAAGTGTGTTCCCCACCAAATAGGCTCCATCCCACCCATTGATGGTCAGAGACCCAGACCTCTGCATTTCCTGCCTTTAATTAGAAAGAGAGCTATATTGCTCCTCTAACTCCTCTGCATGTGGCTTGTTCCAGAAAATCCAGACTTCCTATGAGAGGTAATTAACCCTGAATATTCCCTAAAAGGTGGCCATGCTACTTATAACTAGATAAGATTTGCCTGTGCAAAAGGATGTTAAGGTACTCACCATCAACAGGAAATGTAACTATTTCACTCTTTATTGGGGTCAGATGTTCCCCAGTGTTCGGCAATTCTTCCTCTGACTTAATCTCTAACCTCTCCTCCGGCACAACCACTGGGAAACCTGGCAATGAGGAAAGGAAAATACATAATGTAAAGCTGGGAGCGGGGGCTCTTCCTGTGATATCACTATACAGGCAGTCCTCGGTTATCCGACACAATGCGTTACTCAAAATAGCGTTGGATAGTGAAATGTCTTAAAGCGAAATACGTTTTCCCATAGGAACACTGTTTAAAATGAAAGGTTCTGTTCCTGAAAGCATTTTTAACACTAAAATACACCAAATAGTTTACGCAGGCAATAAGATATGCAGCACACACATACATTATATAGTGTATATACAGTACTGTATTATATATATAATATAACATAATATATTATATAATAATATAATATATTATATAGTATAATATTATATAATATATATATATATACACACACATAAACAACTTTGCAAAGCGTTGGATAAGCTGGTTTGGCGTTGTAAAAATGAACATAGGTATGCATTGCATGGCGTTGGATAAGCCATTCGTTGTAAAACGAGAACTGCCTGTACAGAAATACTTTATACTGATTCCAGAGGGCAGGGGAAAAGTCACTGATTGTACAGGATTAGTAACCCATGTTGGAGTTTTTGGCGCTACCAATGCTCAAACCTCTAACAATAATATTCTCAATATAACCTTAGACAAATCACGTGTGCTTTTTCCTTTCATTAGAATATGTGTCTTATAATTATATCTATGCTTACTGTTATTTTCCCTAATATTGCAGATATTTCAGGCCAGTGTTTAAAACACATTGAATAAATATAAGTGAGGGTGTCAGGATACTTACCCCCTTAAAGCAACAGTGAACATCCAGGATAGGAAGGGAGCGACGATTCAGGAACACCCCAAAATAGAATAAACAAATGATGGTGCAATAAAATCACAATATGTATGATGAAGCAAAGAAACTTGGCTCATTTTGATTGCCTACTTACAAAAAGCAGGTGAAGAATCAGCATTTACGGGGAACAGGGTGTGTAGGAAGTCAGGGGGGCTCTCACTCAGGGGGGCTCTCACTCAGGGGGGCTCTCACACAGGGGGGCTCCCACACAGGGGGGCTCCCACTCAGGATGATGCTCATGAGAAAACACAGCAGAAAGAGACCATAGTGCAGACCAGCAAACGGTTTATCACAATAAAAGGCTCAAGAAATGTACTCACAATGTGATTTTATTGCACCATCATTTGTTTATTCTATTTTGGGGTGTTCCTGAATCATCGCTCCCTTCCTACACTGGATGTTCACTGTTGCTTTAAGGGAATCTGTACAATTCCCTTTGAAGGTTGAGAATTTTTCTATTTCACCTTACACCCATTTTTATTTATTCCCTTCCTATTACGTATTTAATTATTTCACACTGTTGTTGCTTAGCGCCAATCTAAATCACTTGGGTTTCTGAGGGTACTTACCCCCAACAGGAAATGAATCTATTTCACTCTTTATTGGGATCAGATTATCCTCAGTGTCGGTATCTTCTTTCTCTGACTTAATCTCTAAACTCTCCGGCACAACCACTGGGAAACCTGGCAACGAGAAAAGGAAAAAACATCATGTACAGTAACACTGGGAGTGGGGGCGCTTCTTCTGATATTGGTATAATATAATACAATACATGTTGTAAAGAAACGTGCTACTCGCTCTTCTGGTAGAAAATAACTTGGCATTGAAGACATATTATATTTTATGGTTCTATAAGAAAATAAGATTTGTTTAGGTGTGACTCACATAACTGCAAAATAACCAGTTTTCAAAGCCACCAACATTTCTTCTCTACTAGCTTAATAAGTGCGGATGCACACTGGTAATGATGGAATGGGTCTGCCAGAGAGCGAGGGGCCTTGCGAGAACGCACATACACACACATATCGTCATATAGATATGTAACGGGTTCCCCCCCTCCCCCAAATGCAGATAGGGTCTCCTAGGGGAAATACTACTCTGGTTACACATGGCTCTAGGTGGTGCACCTGGTGGTTTACAGGACTCCTGAGTCTCCCGCTTGATGGTATTATGGGGAAGGTCAGGACAGGCTCCTGGGGACATACCCAGTACGTACTCACGGTGACAGCGCCTCCATCTATTGCAGGCCCCAGGATATGGGGTGGAATCCCTGGAATAGAATGTCCCACTCAGGGATGAGAGATTCCAGTCTCACAACCGCTTCTTTATAATCAGGAACACTTTATTTCCTCTGCAGCACACTGTACAGCATAGACAGTCACAGCAGTACTTCTCAGGAGTTCTCCCTCAGGATGACCCTGGCCTTTCACTCCCAGTCAGGGCCCTGGAAGCAGGCCTAGCTCTTCCACTACCCCCTATCAGAGCAGTGGGAACAGCCTACCAGCCTCTCCCAGAGGGAGGGCCTGAAGCCTGCCAGGTCCCTGACAGCTCGGTTAGGTAAAACTCGGCTCCTCTCAGGGTAGGAGCAACTAACTGAAAACAGGAAATGCAGCTCATTTAGTACAGATCCAGTAGCCCCACCCCTGTGCCATTGACTGACACAAGGCCTGAGCACTACCTTCTCTGACCAACTGAACTACAGTGAGTAGGGAAAACCCATCTTAACTCCTGGCAAACCTGCCCTTACCAGGTATTATTGCACAGGAGGAGGACAGAATAATAGCCCAAACCTACCAGGGCTATAGATATATAGATCTATAGCTCTCATCTTCAGCTTTTGGTAATTGTCTTAGTCATTTGATATCTTCTGGAATCCAGTCGAGTACAATATTTGTTAAAGGAAGGGAATTTATATTTGTGACATTTTTTTCTCCCTTGTGATAATGGAACAGACGTTTGTTTGTTTTTTCAAACTCATTCATTTTTCTCTTTGGCACTCACCATTTCTCTTGGAGTTGCCTGAAGCTTACGAATGACCTTCACATTTGGGGTCTAAGTCTCACATCCGTGTGTGTGAATATCAGAAATAAATACCCTTTTGAAAAATAAATAGTTTTTTCCTAATTCGCTCCATCCCATCCATTGCTGGCCACAGACCCATAACTACACATTTCAGACCGTTATACTTGCATCTGGCTTGTTCCAGAACACCCAGGGGACGGCATGAGGGGCAATTGACCGTGAATATTTCTTACAGGTGACCATACTCCTTGTAACTAGATAGCAGTTGTTTACACAAAAGGATCTTAGAGGAGCAATCCATGCAATATCCGACGTGGGTTTTTTTTAAATATAAAATCAGTTTTGTAGTATTAGATAACTTACAGTTATTTTATTTTTAATTCAACTCTTAATGCCATTTTTAATTCGTTTTAATAATAGAGACGGAGCATCCTTTGATTTATATAGCCGGTTTTAGCCCACCTCCCCAGCAGTGCAAGATCTTTGCAACACATTCCTGCTTGTGGTCATTTGTTGTCAATATTCCCAGCAGTTTCAGCTGCAAACTGTCACAATAGATAATGTAATATAAGAATGCATTGTAGCTGCTGAATTAGTGACTGAAGGATTGATTGAAACGGAAAGGCAGCCATTTAGTGAACCTCAGATCTTTGCTGATTGATCACGGGAGAACTAAATCGATCGGCAGTTTGGGGTCATTCGTTTTCAATAAAAGGTCATCCCAACTGGCATATATTTAAAAAAAAAAAACAAATAAAACTTTTTTTTGTTTTAAGTGCTGTGTGGGCTCTCTAAGGCTGAGGTGCGCAAACTGGGGGCGCAAGATTGTTTAGGGGGGGCACAGCCGGCAGGGAGATTCTGCAGAGAAGCAGAGAGAAAGGCAGTTCTGTAGCTGCAATTTCTCCTGCAGCCATTAGGTGGCGCTGTGCTGCACAGCTCATGCAGCAACAGGCTTGGACTTCCTGAATGCCGGTGTGAGTGTGTGAGTGTGACAAAGAAAGACATGGAGAGGTGGGAGAAAGAGAGACATGGAGAGGTGGGAGACATATTGGGGGGAGGGGGAAGACAGAGACATGGAGAGGCGGGAGACATATTGGAGGGAGGGGGAGAGAGAGCCATGGAGCTGTGGGAGACATATTGGGGGGAGGGGGAGAGAGAGCCATGGAGGGGTGGGAGTCATATTGGGGGAGGGGGAGAGAGACATGGAGGGGTGGGAGTCATATTGGGGGAGGGGGAGAGAGAGATGGAGAGGTGGGAGACATTTTGGAGGAGGGGGAGAGAGAGACATGAAGAGGTGGGAGACATTGGGGGGAGGAGGAGAGAGAGACATGGAGAGGTGGGAGACATATTGGGGGGAGGGGGAGAGAGACATGGAGGGGTGGGAGTCATATTGGGGGAGAGAGAAATGGAGAGGTGGGAGACATTTTGGAGGAGGGGGAGAGAGAGACATGAAGAGGTGGGAGACATTGGGGGGAGGAGGAGAGAGAGACATGGAGAGGTGTGAGACATTGGGGGGAGGGGGAGAGAGAGACATGGAGAGGTGTGAGACATATTGGGGGGAGGGGGACAGAGAGACATGGAGAGGTGGGAGACATATTGGGGGGTGGGGGGGAGAGCCATGGAGAGGTGGGAGACATATTGGGGGGAGGGGGAGAGAGAGACATGGGGAGGTGTAAGACATATTGGGGGGAGGGGGTGAGAGACATGGAGGTGTGAGACATATTGGGGGAGGGGGAGAGAGACAAGGAGAGGTGGGAGACATATTGGGGGGAGGGAGGGAGAACCATGGAGAGGTGGGAGAGAGAGAGGTGGGAGACATGTTGGGGGGAGGAGAGACATGGAGAGGTGGGAGAAATATTGGGTGGGGGGGGAGACAGAGAGGTGGGAGACATATTGGGGGGAGGGGGAGAGAGAAACTGGGGGGAAGATGAGAGAGAAAGACACTGGGTGGGGGGAAGGTGAGAGAGAAAGACACTGAGGGGAAGGTGAGAGAGACACTGGGGGGAAGGTGAGAGAGAGACACTGGGGGAAGGTGAGAGAGAAAGACACTGGGGGAAGGTGAGAGACACTGGGGGAAAGGTGAGATAGAAAGACACAATGGCGAGAGAGAGTGAGTGTGAGAGTGTGTGTTCTGGCACCGGAGGAGGTGGTTCCCTTTTCAGACCAATGAGCTGCACACTCACTGGTAGCAGGGCCTTCCAGCACCTGGAGGAGCCGGAGCAGGCCCCCGCCTCATGATCACCTATCCCCAGGGAGCTCCAGCAGGACCAGGAAGCGATCAACGGAGCGCCCCCCAGCTAAATGGAGGGATGAAGGTCAGACAGAGATGGCAGAATTGAGGGGCGTTTGAGGAGTTTTGAGGGGCTGAGGGTTATTCTTTGGGTCAGGGGGGGTCACTTGGGAGTATTGATCAGCAGGGGAGATTCATCAGTCCCCCCCTTGAGTTTGGTTATGGGGATCCCTAATCCCTGGGCAACATTTAAAACGGGAATAAATAAATAATACTGGTAGGTAGGAGTGGATGACACTGGGGAAAGCAAATGGGAGAAGGAAAAAGGGGGGGGGGAAGCGGTGAAAAAAAAGGGGGGGGGGAAAGTGGGGGGAAAAAAGGGGGGGGGGGAAGAGGGAAGGGAGGTAGTAAAGAGGTGGATGAATGCCCCGTCAAATGGATTGCCTTTATGCACCAGAAAAAAAATATTACCAGATGCCAGCAAACAATAAAATAAACAGTGATCCAATACTAGTATACTGCCTGCGCGCACGCCTGCAGCCAAAGCGACTTGTGAACTTGGCTGCAGGAAATTGTAGACGCGTGGCAGACGCGTCACAAAGCTGGTGCGCCCTCATTGGCTGAACCAGCTCACGTGCGCTGACGTCATATGATTTTAATTACATCAGGCAGGGGGGGCCCTGAGAAATTTCATGGATGAAAAGGGGGGCTCGGCATAAAAAGTTTGCTCACCCCTGCGAGTCTAAGGAACTCACCACCGACAGGAAATGTAACAACGTCTCAAATAGAATGTGACTATTCATTCATTGTTTATTGTGGACAGATGAGCCTCCGTGTCTGACTCTTCGTCCTCTGACTTAGGCTATGGTCCCGCTATCGGACGGGGGTATCGGACGGAAGATGTGGAGGGGGGGGGGGAAATCGGACGGGAGCTGTGGAGGGGGGGAGTAGCACGGAGAGCAGCAGAGGGCATGTGGGGGGTCCCTCCTGCAGCCCGGGAGACCCCCGCTGCAACCCTACGCTCAAACCACGCCCCCCGGCCGCCGCTCCCGCTCCCTACAGACCACAGATAGCGGTCAAGTGCCTCTCCACGCGCCGCCTGTCTGCAGTACGGGCGCGTGGTCTGAGGCAGCGGGGCCTTAGCCTTAGGGCCTCATGCAGTAAAGATTGATAAAAATTATCGCATGGGCATTAAAAATCGCCGTTTTTTGGGCGTTGCCATCACGGTATTCAGAAAACATTCATTACCTGTCATAGCAAAATTCCCAAAACAAGCGATTTGCTGCCAGCAAGAGCATCGAGCCTCTGAAAAGGCCTGACCCGGCGATACATTTCTGCTGCAGAGAGAGCGGCTCTGAGAGAGCCGCCTCTCCCAGCGGAAATCTCGCCCGCAAATTATTTTTTTTAATATACATTTCATTCATAGTGTAGATGTGCAGGGGGTCTCTGGAGCTGAACCGCGTTGGTTTCAGGTCCGGCTACCCCGCTTCCCGAAATACAGGCCCTTTTATGGGGTGCCGGTATCTCCTATGCAAGGAAATGTCCCGGTCACTTGGTATCGCTGTTGTTTTTTTAAATTACAGTTTATTATGTGGATGTCATTGTTTGTTTTTTTTCATGCTTGATGGAAATCAAATGTTTGCGATTGTTGTTCGTTTTTACTAAATGTTGTATTATGTTAGCTAGTACGTTTAATGGTTATTGCAGATATTGTTTGAATTTATTTCTTTGTAGTTTAATGTTTCAATTAATTCATTAATGTTGTAGAAATTAATTGGTTTGATTGGTTAATGTGACTATTCATTTTGAGTTGGTTTAGTTATTAATTGGTTTGATTGGTTACTGTTTAAAATAATTCCGAGTTGTTTTAGGAATGAATTGTTTTGATTGGTTAATGGTTTAATTAATTCATTGTTGATGTTATTGCTTGTATTCATTGGATTAGCTGGCTACTGTTTTTATTTAGTGAAGTGTGATTTTTTGGAGTTATGTTTTATTATTGTGTGTCTGGTGCATTAATGTATTGTGATTAGGGTGCCCATTGAGTGCTATAGAGGCTTATCATGCCCATATTATTATTATATGGGTATGATGTACTACTATACTACTCAATGGGTACAGGGTGTGTATAGTCAGTCCGGGGTGGTTGCTTAGGTCTCCCAGGTGGGTGAAGGGTGTATTAGCCCTAAGGATGGGTGTCTAGACCTTGCGGGTGGGTAGCGGTTGGGTTAACCCCTTTATTACCTTAGCGGTATTAACCGCTAAGGTAATGAAGGGGTTAAGTCCCCCCGCAACCCCCCGCAAGGCCTAAACAGTCACTAAGAGCCAAATTCCCCCTTCACCCACCGTCGCTAATCACAGTAAGCCTGGCACGGGTGTTTATCCCCTTAATTGCCTTAGCGGTTAGCCGCTAAGGTAATGAAGTTGCTGTAAATGCATTTTTCCTGCATCGGATGCATGCCGGGGGGCTCCGGTGCTGGTATTAATGGCTATCAGCTCCGGAGACCCCCGGCATAAATCATAGGCAGGAAAAGGGCCTGATTTTCTCTAAGTCCCCACTTATCGCAGCTCAGCGACGCATCTCCCCACCAATCTGCCAAAAGATTGCCTTTTTAGAGCCGCGATAGGCGGCGACAGGCGACTCGCGGGTACTACAATCGCGCGGGTTTATGATCCTTCCGAAAATGGCCGATAAGTGGCTGATCGCCGCTCAATCGGCGATTTTAGTTGGGTCATAAGATTTTTCGGCGATACAGGCTGTTATCAGCCACTTATCGAGGCTTACTGAATACGAGTAGGCATTTTGGCCGATAAGTGGTTGATAAGTGCCTTATCGACGCTTACAACATGAGGCCCTTAATCTCTAAACTCTCTGGTACAACCACTGGAAATCCTGGCAACAAGAAAAGGAAAATCCATCCTGTAAAGAAGCTGGGAGTGGGGGATCGTCTTGTGATATCACAATACATAAATACTCTGTACTGATTCCCAAAGGGGAGGGGAGAAGTCTCTGATTTTACTTTGTTATTAACCCTTTGAGAGCTGAGGGAGTTTATGGAGCTACCAATGCTCAAACCTCAATAACAATAATATTCTCAATATAACAGTATACAAATCATGTGTGTTTTTTCTTTCATTAGAACATGTAGCTTATAATTATAACCGTGCTTTAATTTTATATTCCCTAATATTGCAGATATTTCAGGCCACTGTTTAAACAAACTGAATAAAGACAAGTGAGGGTGTCAGGGTACTTACCCCCAACAGGAAATGAATCTATTTCTCTCTTTATTGGGAACAGATTATCCTCAGTGTTGGTCTCTTCTTTCTCTGACTTAATCTCTAACCTCTCCTCCGGCACAACCACTGGGAAACCTGCAATGAGGAAAGGAAAATACATCATGTAACGCTGGGAGTGGGGGCTCTTCTGATATTGGTATAATATAATATATGTTGTAAAGAAATGTGTTACTCGCCCTTCTGGCAGAAAATTACTTGGAGTTGAAGACATATTATATCTTACCTGCTGATGGTTTTAGAAGAAAACAAGATTAATGTGTTACGGTGTTTGACACATAAAACTGCAAAATAACCAGATATTCCCTCCAGGCAGATTTCACTGCCACCTAAATATCTCCTCTACTCACTTAAGTGTGGATCCATGCTGGTAGTGATCAAACGTGTCTGCGTGAGAGCGCAAACGTGTCTGCGAGAGAGCGTAAACGTGTCTGCGAGAGAGCGTAAACGTGTCTGCGAGAGCGCGCAAACGTGTCTGCGAGAGCGCGCAAACGTGTCTGCGAGAGCGCGCAAACGTGTCTGCGAGAGCGCGCAAACGTGTCTGCGAGAGCGCGCAAACGTGTGTGCGAGAGCGCGCAAACGTGTCTGCGAGAGAGCGAGAGAGAGACAGAGCAAACGTGTCTGAGATAGACACAGCGCACGCAAACATGACAGAGAGACTGTAAGAGAGAGAGAGAGCGCGTGTGCCAATGTGTCTGCGTACCTGCGCGCGCACCCCCCAACGTGCCCGTGTGCCCGCGCTTGGGGAAAGACATTTTGATGCTGTGGTCTCTCTTTGGAAGACGTTGGCCTCTGCAACTGTCCCTCTGTCCCTGCGCCAGCCCATATAACTTTCTCTGCACCCACGGGTTGCAGCTGAACTTCCTGTACGGTTACAAGAACCTCTTTCTACTCCCACCCCCCTTTTAATTTGCTCTTGCTGATTGTGCTATAGTGTACTGTTCTCTCCCATATAAAACCCCTTGTGTAATAGCTCTATTGCCATGATGGAGTATTAGCACACATGGTTTTGTGTAACTTGATGGTGGGCATTGTGTTATTTGCTGGGAATCCTGTGACCTTGGCAGTTGGCTTGGATCCCATTAACCTCAGTAATCCCTGAACAACAGTATATATAACTGCTAGCTATTGAGGTGGTATTTATTATATGTATTAGAGTGGGTGGCCGTGTACATTGAGTGGGCCCACTCAGCCTGGTTGGTGGTACGATACCTCCTAGTGAGTTTAGGCTGGGGTTGTTACTGTATGTGCACCGCGAGTCATTCATTTTGCTGTGTTATTTCTGGGAGCTCTGGAACGTTCTGTGTTAGCGAGAATCCCACTGCCCCCGGAGACCCCCAGGGTATAAGAGTTTAGGTTAGAGCTTTTACGGGGTATGTACTGGGACTGTATAGCTTGTGGCTCCCCATGGGAGCCTGTAATCACCGAGATTGGGTGGGAGTTACCCCCCCATATAAGGGTATAAGAACCCTAGTGGTCCTGTGTGCTGAAGCTACCATCCTAGCAAAGAAAGATTAGGAATAACACGGTGTGTTTTTTGGCACCATTTTGCCCCGGGAATCCCTCGCGGGCAGTAGGATCGAGGCACTTTCCCGGTGGGCGGAGTTTGGATAGACTCAGCGTACCGATGACCCACTGTTTTGGGTACCGGCGGTCTGGTGTTCCGCCGTGACCAGACCTTTCCGAAAAACCAGTCAGTCACAACTCGCATAACTGCAAAATAATCACACATTCCCTCCTCCTCAAAGCCACCACCATATCTCCTCTACTCACTTAACAGGTGTGGGTCCATGCTGGCAGTGGGCAGCGCTCCTCTGGGAGGGGCTGAGATAGGTTCTTAATTTATATTTTTGGGGGATGTCAGATGTGCCTGTGTAAAAGATAAACAGAAGAAATGTAATTAGTGTAATCTGTTGTATTGGGCAAACATACAGCTTTTAGTATAAGGGCGCGAGTATAGTGCCCGCGACGGGCGACGCGACCGAACGCGTGACGTCACCCGTAGCCGCTAGCGAAAGTTGTATTTCGCTTTGCGGCGAGGCCGACCAGGCCATTGATTGGTTCAGGAGCTGTCACGTGACGCGACAGCCCCTGGAAAAATCAAATATTCCCGGCTGCAGAAAATTGCGTCGCCCCGTCGCTTTGTCGTTGTCGCGCTTACTATAAGCGCACACGACGGTGCTAATGCGATTATTTTTGGGCGACGTCGCGTCGCCGGCTCTATAAGCGCGGCCTAAGCTTTCAAACCTAAGATTATTAACACTAAAACAACCCCAAAGGAGAGTGGGGCACCAAAACAAACATATGGTCCATCTTCAAAACAAGATCTTAATTTCAAAACACTGCAAAATACATCATTGGTTCCAGACTGTGTCTCAACATAACCATTTAGAATAAAAAAAACAAGTATAAAAAAGGAGTTAGAGATCAGCAGCCATAAGAATAGCAATATCCTCATAGTGCAACATAGAAATATACTGTCCAGTTCTATGGTAGGACTAAAAAAAAAAAGCAGATATAGTGGCGAGGAAAAGTTTGTGAACCCCACTGATAATTATGGAAATGTCATCGTTTTTCCATGATAACCTTCTTGAATCAAAACCAGTCTTTTCTTAAATATCCAATAGGGTTTATATTAACCAATTCCATGTCTTTTGATTAAAAAACGATGTATTAATTAGACAACAATGAATAATTAAGATTCAGGGTATGTGTAAAAGTAAGTGAAACCCTGGTTTTATCAGCTAAATTAAAGTGGATCATTAGAATCAGGTGTTTAAATAATTAGGTAGATCTTCAGGGGTGAGTTTGGGATGCCCCACCCTATATAAAGATCAGAAAATATGCGTTTGGTCTTCACCATACAAGTGTGTGGAAATGCATCATGCCACGATCAAAAGAAATCTCTGAGGACCTCAGAAAAGCAGTTATTGATGCTGATCAGTCTAGAAAGGGTTATAAAACTATTTTTAAGGTTTAGGGCCCCACCAATCCACTGTCAAACAGATTACTCTACAAATTGAGAAAGTTCAAGACCACAGTCCCTCTTACCCAGGAACGGTCGTCCTACCAAAATCCCCCCCAAGAACAAACCGGCAAATCATCCAGGAAGTCACAAAGAACCCCAGAGTAACATCCAAGGATCTGCAGGCCACTCTCACCTCGGCTAATGTGAGTGTTCATTATTATTATTATTATTCAGTCTTTTTTTCTGATAGTTGTCATGAATAAGAATAGTGTTCGTGGAAGGATAGCCAAGAGGAAACCACTGCTCTCTAAAAAAACATTGCTGCCCATCTGAAGTTCGCCAAAGAGCACAAAGATTATCCACAAGACTTCTGGAACAATCTTCTCTGGACAGACGAGTCAAAGGTAGAACTTTTTGGCCTTGATGAGAAACATTATGTTTGGTGTTAGAACAGTAGAACCTCATCTCAACAGTCAAGCATGGCGGTGGGAGTGTGATGGTTTGGGGCTGCTTTGCTGCCTGAGGACCTGGACGTCTTGCCATCATTGACAACCATGAATTCTGCATTGTATCGGAAGATTCTAGAGGAGAATGTCAGGCAATCCGTCCGTGAGCTGAAGCGAAAGTGGGTCATAAGAAATGCTAAGGGGTTCACAAACTTTTTCTCGCCACTATAAATCTAGTGCACCTGTTGGGTAAAGCTTTAACAAATGCTCTCAATACTCTCAGGTCCAGCAGTCCTGCTCCATACTGACTGTCTCCTTTTCCTATTTGGTATGGTGAGAAGTGAGTACAGGCATACCCCGGTTTAAGAACACTCACTTTAAGTACACTTGCGAGTAAGGACATATCGCCCAATAGGCAAACGGCAGCTCACGCATGCGCCTGTCAGCACGTCCTGAAAAGCAATACTGGCTCCCTACCTGTACCGAAGCTGTGCGCAAGCGGGGAGACTATAGAGCCTGTTACAAATAAGTTATTGACCTCAGTTATGCACGTATATGATGATTGCAGTACAGTACATGCATCGATAAGTGGGAAACAGGTAGTGCTTCGCTTTAAGTACATTTTCGCTTTACATACATGCTCCGGTCCCATTGCGTACGTTAATGCGGGGTATGCCTGTAATGCAGAGTAACCAGTGCAGTATCTTCCCCTCACCTGACCCCACATTAAATAGGGGAGTTTGATCCCTCCCACTATCACCCGCTCATTATTTTCTTCCTTCTCGGTCATCTCCAGTTTCTCACATTCAGCCTCTTTGTACCTGGCAGGAATATCCTGCAATTCCACAGAACAATATAATCATCTTCATACAGCCACCTTCATACAGGCGAGGGTTAATAAAATTTGCTGAGAGAAGACGGTTGTGCCCTCTTCTTCATCTGCCTTCTTATATTAGGATTATATTGGCCATGATTACTAGCCGGCACACTTGTGATCACGTGACCTGCATACGGGACAAGGGTTAAATACACAGCTCTCTAGCTGGCCCACTTTTGACCTTCGCCAAGGTCCCTCAAATAAGAATTTTAACCCAGGTGAGTGTTAGGCCCTGCTACGGTCATGCCTTGTAAGTGGCAGCAGGCTTAAGACGCTTTGGCCAAAGGGTTAAACTAAATGACCCTTTTACAAGAGAGGTACAGGTATTGCACTGTGTATTTTTGTCACAATGTAAGTAGCTTTGGGCATCTTTGTTTGTTTGTTTTTCCATAATATATGTAGCCAGGACTTGTTTTCCTTGGCTACCAGTCTGCCCCCTCCTGGCAGTAAACCCTGGTAAGAGCAGGATTAATCATGGGTTTCCCCCACCCCCCAGCAGCTTCAGTGAGTCACAGGAGAGGCGGTGCAACTAAGCCAGTGTGTGTCCAATCAGGGACTCAGACCTGGTACCTACTTCCCTTGTACTTTAAGGAGCTGCAATACCAAATTTAGTCAGTGCCTCTACCTGCTTGAGAGAGGCTGGTCTACCCATAATAATTGTGCAGGGCTCTGCCAATGTGTATTCCCTCCCCTAGGGGAGTGGAATGGAGACTATACCCATTACTCCTTTTCACAGAAGCTGCAGGAGAATGCCGGGAGTGGAAGGGGGAGACGCAGGAGAATGCCGGGAGTGGAAGGGGGAGACGCAGGAGAATGCCGGGAGTGGAAGGGGGAGACGCAGGAGAATGCCAGGAGTTGAAGGGGGAGACGCAGGTGAATGCCGGGAGTGGAAGGGGGAGACGCAGGAGAATGCCGGGAGTGGAAGGGGGAGACGCAGGAGAATGCCGGGAGTGGAAGGGGGAGACCCAGGAGAATGCCGGGAGTGGAAGGGGGAGACGCAGGAGAATGCCGGGAGTGGAAGGGGGAGACGCAGGAGAATGCCGGGAGTGGAAGGGGGAGACGCAGGAGAATGCCGGGAGTGGAAGGGGGAGACGCAGGAGAATGCCGGGAGTGGAAGGGGGAGACGCAGGAG